>NC_056630.2:199925759-200525759 GCF_002870075.4 Lactuca sativa | reverse complement strand
TTGAACGGTTTTGGAATCACTTGTGTTAATCTGACCTTAAAAGACCGAGGCGGGGTGTCAATGTAGTGGGATCTGGTTAATTATCTGAATTGGGCGGGTCTACTATTAAATATTTGATGATAATGCCTCTATTGTATTGTCGGTCTAAATATTTGATGTTGATGCCCTTATCGAATTAGGTGCAGTGACGGAGCCAGTGACAAAGTAAAGGGGTATTACAAACCAATGGGATCTGTTTCTTGTTTTCCAAACTCGGTTTCGGGTTTAAAACCAAACCCATTCGAAAGTTTAACTTGTTAAGAATTGAGAAGCTTATGTTACTTATGTAATATATGTATATGAGTTATTTTCATGTTATGGCCGATGTGAGACAATTTTAGAATTTTAAGAAACAAATTGAAAAACTGATAAACAAAATAAAGTACACCCATGTAAGGGTTGAGATTCGAAATAGGGACCTCAAACTGAAAAGTTCAACGCTTTACCACTTGGACAACTAAGTACTTGTGTTTAATTTTCACAATATCATAATGTAATAGGTATAATCCGTATCATATCATACATACTTATAAAGCTAGCATTTTTTCTTGAATCTCATGCATTTGAAACCCCCATAAAAATTTGTCAACACCTCATGCATTTGAAACCCCCACACCCTTTCACCTACAAAGTAATTAATCATACATAATCTAATTCCAAGAAAATCACACACTCTATATGTTCAACAACTCATGCATTTCAAACCCCCGCACCCTTTTACCTTCATTATATATGTAATTATATTAGTACATTTGTCTTACAAAAAGTCGTCATTTGGTTGAAGATATTATGATTCAAAAGTTTTCATATAGTTGAAGCATTCACGATCCAAATATGATGATTTGAAGAAATGGGTTATGTTGCATCGATGGTAACTGTAATATGATTTTTTCTTTCAACCAAAACAAATGAAGTTTTTCTATTCTTTCTTTATATTCAATTTCTCATTTTACCTTTATATGTGATTTGTAAGTATTACTAAATCTTGAATGTGACTCTCCAAACATCAATGTTTTGCTTGGAATATCTTTCTCTTTCTTTTTTTTTTCAAGAAAAACATTTTGATTGCAGATTAGTGAAGAATTGTCATCAAGTTTCTATGGTTGAATGGTGTTCAATAAAGAAAGAAGATTCAGAAAACGGATATATGTTTTTTTTAGCAAAGTAGACGAATGTTAGTTTTTTCTTTTGATTTTTCTCATTCTACTTTTTCAAGAAAAACATTTTGATTGCAGGTTAGTGAAGAATTGTTACCAAGTTTCTATGGTTGAATAGTGTTCAATAAAGAAAGAAGATTCAGAAAACGGATATAGGTTTGTTTGAGCAAAGTAGACGAATGTTAGTTTTTTCTTTTGATTTAAATGTATATTTATGTAACATTTTTATTTACATATTCAACCACCTAATGTTCTTATTTATTTGATTGTAGTTTTTCTATTTTGATTATGTTTATTTTCTGTTATTATTTTGTTGGGTTATCCTACACAACATATTTACAAGACAATATTTAAAAGATAACATAATTTTTAGCATTTGATATGTAATTATGATGACTTATCATGATATGTTCTTCATATGAAATTAATTTTATTCATATTACTACGACAAGAATTACAAATGACATTTACAAAAATATATATTATATGTGATTTGTTTAACATATATATGCACATATGTATGTTATAAATTTATAATTAAATATCTTTATGTTTAATAATTGAAGGGATTAAAATGATGCATCAAAACTAATTATTTAGACGAATATAATAATAATAATAATAATAATAATAATAATAATAATAATAATAAAAATAATAATAATAATAAATACATATTTCCATGTACGGTATTCATTTGAAACTCACACTACAACTCAAGAGTTTTCTAATTTATGTATATTTATTAGTTACAACTCCAGAGTTTTTAACTTATTATTATTAAGTAGTAATCACTAATAACTCTTTATTTTCCTTTCTTTTATAAGGTTGTAAAGTTTTTCTCATTAAAAATATTAATGAATTTGAAGAGATTTGTGATTTAAATATGAAATTTCCATATAAATGTTATAATAAATGTTTTAGTGTTTTTATGTTATTAAAAGTTGTAGTGTTTATTTTTCATATTTTTTATTATTTGTTGTGTGTGTGTGTGTGTATATATATATATATATATATATATATATATATATATATATATATATATATATATTAATACAAATGTTATAATAGATTTTTTGTATTTTTATGTTACTAAAAGTTGTAGTTCATATATTTTATTATTCATTTGAAACTCACACTACAACTCAAGAGTTTTATAATATATGTATATTGATTAGTTACAACTCAAGATTTTTTAACTTATGATTATTAATTAGTAATTACTAATAACTTTTTATTTTCCTTTCTTTTATAAGGTTGTAAAGTTTTGTTCATTAAAAACATTAATGTATTTGAAGATATTTATGATTTAAATATGAAAAGTTAATATAAATGTTATAATAAATGGTTTAGTGTTTTTAAGTTATTAAAAGTTGTAGTGTTTATTTTTCATATTTTTTATTATTCGTTGTATATATATCTTTTTAATACAAATGTTATAATAGATGTTTTTGTATTTTTATGTTACTAAAAGTTGTAGTTCATATTTTTGTTTATATATTTTGTTACCCGTTATATATAGATTATCATACATTTGATATATAATTTATACAATTTTAAACGGTTTATAAAATTATCAAATAATTGTATATATCACAATGACTTAAAAATGAAAACTATAATCATCATATCATACTATATTATAAAGGAAACATTTTTTCTTCCACCACATTCATTTGAAACTCCCAACTTTTCATATTTCCATACAATATACTTGATTTATTACTTAAATATGCTTTTAGTTGTAACATTATCATAAATGGAAGAATTTGTGACTTATCAATATGATATACTTAATTTGTTAACTTCAATATATAGTTAAATAAATAACCTACATTAATATATCAAATAAGCTTAAAAATTTAGTGTAAAATTTAAAACCAAAAGTAAAATATCAAATAATGTTTAAAAAAATCAATATATATTTTTTAACATAGTTAAAAGAAAAACATTAAATATAATTGTAGAGACCCATTTTTATAACGAACGGTGAGTGCGGAAGAAATACTCTTGAGATTAATCGTGTATCAAAAATATCAAGAACATATGATGAGTTCATAGAAGATGAAAAAGAAAGAGAGAATATTCATAAGAACTTGGTGGGAGAGAAACTCTCCCTGGGTGGGAGAACCCACCACTTTCTCTCTCTAGAGATTACATTGTAGAAGTGTATTCTCTAACTAAGGAAAAGAAATGAGCTAGCTTACTTATAAGTGACCAACTCTCCCTTTATATAGGAGGGAGAGTATTTACACCAACAATACAAATAAAGGGAAAATATAACCTAACTATCACTCATTATTTGTGGAGCATTTACATGCACCAACATTCTCTCCCTAAATTCTTACAAATGATGAGACATAGAACAAGTGATACAAGGCTATAATACAGTAATCCGACTAGCAAGTGTGGTAATAAAATGAACTCAAGTGCTGAAATGTCTCTGAAACTCTGAAGTGTCTGTGAAGTCTGAAACTGGCCATGAATCTCTGAAATGAAGGTCTTCGGCTTCAAAGCACAACCAATGAAATAGAAAAGATAAGATCCAAATCTTCAAACCAATCATAATCACCCGAAGAAGGAGGTCACCATGAGCAAGTAGAAGATCCAATAAAAGAAACACTTCGTCTTCAAAAGTCTGAAAAACATCTCGAGTTCTCGAATCATAATACACCGAAATTCTTCAAAGAATAACCTGCTAAAAATGTGAAGCATCCATAACATGAAGTTCGGATAAAAATAATGTGAGTTCAAAAACATGGTCTAGCAATGCCGAAAATTTGATCCAAGGACCAAAAATAAGTGCCACGTCACATTGCCAAAATAATCTTCATCTTCAATATATCACAAATCCAAACTCGTGAAACCATAAGATCTGAACCGGATGCGAACACAAAATCATCATGTGGTAGAGCCCAAATAATAAATAATCCGAATCAGAAAACATCGAGTGATGCCAAAAATTTGATCCGTTAAGACCAAAAATAAGTGCCACATCGCATCACTAAATAAATAATCGTCTTCAGAAGTCTTCAAAATCCAAACTCAAACAATAATAACCAAATCCGGATGATATTCTCTCCTTATTTTTGATAACCAATAACCGGATATCAAAAATCAACAAATCATCGGATGGAGAGTGTCGGATACCAAGAGCAAAGAGAAGCTCTCCATAGATGTATGAAGGGTCTCGATAAGAAACGAGAAAGAGAAAAATAAATACTCTTGCAGTCATGAGAAAGCGGGTGACAGTTGCTGAAGCTGTGCTGAGAAAATCTGTTGTGCCAAAAATATATCCAAATATCCAAACTACGGTGCCGGAACGCTTGAAGTGGTCTTCAATAGAGAATAAAGTCCACATGCTCAAGATACATGATTCGTCAACTAAAAATCATAAGCAACAAGTCATAAAATCCCATAATGTGAAGAATGCGAAACAACTTTGGTGATCAATCACCGTTGCGGTGCAAGCGTCACAAAGATAATATGAAGTCTGACTGCTCTAGGAATATTCTTCCAATAATAACCAGCATGAAGTAACCAATGTGACAATCCATGGGTAGGTTGTGGCAAAAATTGGCGTTAAAAAAATAATAATTGGTTTTAATAAAAAAAAATTGGTTATAATAAAAAAATGGCTAAATAAAAAAAATTGGTGTTAAAAAAAATAATTGGTTAAATAAAAAAAATTGGCTGAGAAAAAAAATAAATTAATTAAAAAAAATGTAGAAAAAAAATGAATAAAAAAATAAAGTCTAGAAAAAAAAGGTTTTAAAAAAAAAAGGGAGGGGAGGAAAAAAGGTGGGGAAGGAGGAAGGAGAAAGAAAGGGGAGGAAGGGGGAGGGGTTGAAGGGAAGAAGGAGGAGGAGGGAGGAGGGGTGGACCGGAGGCAGGAGGGTTGCGGGTGAGAGAGTTGGCTACGGGTCTAGGGTGATCGCGGATCAGGAGAGCTGGGTGCGGACGAGAGGGAGTTGGGTGCGGATGGTGCTGGTCTCCGATGGAGGCTAGGTGCGGTATGCGAAGAAGGCGAGGCGGCTGCGGATCGGGTGGACAAGGCTGACTACGGATGCGAGCGTGAAGGATGTGCCTGCGGACCGAGGCTGCGGTCCGAGCAAGAGGGGTCCGAACCGAAGGCAGCAAAGTCTTTTTGGCTGCGGTCTATGGCTGCTGACCTCGGTTGCTGATGGGACAATGTTGACCTCGGATCAAGGCTTAAGATGGGCTGCTGAGAGGCTTCTAAGGGGACTCCGGTAGGCAGTTTTTGGCTGCGGTTCGGGGGTCCGGAAGGGGCTGAACAGGTGACGAAAAATGCTCTATTTTCATGAAAAATGGTACCGCAAAGGCCATTTATTCATATTTTAATAAGTGAATATTTTTATAAAGCATTTAAGTCAACAAGTGGGTCTTGGGAAGGCAAAAGGAGGAGTGTGCATGGGGGTTTTTAGGGACAAAAGGTGATGGGATTGGACAATGTCACATGGTTTTTGTCTTTTTGAGGAAGTAACTAGTGGAGTACTCTTTACCCAAAAGAGTAACAAGGACAATATGCTTTATGTAAACAACACATTACGTCCAAACAATTCAATTGAAGATCTACAGTAACTAAAATATGAGAATCGAGAGCTTCTTACCTCATAGTGAGAAGAGTTGCTGGGAAAGAAAAACTTCAAAAGGAAATGCTTTTCTCCACTTTCTTCAAGAAAAATAAACCCATTAAATTTGTGTCTTCTCATTTCCAAGAACATATACCTCATGGAACAATATCTTCATCATTTTGGAGACCATAAAAATAATTTCTTCTCCCATTTTTGCTTCATTTCTTCAACAGAAAAATAATAAGAACATGAAGAACACCATTTTTCCAGCAGAAGTAGAACGATCAGCAACAGCAACTATTTATTTTATTGAGATAGAATCACCCAAATGATAGAAATAAGAAAGAACATCATAAAAAAATTCCGGTTTGCAACCCGAAAATTTTTTCTTGCAAAAACACGAAAAAATCACAAGATAATCACCGAACGGGAGTCGTTCCCTTGAACTAATCGTGAGATCTTCAAGGTACGGCTCTGATACCAATTGTAGAGACCCATTTTTATAACGAACGGTGAGTGCGGAAGAAATAATCTTGAGATTAATCGTGTATCAAAAATATCAAGAACATATGATGAGTTCATAGAAGATGAAAAAGAAAGAGAGAATATTCATAAGAACTTGGTGGGAGAGAAACTCTCCTTGGGTGGGAGAACCCACCACTTTCTCTCTCTAGAGATTACATTGTAGAAGTGTATTCTCTAACTAAGGAAATGAAATAAGCTAGGTTACTTATAAGTGACCAACTCTCCCTTTATATAGGAGGGAGAGTATTTACACCAACAATACAAATAAATGGAATATATAACCTAACTATCACTCATTATTTGTGGAGCATTTACATGCACCAACAATAATAAAAGAACCTAAATTGATGAATCGAATTAACTAAAATGTGTCTGAAAACTATATTCTAACATTTTTAACCTGCGCCACGCAACGCGCGAGAATTCGTCTAGTAAAGTTATATAAAAGGAGCTGCGAAAATAAAAGAAAATAAATGTTTGAAAAAAAATTTGAATTTGAAACCTCCAGAAACATCCCTTAACCCCTTAAGCATCTGAACCAACTACAACTTGTTTTATTATCTCGCTAAACATATTAATATTATGTATATATATACTATATAAAACGAATTTTTTTTACAAAAACAATTACATTGCTGAATTTTTTTTAGGGGCATCCCGGGATACCCAATGATCTTATTGTGGATCCATCCATGATTGGGTGGGGGTCGACTACTATGTATTTGACAAGGTGGCGATGTAGCGTGTATATGTGTATATGAGAGAAAATGAGAGAAAAGTTAGGATAAACCTTCATATTTTTATTATCTTTTGTTAGTGATTCTCTCTCTCTATCTCTCTCTCTCTCTCTCTCTCTATATATATATATATATATATATATATATATATATATATATATATATATATATGTAACACCCCGAGATTCAGTGCATTTCTTTCATCCTTGTTCTTTATTGAATTGTCATGTTTAGTCCTTGAGTGGAGGATTTGTAGCAAGTGAGTACGCTGGGCGTACCAGAGGAGTACGCTGCGCGTACTCATGCGCTTAATTTGGACGCGGAGTTGCCAAGGTACGTTGGGCGTACCTAGAGTTATGCCGGGCGTACCCGGCCCATGTGCAAAAGCCCTAATCTACCTTGTGCACTATTTAAAGGGTGTTATGGCTCATTTCTCAGCCTCCATATCAGTGAGTCAAACCCTAAAAGAGAGCCCCATCGTTCTTAGTGTGTGAGAGTGTTGATTTGAGCTAGTTAGAGCTTTAGTGGCTTAGTGAAGAAGAAGGAAAGGAGTTCTTGGAGGCTAAAGCTTGATGTGCAATTTTGGACCTGAGATCTACAGAGGAAAGGGCTACACTTGGAGGTATAAAGTTCAAAACTTTCCTCTTCTTTTGGTTGTTGTTGTATGTGTCCTTTTTAGGGCTAAAAAACCCAAAGGTGGAGACTTTATGAGTGTAAAGTGCTCCATGGTCCGAGATCTGTCCCTTTTCAGTCTTACTGGTGATTTAGAGCCATAAACTTCCCATCTTGGATGTTACTTTGGAGTCATGCATGTGTTTTAAGCCTTCTAGAGTTGAAGGTTGGATCATTTTGGGAGTTAGTGACTTGTTCAGCCATGCAAAGGCTTAAAGTCATCAACTTTATGGATTAAGGGGCTTAGATGGGGTCAGATCTAAAATATGGACGTAGGTCTTAACTGTTTAAGACCTCAAGAGCAAAAGGGCTGAAGCAGGGGAGTACGTCGGGCGTAATCCCTAGTACGCGCCGCGTACTGGGTGGCGCTCCCCGATTCTGAGATGTAGCCGGGTACGCTCAGCGTACACATCTGGTACGCACAGCGTAACCCGGAAAGTTGACTTTTGCTTGACTTTTAGGGTATGGTCTATTGTGGGGCCTTTGAGCTATGAGAGGGGTAAAATGGTCTTTTACCCTTCTGAGAGTGTCATAAGAGAGCATAGTCTAGCCTTTGAGAGTTATATTAAATAGAGTGTTTATTTCATATGATTAGGCGGAGGCTAGGCCAGCGTTTACCGAATCAGAGATTTACCGAGATACCCGAGGTGAGTCTTCTCACTATACTTTACCTAGTGTGGTAATAGAGTTATGTGACAGAGTACTATAGAGTTATATGCCAGTGTGATTGCATTTTATTTATGTGTTGTGATTTATGGTGATATGTGATATGCATGATTCAAAGTTACAGAGTTGGGACTTTCGGGTCCCTAGAGTTAGGGCCAGAGGGCCCACAAAGAGTTGGGGCTGGAGGGCCCCACTGAGACACATTGACCAGAGGCTCAATAGAGTTACAGCCTCGAGTGGCTATTATGTGTTAGTGTGGTATTTTGGGGAACTCACTAAGCTTATGCTTACAGTGTTCAGTGTTATGTGTTTCAGGTACCAGTGATGACCGCGGGAAGGCGCCGGCTTAATTCTTACACACACATGGGATTGGATGTATTTTGATCTTGGGAGACATTTGTGAAATAAAAACATGATGTTATGGCATTTTATGAATGAATGGTTTTGTTAAAATGTGGTTTTTCAAATGTGAAAAATTGTTTTAATTTTTACGGTGTTACAAGTTGGTATCAGAGCCTAGGTTTGAGGGATTCGGGTGCACCTTCGGGCGTATCTTAACTCAAACTGAGGATTTGAGGAAAATTTTGATAATAAAACAAGTTTTCAAAAGAAGAACTTGCGAGACAAACAGAGCAGAGTCGTGTGTACGAACAGCCAGCGCCCGAACGGTGATTTCCCAAAATACCATTTTTATAAGTGTTTTGAGATATGATGTGATATGTTATATGATGAGCTATGATATGCATGCTAGAGTAGACTAGGTATTCTTATTAGGACTAGAGTGGCCTGATATGAGATGCCTGAGTCTAGGAGTCTTGTTGCTATGAATATTTCAGAGTGGTTAGGTAGCAGCGAGGAAATTATGAGAGATCTGTTTGCAAGTATCATATGATTAGAGAGAGTAGAGTGCTTGGGACTTGGGACTCTGGGAGGAGGACTTGGGGTGGATGTTGATGCGGTGTTGACGGTAGTATTGGGCCCGTACTACTGAAGACGCCGGGTCAGTGCACAGTCCAAGTAAAAATCTTTGGAGTACCAAGGAACAAGTAGGATGGAGTATTCGAGTGTGAGAATACTCGAGCGAGTCCCTGATATTATTCTTATGTTGTATTTCAGAGAGAGAGAGATCATGGTTGGGACTCGCCACACACCAGGGACCAGTGATATGAGGGATGAGGAGATCTGTAGGATCATCCAGGAGGAGGTGGCTGCGGCCATCAAGGCAGAGATACCAGAGATGTTCGGGTCTATCAAGACCAAGCTGATAGAGACATTTGATGATAAGTACGCTGCTCTTTCTGAGGCTGTTGTTGCTGCAGCCACTGCAGCTATAGCTGCGACGAGGCCGCAGGGTGGTGATGCGCTGTTGTTCCGAGAGTTCAGCAACACAAAACCACCGGAGTTTGACGGGACCCAGGACCCGATTGCGGCGATGAGATGGATTTCAGACATAGAGGGGTGTTTCTTTACTTGCTCATCTCCTGAGCATTTGAGAGTCCGGTTCGCGCTGAACCAACTTCGCTTGGGAGCGAAGGACTGGTGGAAGTTTGTGACGGCGCACTATACGCCTATTGAGCTTGCAGCAGTGACCTGGGAGAGGTTCACTGCTACGTTCAGAGATAAGTACATTCCCCAGGTGGAGATGCAGCGTTTGGCCCAGGAGTTTCTGACCCTCAAGCAAGGTACTGAGTCTGTTACGGTGATTACGAGGATGTTTCATGTGCGGGCGATGTTCTGCCCAGAGCACGTGTCCTCCTAGTAGGCACGTATGAGTCGATATTTGAGTATTCTGAGGAGGGACATACGTGATTTCGTGGCGAACTTGACGTACTGGACATTTGCCGAGCTTCAGGCAAATGCCCGGAAGAGGGACATAGAGCTGGAGACTCGGGCTAGGGAGGAAGCTGAGTCTCAGGGGAGGGATCGGCGACCGGTGTAGTCTCAACCAGTATCCAAGAGGGCCAAGCCCGCCGATTCAAGATCAGGGAGCCAGAGGGGCTGCACTTGTGGCAAGTGCGGCAAGAGCCACGACGGGGTGTGCAGAGCAAGGTCTTGCTACAAATGTGGCAAGGAGGGGCATATGGCCAAGGACTGCCCTAAGGGGTTTGCAATATGTTTTCACTGCAACCAGACCAGACACCGGAAGGCAGAGTGTCCTCAGTTGCGGGGATCGGCACATGGAGCACCTCAGGGATCTGCCCCTGCCGCCATCAGAGCTACCGAGAGTCGGCCAGTGAAGGCCAAGGCGCCGAGGGCACGAGCGAGAGCCTTTCAGTTGACCGCGGAGGAGGTCCGCGCAGCACCCGATTTCGTGGCTGGTATGTATTCTTTCGTGTATTTATTTTGATGTTGAGATATTGTGCTTATATTATGTTATGTGTAGGTACTTTTCTTGTGAATTTTGTACCTGCCTTGGTGTTATTTGACTCGAGTGCGAGTCGGTCTTTTGTATCTTTGGCTTTTAGTCAGCATATTAGTGTTAGTCGTGAGGCGTTGAGTCGGCCTCTGAGAGTTTCCATAGCTGACAAGAAAGTGATATATGCCACAGAGGTGATCCGAGGGTGCGTATTCGAGATTTTTCGGTGTTGAGTTCCCGATTGATTTGGTTCCTATTGCGATGGGTGATGTCTGTGTCATTGTGGGCATGGACTGGTTGAGCAGATTCGGTGCGGTTATCGACTACGAGCGACAGCTGGTGACCATACGAGACCCTAGTCGGGGAGTTCTTATTGTGTACGGCGAGGGTACATGTTCTGGGTCAGCATTTTGTTCGGCCGCTAGAGTGAGGCAGTGTCTACAGCAGAGCTGTAAGGGCTTTGTAGCGTATGTGATGGATACACGGGTTGATTCAGAGAGACCGAGGTCAGTTGAGGAGGTTCCGATAGTGCGTGAGTTCCCGGACGTATTTCCAGAGGAGTTGTCGGGTGTGCCTCCCGTGAGGCAAGTGGAGTTCAGTATCAATTTGGTTCCGGGGGTCACGCCTATTGCCAAGGTACCCTATCGCCTTGCACCTCCAGAGATGCAAGAGTTATCCTCGCAGCTTCAGGAGCTGTTGGGAAAGGGGTTTATTCGGCCTAGCAGCTCACCGTGGGGAGCGCCTATCCTTTTTGTCAAAAAGAAGGATGGTTCACACCGGATGTGCATCGATTACCGAGAGTTGAACAAGCTGACGGTCAAGAACCGTTACCCGTTGCCAAGGATCGATGATTTGTTCGATCAGTTGCAGGGAGCATCTTGGTTCTCCAAGATCGATTTGAGGTCGGGGTATCATCGGGTAAGGGTGCGAGATGAGAACATCCAAAAGACAGAGTTCAGGACTCGTTGTGGGCATTACGATTTTTTGGTGATGCCTTTCGGACTCACCAATGCCCCGGCAGTGTTCATGGACCTCATGAACAGAGTGTGAAGGCTGATGTTGGATCGATCGGTGATCGTGTTCATCGATGATATTTTGGTGTATTCGAGATCCAGAGAGCAGCATGAGGAGCATTTGAGGGAAATCCTCGGAGTTCTGAGATCGTAGAGGCTTTACGCCAAATTCTCCAAGTGTGATTTCTGGTCGCGAGAGGTCCAGTTCCTAGGGCACCTCATTAACCAGAAGGGGATTTTGGTCGACCTGGCCAAAGTGGAGGCAGTGATGAGTTGTGAGGTGCCGTGATCACCCTCCGAGATCAGGAGTTTCTTGGGGTTGGCAGGCTATTATTGGAGATTTATCAGGGATTTCTCCAAGATCGTCGTGCCACTCACCAGGTTAACCCGGAAGGGTGTCGCTTTTTCATGGGGACCAGAGCAGCAGACCTCCTTTGAGATGCTTCGCCAGAGGCTATGTGAAGCCCCATTGTTATGATGGGTTTTGGTCATAAGAGCATCATATGTGCTCATACAAACCCTAATTCTTGGATCTAGGTTTCTCTATTGTACATGCAAGTTATCCAATACTATAAACCCTAGATCTAGAATATGATAACTAATATAACATATAATTAGGGTTTAGATCATACCTTGATTGTTATATAGCAATAACAATCCCAAATCCTCCTTGTATTGACTTTAGAAAGCTTAGAGTCACAAATGTCACTCCTCTAATGGTTCACAAACACCAAGAGCAAGAGTATGAAGAGGAGAGGTGAAGGAGGCTGCCCTAAAACGTGTGAAACCCTAGAAGGATGCTTAGCCACGTTTTTGGGTCATAAGGGATCTATATATAGGAGGCTATTAGGGTTATCTTAACAAGGAAACCCTAATTTGGATGCTTAAGCCCTAAGCAACCCATGGACTCCTTTCCTTAAGGCCTTGGACGATTTCTTCTTGGGTTTCCCCATAGAATTCGTCCACTCCTTAATATAATTCAATCTATAGCCCAAATTGCAATTATCTTATAATTACAATTTCAGTCCCTTAAGTTTAATTAATCTCTTTTAGTCACAAAACTAATTACCAATTAATTATTAACTAATATTAATTAAACAATATGATTTCTGCTTTAATATATTATTCTCATAATATATTAATAAATCATATTTAATCCTTTCTCTCCATAATTCATCCTATCAAGTTACTTTGGTGAAGGCAACCCAAAAGGACCATGCACCATCGGGTCAAGTACATACCAAAATAGTTATGGACTTAGACACTAATCCAACAGTCTCCCACTTGGATAAGTCTAATAACTATTATGCGTATGACTTCAGATCCTGATCTGCAATCGTATCTTGCCAAAGCCACTGTCAACTCTGATCCTATAATATATGTGTGTCCTTAGATAAGGGATCATATATTCCTCCATTCTAGATATCGTAAGGCATGATTTCTAATCATTCTCTATGTACTATTTCTCGATTTCCGATTTATGACGACTGACTAATTAAACAAATCAAATTAGCCCTAGCCGGCCGAGCATTTACGTTTGTCATCACTAAATCATCGAGGGCCCAAAGATATCGCTTTTATCCTACTTTGGATAAAAGGAATGGATAAACTTTGATACAATGCTTGCTTGCACTCACTCAACGAATTATGCACAACAATATGTTTTATGACACCAAGTTACTAGTGCGTTTACATATTATCAATGTGCAATTGATTTGCAAGATACAACTCACACATCTCGGTTTCAAGAATATAAGATGTTATCGTCTCACCAATCACTCGTGATACAACTCATGGAGTGATCCAAGTGAGCGTGGGTTTAATCCAATGCTCAAATCATATTCATAAGCACTCATGAATGTTGCAGCAAACATTTGCTTATGTCTAATACTCTTTAGACAATCCACACACCAATTCACAACAATCTTTATTCATACCTACTTCCAACATATGAACGATTGTGGCCCGTTCAAATAATTTGACTCTTCTTAACCAATTAAATTATTCAGGAAGTCAAAAACATGCAAAGTGAAACACAAGAATAATACTAATCCCATATGGCCTCAACCCTTTGAGCATAAATAAACCACCTTTTATTTATCACCATATCGATTACTCATTATTTGTCATTTCGGTTAATCAACTTCTTACTTGAATTACAACACTTGTCCCATGCTCCTAGCATGCACTCAATGTTTAACTATGGTTGTTACTTTGTGAAATAGATCACATTGAACACATTTCCAATCATACTCTTTTCACAACTCCAAATCCTTTTTCATAAGTGAGATAATATCAAATTCTTGCCACTTATTAAATATGCTAGATTCTAACATTTTATGCAACGATCCTTTTGTAATGTCACTGCACTAAAGTCACAATGACTATTGCCAATGAAATCAAAAAGTCCTCTATCGGAGATTCTTACAATACAATTCCTTAGATGTGATGTCTCTCACTCAAAGTACATTCCTTTGAACATCCTTTTGCATAAAATTTCTAATCTAGACATTGATTCTCAATATCCAACTCCCAATATGGAAACCTTTCCAAACTTACCATATGACAACTCATTCTCAATAAAATCTTATCTATTCATAATAATGTCGATATGGTCCATCCAATACTATACTTCCAACTACTCACAAGCGACCAATCATCAGCGAACTTTGGATTGTCCTTTGATAGTTGTTTAATTATCTTAGTCAAAACCGATTCTTGTCCTTTTTCCCTCTAAATGCGCTATACATTTGGAAAATTTTAAAATGGTCAAATATTATAGCATTTTCAATCAATCCTATACCCGAAGCGTATGGGACACAATGCATAATGTCTTACATAAAGATTTGATACTTTATCAATCTTCTGCCATAATATTTTATGTGCTATGTTCTCAAAATTCGAATTGTGAAGAGGAATGTCGTAATCATAATCGAAATTTTAAGAATGCACTATGTACCTTTGACTAAATTTATTAACATTCCACAACCTAAGCCTTTAGATTTAAAATGAAGCATAATATTATCTCCCTTAATTATAGCAAAACATCTTTACAATACTTACGACTTTGCAAGGTATAACTCTTGTTTTCTATAATTAATATTGCCAACTTGCAATACGTGCCTTAATAATTATACAATCATAACATTTATGCTCCCACTATCATGATGATTATTATAAACATAACACTTATGCTCCCACTAGCTTTGACATGTATTCAGAAATAGTTTAACTTTCAGAAAAACAATGCTTATTGAATTTCTTAAGTTCATGTTTCTAATACTTAGTGCTTTGATAATCTTTTATCAAGACTTCTCGAACTTATACACCTTTTCCTTAGATAGTTCATATGTGTGTCTAAACAATTGCCAAACCTCATAATTCAAATTATGGAAAGAGATACCGTAACCATAATCGAATTCGAGAATGCAATTTTACAATCACTGTCATCTTAAAATCTTTCTTAGTGAAAGTATTTCCTCACAGTCATTTTCATGAAGGAGGGAATCTTATGACACTTAGATTTTTAATGGTGTATGTGTTCCTATCCATGTGAATTTGTCAAAACCAAGGTTTACGACAAATTCAAACTCATATGGACCGAACTTCCTTAATCTTGATTTCTTGCCTTATGGTAGCACAGCTGCCCACCATGTCTTCCAAGTAGTTAAGCAGCTCACCTTTTCCTATCAATGTACTTTTCATTGATCAAGGTACCAGCCTTTTATGCGTTCAAATGAGAACTCATAGGACTCACACGCATAATTTACTCAATTGGAACAGCACAGAAACAAAATAATGTCAACACGATAGGTTGTAAACCTCAACTCGTGTGCTAGTGATGATCGATAAGGTCTATTTTGATTTGTTCTTGAAACCTTTCAAGACTATTAAGACTCCCACTGACTCCTTGACATATAAGATTCTCTTGTCAATAAACATTTCTTGACAACCAAATATTCGAGAGTTAGTGTAGTTTTTATCAAAACATTTCATAAATTGGTCCTAGTTGGTCTTTGTCTTATCCAAGACATCACAACTTTCCACATTTGATGAATGTTATAAACCTTCTTAACACTTATCACTCAATGTCACAATCTTAACTTTAAGACTTGTTTTGGAACGAAGTATGATTGATCTCTTGATTTAACCATTTCTCCAATCCTTGATTCCTCTTCTTAGACATATAATTGTACTAAGACTCACTTAAAGGATCAATTGAGATATGGTTCTTAATCATTAAGACCTATCATAAAGCATAAAAGGTACTCTCCCTTCTTCTTAGAATGGAGAAACTTTTTGTTAGGTCCAGAAGGTGTTGCGTCTTGGGCTCGATATTTAGTCCATTTAATCTCCGGTATGGGCTTGTCCATCCGTGAGTTATTTTGTAGGGTTTTATATTTATAGATGCTTGCATGCATCCTAGAACGTAAGATTTCAGAGATAATTTAATAGCGTTCATTGCTCTTATCTTTTGTAACCCTAATATCCTCTACAGCGGAAGTTCTTCATCGAGCTCTGCTGAGGATTGAATCAATTGAATCATTCAACACATTCAGATTCATTCTTGTGCTTTATCTTACTGTTTTTTGCTTTCTTGATTTACCTATTATAAGATCTAATCGATCAAAGAGTTTTATAAACTCCACAATTGGTATCAGAGCAGGAGGCTGTGTAATTCGTACACATCTCTTCTGTGAAAGAAGTGATTAGGGTTTATTCCACATTAACTGATATTTATTGAGCCGTCACTCCATAATTGAGGTATCTCATTATTTATTCGTTTTACCCTAATATTACATATTACAAGTCTGATCTTGCAACAGGTTAAACGATCAAGCATGGACGATTCTCAATCTAATCCTATCAACATCTCAAACAGTATTGGATCTACAATAAAGATTCCAATTCTTTACACTCAAGATTACGAGGTTTGGGTGCATCATTTCGAAGACTACGTCATCGGATCTGAAGATAATGGGTATCTAATATGGGAAGCCATTGTGTCTGGACCATTTGCTCATTCAGGAACATCCAGAATCATTAAAACTCAAAAGGAGTATAATGATTTGTTAAAAGATGTGAAAGACGTCGCTCAGGACGAAAAGGAAAAATTTCAGTGCAACATCAAAGCATTGAGACTGATCCGATTCGCTCTTCAATCTGACACGTTTAGATTGGTGAGCTCATGCAGTACTGCTAAAGAAATCCAGGATCGGCTGTGAGAGCTGTATTCCACAGATGAAGATTTGGAGCACTCAATTCAGACCTTGCTTTTGTCTGAGTTTGGAGAGTTCAAGCAAAATCCTGATGAGTCCGTTACACAGACGTTTGATCGCTTCAATCATCTTCTCAGCAAGATGATCAAACATGATATCGAAAGGAAGCTTATTGAACAGAAGGTTACTTTTCTGAATAGCTTAAGATCCGAATGGAGAGCTGTTGTGTCTACAGTTAAAGCACACGAGCAGTTCAAATCATATTCACTGGCGAAACTGGTGGGAATTCTGAAATCCCAAGAAAAGATAGTGATGCAAGAGAAGAGTGTGGTCTCAAACTTGGGGTCCTTGGCCCTCCTGTCTAAAAGTAAGAATGCAGTAGAAGATGAAGATCTGAACCTGGAGGACTATGATCTAACTTCAGAAGACTATGCTATGATGGTGTCCAATCCCAAAAGGTTCATCAAGAAGAAGTTTCCTACCAATAAGAACCGAAATTGGCAGGGAAGCTATAGTTCTGAAAAAGTAAGGGAGGAGCCGAAGACTGAAGAACCAAAGAAAGAGGTGAAGGTTGAAGCGGATTCTGGTGTCAGCTGTTATTACTGTGGAGGAAAGAATCATTACGCCAAAGACTGGGTTTTAAAGAAAATGACAGAGAAAGATGAGGAGAAATATGAAGAGGAAATCCTGATGAAAAAAGCTAGAAGAGATTAAAAGGAAGAAAGCTGCTACTAATCCTTCTATGAATGCTCTTATTGTACAGGGTTCAGCAGAGGATGATGAGTTCGGTGGCGTACAGGTTTGGTCGACCGACTCAGAAGATGATGAGGTGAGAAAGCCTTCTCATGGAAAGGATTATGTCGCAAGAGGTGGTGAAAGCAGTGGAAAGTGTCTGATGGTGACTGACGTATCTCACATGAGGGGATATAATACTGATGGTGGAAATGAAGGTGCCAAGGAGCGAGAGGACTTATGCTTCACAGCAAAACCTCTCAGTGTGCAGATTAGTGAGCTTGATGAACTGATCAAGAAGGTACAATCTCTTTTTATTTCATTCAAAATTCCACAGAAATCATATGAAAAGGAATTAAATAACTTGAATTCAAGAATCTCAAATCTAGATAGTTGTTTAACTCAAACACGGGTCACAAATTCTAACCTGACTGACCAAATAAGCAGGGTGTCATCCAAGAGTGAGGAGCGAAGGATGTGGATTGAGCAGAAGGAGTTGGAGATCATTAAGACTAGAGATGAAAACATTTATTTGCAAAGAGACAATTTAAAATTGTTAAAACAAAGGAATGTTTTTTGTTTGATTGCTAAAAGACTTTATGCTAACATTACTCAACTGCATCTAAATTGTGAAATAGGGCATAAGATACATCGCATGATTCTACCCTTCCTTGAGTTTAAGGAGGATGAAATCGATGCCGAAGCATACAACTGTGAAAGTGTTGTATCTTCTGATGATGTGAATCCTACTTATATGTATGGTCTGGACAAAATAGAATCTTTTATAAAGTCCAAAGACCATAAGGATATGCTTAAAAATCTTTTGGATGAAAACGATAAGCTGAAACTCAGGACCGAAACCATACAAAAATTCGACTCATTGAGTGCCAATTTAAGTTCAGAAAATAAAATTGATGTTGAAAACGCATCTAAACTTAATAAGGACGATGATATGAGTGAAATTTCTGTAGAGGTTGAAGTCGACTATTCTGAGTTTGTCAAGAGCAAACCCGAAAACCACAAAAATCTGATTTCTGAAAATTCTGTGGAATTCGCTCGTTTTTCCAAAACTAAGTCCCCAGCTCTTAAAGAAAATGTCGTTGTGTTTCAGAAGGTTAGAACCACTCCCAATCAGGTATATAAGGTTACAGGAGTAACCGAACATCAAACAACCGAACTCACTGCCATGGTGAACGAAGACAATACAGATGGCTGTGATGAGTTTTTCTGGTCAGCTCCTATAGATAATGCAGACGAAACAGTTGGTCTGTCAGAGCGAACGTCCTGGAAAACCAAAGGAAGATATGTACCAGAGCCGCTGAATAAGCCTGACAACTTTGACGTGCCAAGTACAAGTGGCACAAAAGAAATACCTGTAGAAGAAGTCACCTCCACAAGCGAAACCTCATCTATGAAGAGTGAACCAGCTGTCAAGAAGCTAAAACAAAAAGCTAATATCCATAGACAACCGAAACAGGTGAAAAATCAAAAGCAGCAGAGAAACCTGAGATACAAAAAGAATCTCTCAAAGCGAAAGCAGTTTTGGCGCTCTCAAAATGCTCACTTCTCTTATCCTAATAAAGATTCAAAGTCAGGGAAAAAGACTTTCTGGACACATGAAGAACAGAACCAAAATGAGAGGTTCGGTCCTGAGAGCAACATGAACCGAAAGGAGAGGTTCGGTCCTGAGAGCAACAAGAACCGAAAGGATAGGTTCGGTCCAATCAACAACACTCAAAAATCCAACTTCGGCTCATCGAGCAGCTACCGAAGGTCCAGGTTCGGTCCCTCCAATAACCATAAACAAAAGGTTCATTTCGAACCTCAAGTCAGAAAAAATTCCCATTCTAAATTCTCTTTTTCTAATTCTTCTCATTCTCAATTCTCTTCTAAACCCAATTCTGTTCCTGCACAAAATTCAAAATCATCAACGAACTTGAAAGGAAAATTGAAGATTTCCTCTGTCAAGGAAGACCAAAAGCAGACTAATGCCCAAACACCAGAATCTGAAACCAAATCAACTGTAGCTAACCCTTACAAAATCAAAGTGTTTACTATTAAAAGAAAAGATGAAACAACATTAATAAAACGAACATATCTTGTTGATGTTTCTTTTACTATTCCTGTTCCTATGAAAAGTTCACGTGGACCCAAGAAACTTTGAGTTCCTAAATCTGCTTAATTTTTGCAGGTTATAAGTGACGAGCAGTTCGACGAAGAATGGTACATTGACAGTGGCTGCTCACGTCACATGACAGGAAGGAATGAAGAGTTTAGGGAGTTTCAATCTCTTGAAAATGGTGGCAATGTCAAGTTTGGTAACAACTCCTATGGAACGATAAAGGGTTATGGGATGATAACCAATGGAGACTTCACAATAAGAAAGGTGGCGTACGTTGAAGGATTGCAGCATAATCTCATCAGTGTATCTCAACTGGTGGGCGGTACCGGTCTCAAAGTTTCGTTTGACGATGAAGGTTCAAAAATTATAGAGAAGAAATCCATGAAGGTTATCCTCAAATCAGACCAAAAAGGCGAAATGTTTCCTCTAAATCTCAAACCAATCAAAGGAAATCCAGCTATATGTCTTTTGTCCAAAGCTCATTCTGACGAAAGCTGGTTGTGGCACCGAAGGCTCTCACATCTCAACTTCAAAGACATCAACAAGCTTGTCACTGGAGGTCATGTTCGAGGTCTTCCCTTGCTCAAGTTTGATCGAGAACACTTGTGCGCTGCATGTGAAATGGGGAAACAAAGTCGTCAAAGTCACCCATCAATTATAAACACAAAAGTTGTTGAACCACTTGAGTTGCTTCACATCGACTTGTGTGGTCAATCATCAATCGAAAGCATTGGCGGTAGCAAGTATATTCTTGTTATTGTTGATGATTTCTCATGTTTTACATGGGTGTTCTTTCTGAAGCACAAATCTGAGGCTACTCCTAAGCTAAAGATGTTTATCAAGAAGGTTGAAGTGCAACTAAGAAAAGTCGTTCGCAACATTAGGAGCGACAATGGACTGAAGTTTAAAAACAAAGAATTTGAAGACTTTTTGGCAAAAAAAGGAACCAGTCACAACTTCTCTGCCCCCTACACGCTTCAACATAATGGAATTGTCGAAAGGCGAAACCGATCCTTGTGTGAGGCGGCCCGAACTATGCTAAGTTTCGCTTCTCTTCCATTATATTTCTGGGCTGATGCTATTGCTGCAGCATGTTTTGCACAGAATAGGTCTTATCTCAACAAGCCCTTCTCTCTTACTCCTTATGAGATCATCAATAATAAGAAGACGAACGTAAAATTCTTCCATGTGTTCGGATCACGATGTTTCATCTTCAACTCCAAAGAACATCGTAACAAGTTTGACGTTAAAGCAGATGAAGGAATTTTTCTGTGATACTCTCTTACTTCAAAAGCATACCGGGTTTTAAATAAGCGTTCTAGGAAGATTGAAGAAACATATTATGTGACTTTCAATGATAGCTATGTCAAGAAGCTAAAGACTACTGAAGGAGCAATTGGAGAGATTTTCTCTCAAACAGGTCAAGTCACAGCCACGATTGCTAATTTGTTCGATCAGTTTGTGGACTTATTTGATGAACCTGAGAAAGCCACTCTCTCGGAAGCCAAGGCAACAGAAAACAAAATCGATCATCTGAAGCAAGTTGTCGAAGATCCAGCCAAACAAATGGGTGAAGGAGAACAAGTTCCAAACGAACCTCCTCAGCATGGCACTTCAGCTGAGGGGGGGAATCTATTTTCTTCTAATCAACCGAACTCACACTTTCAGGGGGAGAATTCTATTCCTGTAGCACCCGAAAGCTCAGCTACACCCGAAAGTCCTGTAGCACCCGAAAGCTCAGCTACACCCGAAAGTCCTGTAGCACCTGAAAAACCAAACGATTCATCGTCTGTCGAGGGGGAGAATTCCGATATATTCTATGATGACGATAGTCAATCAGAATTGGAAGAAATGGTGAACGCCGAATTGGATCCATCCTATGATCCAAACTATCCTCCCCTCATTAAATGGACCAGAGATCATCCTGTATCTCAGATAGTGGGTAATGTCTCTGAAAAGGTCCTGACCCGATCCCAACTGAAGGCAAAGCAATCATCTCTATTCTCCAAAGTAGAGTTCTGCATGTATAATTCTTTCGTATCCAAAGTTAAGCCGAAGACAGTAAACACGGCTCTTGATCATTCCGATTGGGTTCAAGCTATGCAAGATGAACTCAATGAGTTTGAAAGAAACAAGGTATGGCACCTCATTCCAACACCTAAAGATGCCTCAGTCGTTGGTCTCAAATGGGTATTCAGAAACAAAATGGACAAGGAAGGTAATGTGATTCGAAACAAAGCTCGTCTCGTGGTGAAAGGATACTGCCAGGAAGAAGGAATTGATTACGAAGAAACTTTTGCTCCGGTAGCAAGGCTGGAATCTGTTCGAATATTTCTGGCCTACGCTACACACAAGAACTTTGAGGTCTACCAAATGGATGTAAAATGCACCTTTCTGAATGGAGAACTTGAAGAAACGGTTTACGTGGAGCAACCTCCTGGTTTTGTGAATGAAAAGCATCCAAATCACTGTTACATTCTGGACAAGGCAGTTTACGGTCTGAAACAAGCGCCTAGGGCATGGTATGAAACGCTAACTAAGTTCTTAAAGATGTCCAAATTCAAACAAGGTTCGGTTGACCCAACCATCTTTCATAAGAAGGAAGGTAACCACCTTATCATAGTTCAAATCTACGTCGATGATATCATCTTTGGCTCAACGAATCCTAGCTTAACAGCTGAATTTAGAAAGCTGATGGAGACTCAATTTGAAATGAGCTCAATGGGTCCGATTAACTTTTTCCTTGGTTTAAACATTAGACAGGGACCCGAAGGCATCTTTATCAACCAGGAAGCATACACCGAGACTCTTCTTGCTAAATTCGGCATGATGGGAGACTCAAAGGTCAAAGTTCCAATGGCGTTCGGCACCAAACTCACACCATCCTTGGAAAAACCGGCAGTCGATATAACGTTATACCGCCAGATGATTGGTTCCTTGATGTACCTCACAACTAGCATGCCCGATATAATGTTTTCGGTGTGTTATTGTGCTAGGTTTCAGGCAAATCCTCGTGAACCACATATGCTAGCAGTGAAAAACATACTCCGGTATCTAAAACGAACCACCTCCCTCGGTCTATGGTATCCATCAAACTCATGTTTCTTCGTTCAAGCCTACTCAGATGCAGACCTTGGAGGATGTGGTTTAGACAGGAAAAGCACCACAGCAGGCTGCCAATTCCTAGATGGGAAGTTGGTTAGCTGGCAATCAAAGAAACAGACATGTGTTTCTCTGTCTACAGCCGAAGCAGAGTACATTGCAGCTGCCTCCTGTACATCTCAAGTGATTTGGATCCAAAGCCAGCTCCGTGATTATGGACTCAATATGAAAAAGATCCCACTATATTGCGATTCAGGATCTGTCATAACCCAGTGCAACACTCCAAGACAAAGCATATAGCACTGAGGTATCACTTTATTAAGGATCATGTAGAAGATGGAAATGTCGAAATTCACTTTGTTCGAACCACTGATCAACTGGCCGATATCTTCACCAAAGCTCTTCCTGAAGCAAGTTTCAATAAAATTCTACAAGGGCTAGGAATGATGGAATCGGAGTCAGTACCAAAAACTACTTCTCAAAACTAAAAGTCGGAAGCGAAATGAACCGAATGTTCGGGTTCTGTTCACGTGTGTGCCGAAATGAACCGAACGCTCGGGTTCGGTCCTATTCTCTTATCTTCGCTTATCACTCAAAGATAGTTTCTTTGGTTGTAAACCTTTTGTATCCTTTTCTCAATTTCATCTCTCTTATTTTCAAAGTCCTTTTCTTTTTCAAATTCATTTTTTTGCAACCGAAATAGACCGAACGCTCGGGTTCGGTTCCAAATTTTTTTTTGTGTGTCTGTTTTTTTTATTTATTTTTCTTTTTCTTTTTCTTTCTTTAAATCAAAAAATTCCAAAATCTTTTTTAAATCAAAAACTCCAAAAACATTTTTTTTATTTGTGTTCGTTAATTTTTTTTTGTGTGGATATTTGTGGGGAAATTCTTTTATTAGTTAAGTGTCCCTAGAAGCATGCTGCTGTATGTGTCCAAAGCCTCACCTGATTCTGAATAATAGCCTTACTGACTTGGTATATACAAACCTTTTCTTCCCAATTAGGCTTTTATATTTATTCTAATCATGAGCTACCTTACTCTCTTCTCACATGAGATAAGAGTTTTCTGCTTGGTCCTTATTTCAATAGCAGAGGTACTTTGGTTTCTTTACACCATCTCCCATATTTTTCTCCATCATATTTCGATCTCATACACGTAACCCTTGAGACTCTCAGAAATTACCACTGAGGTTTATGGTTACACAATTTCTGTGTTCATGATCTTAGCTTCGTGTCACTACGTGCTAAGTGAAACCCACAATTCACTACCTTCTATGCATTGACGGTGAACAATTAACTTTGCTCTAGTTTTCACTAAAGAATTGACGAATTCAGCCTTAAGACTGTACCTTGAAATCTTTGAATTTTATCTTTGTGTGATTCCTATGAAATTGTTAAATCCCATAACATTTCTTCCCATGGAATCCAGTTTGGATTTTTTTTTTTTTTTTTTTTTTGAGATTTCACCTACAAATATTTTCACCATGCCACTTAAATTCTTTTCAAACCTACTTGTTCAATAGACTTCATTGGCCTCACAAGTACTTCAGTCGATTTTTGTCTTATGCTAAGATCAGGAATTCTGAACTGAAGCGAAAGCCACCCAAATTAGCCTAATTAAAAGATGCCTTTCAACACTTCTCAATAAGTGTCTGATCGTAATTCAACAGGAAACCAAACAAACACTTTAAGGTCTCTCTTGACTTTGAAGGAAGAGATTCGTGCCCGGGATCCATTGTTTCGTGTCTTTATTGACATCACAATTTCCCACATATGTGTTGCTTTATTTCTTTTTCTTTTACACACTAAGCACGAAAATCTTTTTGATTTTCCATAATTCTGGTTTCATCACTTACAAGCCATTTTTTTGAAGTTATAAAAGAGTTGTGGCTCACAATGTTACACGTGGTTATTCTACTTTATGATGACAGCTCACACTAAAGGGATAAGTTGCTGACTCAGCCGAAAATCCAATCGGTTTGATATTTCAAACAGCGCTTGAATGACAGGCGTGTGAAGTGGAACCGTTTTTGACATTTCAAACGGCGCCTGATGGGAAGGCGTGTGAATCGGGACAGTTTTTCTCTCTCCTGCGTAATCATCGGGGCTCCAAACTGTCACGCATCAATCACCTAAGGAAACTCTTCGTTTTTTTTTCCTCGAAGATTTGGGAACAGATTCTTCTCTCTCTTCTCACCACGGTATAAAAGGTAACTTCGACCATAATTTACCTCTTTACTACACCCAATTTTCAGAGAGCAAGAAAAGCATTATTCCTTCTATTGTTCATCATCTCTCCCAAATTCTCTTCAATGGCGGACTCATCCTCAGTTCATGCAACTTCTCACATTCTACCGATTCGTCCTCAACAAATCCTGATCATCGATCTCACTCCACACGCTTACGATGCATTTATGTTTCCGATCATTGAATGTCTCAAATTTTCGCCGCTAGCTCCCGCTCTCACCAAAGTTGAAGCTGTTCCAATGGAGTGTTTATCACAAATCTTCTCCACAGCTCATTATGATAAGTCTGTCGATAGAATCTTCTTCGACATTCTTGATCACAAGGCATCCATCTCCAAGCAGCGATTATGTTCGCTTTTAGGGTTTGAACCCGATTCATCTAGGGTTAACCCTGAATCCATTCCAGTGGGTCAGTTGTTTTCCATGTTCTACAACATGGGATACATTGAGATTCTGACGACGGTCACAAAATACAAGAAATCCTGTTTGCCTCCTCAGTGGAACGGGTTCTTCACACTGCTGTTCAAGGGATTATCGGAACGCAGTGCCGGTTCAGACGGAGCGAGTCGTCTGTTTATGACGGTTCTTTATGGGGTATACCATGGTATCAACCTTGACTTTGGGTCGGTTTTATGGCAGCAGCTGATTCAGATTCTTGCATCTACATCTCGCCATTTAGAGATTTCCTACGCTCGCTTTTGGACGTTGATCACCAAGTGGGTGATGGACAAGTATCTTGTTCCAATTGTTGCTGGTTCTCCACTCTCTTCGATAGGTACTTTCCATACTACGAAGATTATTGTCTCTGATGCATCTAAGTTTCAGGTCAATGGCTCAATCCCTGAGTCGATGTTTGGAAACGTTCCAAGCGACAGCCGCATCATCAGAACCTACAAGGAGTTTCATCACTCTGGTCCTAGAGAGCTCACTCCTGATATGATTAATTCAATTCATGATGCTGATAGGCCCGCTCCGAGGGGAAAGAAAAATGAAGAGGAGGAAAGCCAAGAAGGTTGTCAAGGGAGCGAAAGGCCCTTCTCCGAAGAAACGCAAACCTACCAAGGCGGCTCAATCTCCTCCACTGAAGAAGAGGAAAACCCAACCTAGGCGAAAGCTGATACTTGCTTCCTCCTCAAGCGAATCTGAGGAAGAAAGTTCAGACTCCGAAGAGTCCCCCCGTGGTAACACTCCTCCACGATCGCCTACCCCAGAGGTACATGTTTCTAGTTCACTTGTCTCTTCTCCACCAATCTCCATTTCTATTTCCATTCCCCCCATAACCTCCACCACTCAAATACCACCCACTTCTATCCCAGTACCCCCTCTCATTTTCACTGAAGCTACCACAACCACCGCTGAAGTAAGAACCAACGTATCTGATACGGGGGCTCCTATTAAAGCACCCGAACCCACTCCCACTACCGAGCATACATCAGCACCCGAACCTACTTTCACAACCGAGCCTCCACCCTCACCTCCTCCCTCATCTCCTGCTCACTCCGCAGACAATGAAGAACCTTTTCTTGGTGGGGAGAACATGACATTTGATTCGGTCTGTTACAGTCCGTATCAAGTGCAAAGTGATGAAGACGATGATGCTCCTGTCACCAAGAAACATCTCAAGGAGCTTCACGAGAAGATTAATTCTCTCATTGCTTCCTCCTCTTCTTCATCACAGTCTACCATCTCCGAGGCTGCTATTCAGAGGATTGTTGATGCTTTCACTAAGGCTCATGAAGCCTCCATCAGCTCAACCACTACCGCTATTGACGCCTCTACCAAGGCATGTGCTGCTGCGACCGAAAAAGTCGAAAAACTATTTGTTGACGCTTCTTCTCTTTTGCAGTCTTTACAGGAAACTGTCGATGCCAATAAAACGAAGCTTGACCCTATTGTCAACAACCTGGCTACCTCAGTTGCCTCAGAACTGCAGCCCTTCGCCAGTTTAAGGCAACTATTGAGGAGCGCCTAACTAAGCTACATGAAGATCTAGTTGCTGAGAACTCACTCATGGACGCTCTCGCTCGCAAGACCACTGCTCTCAAGGTCAAGAATCTTCAACTCTCCAATTCTCAAAAGGAGATTGAATCTCTTCGATCTGAGCGAGAAGTTATCTCTTCGTGTGTTTCGGATGTCCACGTCGCCCTTTCCAACATCATTGAAGCCCATGATCCGATTCTGAACTACTCGGTGAGGTGCACTCTCGCAGAGAAGTTTGCTCCTACCCTTGCTCTCCTAAGCAAAATTGAAGGGCTCCTTGAGTACGTGTCCATTGCAAAACAAGGGGGAGAAGATGTATCCTAACCACCTCCCACTTCTACAGCAACAAAAACAACCGAACCTCCTTCAACAGGTCAAGCCTCGGATTCGGGTGTCAAAGACAAAGGAAGAATATTGTTGAAGATAGTGATGACAATAAAGAGACGAATGCAGATCTCTTAAAGAAGCAAGGTTGTGATAAAGATGCTGATATGAGCGCTCGCGTTGCCAGAGAGGCTGAGGCAACTGAAAGAAAAATGAAAGAGGCTCATGACCTTCTTGAGAGTAGGAAAACCCTTTTTCCTCCGTGGACTCTTGAGAAGCTTTTGAAGGAAGCGATTGAAACTCCCAGCATTTTGTGGCTTCAACCGGTGATTTCACTAGATCGCATCAACTCGGTCGATTCACAGTTTGACATGCCACTAACCCGAAAGGCCTTCATCTTCCATGCCTTCGATAACGTTGCTGATATCCCTCATCCTCATCCAAAGGTTGATAGGGATCTAGTCGAATTCTATCTGGATTCTGCCCAACCACAGTATCAAACTTGGAGCGCTCAGAAGATAGTCAACGTTCGGGTCCTCAAGCCGTTTCGTGAAGGGAACTTCACAAACGTTCGGTTCAAGGTGCTGAGGGGTTCTGCTAAGACCGAACATGCCATATCGCTTGCTGATCTTCCCAACCTGAATCCACATGACTGGATTATTTTGCACAACATCCTCCTCACCAATGAAGCTGAGTATGGTCCGATTATTGATCACTTCAAAAGGATGCTTGTATGCTACATTATGGAAGTTGCCAAGATGGATCAGGATATCGCTAGCATTTTCAAGAAAAAACCCACTATCTCACCTGTTGGCTCAGCTAGTGATTTGAACATGATGCAGATGGGAAAGATTGACCCGAAACGAAATTGTGTCATGTTTACAAGGAACGAAGGCCAAAAATGCTTGTTCGCCTTGGCAGAGAAACATCTTTACACCACTGCATGCTTGGAACATGTTCTGAGTATCATTCATCGATGCAAGCAGAATTCAGCAGACGGCGAGAAGTACTTCGATGATATGATTCAATGGTACATTCGCTTCAGACAGACAATCCTCGCTCTCATCCCTCGTCTGTTTGAAACCACTAAGAAGGTTCCTGCAGCTGGACCCAGCAAGAAGAAGTGATAGTCTCGCTCCAATTGAGGCAAAGGGGGAGATTGTTAGGTCCAGAAGGTGTTGCGTCTTGGGCTCGATATTTAGTCTATTCAATCTCCGGTATGGGCCTGTCCATCCGTGAGTTATTTTGTAGGGTTTTATATTTATAGATGCTTGCATGCATCCTAGAACGTAAGATTTCAGAGATAATTTAATAGCGTTCATTGCTCTTATCTTTTGTAACCCTAATATCCTCTACAACGGAAGTTCTTCATCGAGCTCTGCTGAGGATTGAATCAATTGAATCAATTGAATCATTCGACACATTCAGATTCATTCTTGTGCTTTGTCTTACTGTTTTTCGCTTTCTTGATTTACCTGTTATAAGATCTAATCGATCAAAGACTTTTATAAACTCATCACTTTTATCTTTCTGCCTTCTTGATTCTTCTTATTCGTTCTGCTATTGATTTAAACCTTTTCAATCAATTCAGAATTACAATTAATCTTATAAGTATAATCATATTTACTAAACCTTTAGTAAATCATGACGAATATCTTTGTTACTCTTATGGTGGACTTGATCAACACGTAACTTTGTGTATTCGATCTCCTAGTCCTTCACTTTACACTTTGTCAATGAATTAGTCTAATTTCCAAATATAAAATTTCTCATTCACCGTGCAACCAAGTTGCATGATTCCAAGTTTCTGTCCAATTGAAACTTGGGTGATGAGAAACTTTCCTTATTCGGTAAATTCTTCGACATTTCCACAAATAACATAATAAGAACCAAATCCATTATTGCTAATAATAGAAACATTCAAACATCAATTTTTCATATACGCCATTGCAAGGATAAATAAATAATATAAAATCAAATTTTATTTTATTGCGGAAAAATTTGTCCTTTACAATGCAATTCATTGAAAAACTATGCTAATACATCTTTCTTAGCAATCTAATTCTAACTCTAAGTAGTAGCTCAAGAATCCAATCTTTGAGAAATGCGATCGAAATCCATTCCTTCACGGTTAGATTATGCTCACTTCTTCCCTTAAGCTTCCTTTCTTTTCTTCGATCCTACAAAACATCAATTGTAATCTTATCACATTATGTATTAAGAATCTAGAATAGAAGCTTAAAAGAGTTAGTTAATGGATTTTACCTATAGTAGAGCCATACATTTCGACTCTCCCATCTCTTAGATCTCTTAGGTAAATGGGGCAGCTTCGTCTCCAATGCCCTTTCTCTTGGCAATAAAATCAAATTGACTCTTTTGGAACATGACATGGAACTACTTCAGACATTGCCTTTCTCTAACGATCAAACTTTTCGATCATAGCATGTCTTTCGTTGCCATTGTCTATATCCATAGAGGTCTTGAAGGCAGATTCACCAATCAACTTTGCTTTTCCATTGCGCCAAATCATTGTTGATTCAGCGGCAAGAAGCATGTAGGTGAGATCTATAAGGGTCACGTCGTGGTTCATCATATAGTACTCTCTCACGAACTCACTATACGAGTTAGGAAGTGACTGAAGAACCCAATCAACAGCCATCTCCCCACAGACAACGGATCCCAACATTCTTAACCTATCAATGTGTGACTTCATCCCTAGGACGTGTGCACACACCGACTTTCCTTCTTTATGTTTACTTGCCAAAAGGGCTTGAGTGAGCTTGAACTTCTCAATACTTCGATCTTGTGGGTTAGGGAGAACAATTGGAGGACGTGGAGGAAGTGAAGCATGATTTCTTGTTCCTCGATCGAATCGTGGAATACCATCTTCATGTGGAATGCTTGTTCCACGGGATTTTGGAAGACCATAGTTGTCGAACTTTGACATCTACAAAACGGGAGAAAATGAATTCAAGTTAGTTGATAGATTGAGTCCTTAGTAAATCACCGAAATGAGATACTAAGGCTAGGACCCAACACAATATGCTACAACCTAGAAAAGGGATGCCGTAATCTAGTTGCAAACTATTTGAAGGTAAGTGAATGACGATTCACTAATTTTCACTATGAAAAAAGAAAAAGAAATTTAAGTTCTAAATCTATGAAAACTCCTAGATCCTTTGAGATTCATTGAACATTTCAATGGCATGTTTAAATCTCGATATGCTCCTTTTGTTTGTGACTGGGATGCCGAGGATCACAAAGCGGATGTGAATAACCATGCAAACTTACATGGTGCCCTCACATGTTAAAGTCACCTATTCGATGTGCCGGTAAACCACACACGCTCCACCGAAGTATGACAAACATTGAGTCACCCTTTGCTACCTTTGCTTAGAACCATTTAGTGTGCCGGTAAACCACACACGCTCCACTAACGTCTTTGCAAGGGCACAAAGTGTAATTTCATGGAATTGCATCAATTCACTTTAGCCTAAGTAACTAAGATTCGGAATTTGTAAAAACATTTAGTTACTATTGTAGTTCATTATACTTATAATGGAAGGTTTCGTCCTATCCTACCCGTTCGGCTAACGACCCTCCATTAGTCAAGAGTGCGGTGGGTAAGAGTGGATACCCATTCAATCGCCATTTTATAGGCAATTTCCTTAAACACCCCTTATAGACCAGCTTCGTGAATGAGGCATACTAACGGTAAGACTGACTTTTACTCATACATACATATATATATATATATATATATATATATATATATATATATATATATATATATATATATATATATATATATATATATAATGTTAGACTTTTAATGTTATATATAGTATAGGGTGTATTTTACAACTTTTAAAATACTAGGTGGTCAAATTTAATAATTATACTTTTAATTCAATTAAATTGTAAACCAAAACTTTTATGGATTTATTAAACCTCTTTTAATTATACACCTTAATTAATTAATAAAACCATAAGGGTGTGATTTGAACTTTTTCATAACAATACTAGGGTTTTAGAATTTAACATTCCTAATTAAACTTTTAATCAACTTTTAAATTCCAAAACTTGAGGACAAGTTTTGAAACATTTCAAAGCATTAGGGTTTAGAATTTAAATATACATCAAAATTAAACTATTAATCAAAATTTAAATTCCAAAACTTGAGGGCAAGTTTTCAACCATTTCAAAACATTAGGGTTTCAACTATTTAAATTTCAAAACTAAAACTTTTGAGTTCAAATTTAAACTATAAAACCTAAAGGGGGGAATATGAAACTTTTCATAATACAAGGATCAAATAACAAATAATCTAAATTAACAATTAATCACATAATTATCCATATTTGATTTATTTAATGATTTCTTGCAAAACAATTTACCAATTTAATCAAAATAATTAATCAATTATCACATAAAGAAACAAATATTTTATTAATTGATAAATATCTTCAATTAGATCAAGAATATAGTCATATATATCAAAAAAATCGGATTTATATTGATCTAAGATGATAAGGTAAGTATCCTCAAGCAAAAACAGCAAGAAATCCCGGTTTTCCCTCATTCTGACCAGCCGACTCGTCGAGTCAGGCATGGACTTGTCGAGTCAGCATGGACTCGGCGAGTTCATCTAGAGACTCGGCGAGTTCAGCAAGCAGAACCACAAAAAACGAATTTTTCAAACATACAAGGCATCAATACAATAGAAACCAATCTAGGCTCTGATACCACTGATGGGTTTTGGTCATAAGAACATCATATGTGCTCATACAAATCCTAATGCTTGGATCTAGGTTTCTCTATTGTACATGTAAGTTATCTAAGACTATAAACCCTAGATCTAGAATATGATAACCAATATAACATATAATTAGGGTTTAGATCATACCTTGATTGTTATATAACAATAACAATCCCAAATCCTCCTTGTATTGACTTTAGAAAGCTTAGAGTCACAAATGTCACTCCTCTAATGGTTCACAAACACCAAGAGCAAGAGGATGAAGAGGAGAGGTGAATGAGGCTGCCCTAAAACGTGTGAAACCCTAGAAGGATGCTTAGCCACGTTTTTGGGTCATAAGGGATCTATATATAGGAGGCTATTAGGGTTATCTTAACAAGGAAACCCTAATTTGGATGCTTAAGCCCTAAGCAACCCATGGACTCCTTTCCTTAAGGACTTGGACGATTTCTTCTTGGGTTTCCCCATAGAATTCGTCCACTCCTTAATATAAGTCAATCTATAGCCCAAATTGCAATTATCTTATAATTACAATTTCAGACCCTTAAGTTTAATTAATCTCTTTTAGTCACAAAACTAATTACCAATTAACTATTGACTAATATTAATTAAACAATATGATTTCTCCTTTAATATATTATTCTCATAATATATTAATAAATCATATTTAATCCTTTCTCTCCATAATTCATCCTATCAAGTTGATTTGGTGAAGGCAACCTAAAAGGACCATGCACCATCGGGTCAAGTACATAACAAAATAGTTATGGACTTAGACACTAATCCAACATGTTAGCCCTCCCAGAGGGGATGGAGGACTTTGTGGTGTATTGTGATGCGTCGATCTTGGGGTTGGGAGCGGTGCTGATGCAGAGAGGGCATGTGATAGCATACGCATCGAGGCAGCTGAGCCTCATGAGACAAGGTATCCCACCCACGATCTAGAGTTAGGGGCAGTGGTGTTCGCCCTCAAGATTTGGTGTCACTATCTGTACGGTGTTTGGTGTACGATATACACAGACCACAAGAGTCTGAAGTATTTGATGGATCAGCCCAACCTAAACATGTGACAGAGGAGGTGGTTGGATGTGGTTAAGGATTATGATTGTGAGATCATGTACCACCCGGGCAAGGCTAATGTTGTAGCCGATGCACTGAGTCGCAGGGCGGAGAGCACCCCATTGCAAGATGTATGTTTTAGATTGACCGTGATAGCTCCAGTGTTGGACACCATTCGTGAGGCACAGGTTGAGGTTGTGCAGCCTAAGATGTAGAAGAGAGAGCGAGTTGTTGGGTTGGTATCGGTGTTCGTTACCGATGGCCAGGGGCTTATGACATTCCAGGGGTGTATCTGGGTACCGTTTGTGGGAAGGACGCGTACCATTTTGATAAAAGAGGCTCATCGGTCGAAATTCTCGATCCATCCTGGGGCTACTAAGATGTATTTAGACCTGAAGAGGGAGTATTTGTGGCCCTGTATGAAGAGGGATGTCGCATGGTTTGTTAAGAGGTGCTTAACCTGCCGTAGGGTTAAGGCTGAGCACCAGAGACCGCATGGTAAGTTGCAGCCGTTGGAGGTTCCCGAATGGAAGTGGGAACAGATTACCATGGATTTTATCACCAAATTGCCAAGGACTGCTAGGGGAGTCGATGCAATTTGTGTGATTGTGGACAGGTTGACAAAGAGTGCCCACTTCCTTGCTATCAGTAGAGCTCTTCCGCAGAGAAGTTGGCAGAGATGTACGTGAGGGAAGTGGTATCACGACATGGAGTGCCGATCTCGATTGCCTCAGACCGAGATGTGCGTTTCACTTCCAGATTCTGGAAGAAATTTCACGAGGAGTTGGGTACTAGGCTGCATTTTAGTACCGCATATCACCCCCAGACTGACGTTCAGAGTGAGCGGACGATTCAGACACTCGAGGATATGCTCCGGGCATGTGTGTTGGATTTCGGGGGAAGTTGGGACACGTATTTGCCCTTGGCAGAGTTCTCTTACAACAACAGCCATCATTCGAGCATTGGTATGCCACCCTTTGAGCTGTTGTATGGGAGGAGGTGTCGGAATCCCATTTGTTGGGGAGAGATCGAGCAGCGTGTTATGGGTAGTACAGAGATTGTGCTGCAGACGACTGAGCAGATACAGCAGGTCAGGCAGAGGTTATTGACCGCTCAGAGTCGTCAGAAAAGTTATGCGGACAGGCGCCGGTCCGAGCTCGAGTTCCAGGTCGGCGACTTTGTACTCCTGAAGGTCTCTCCTTGGAAAGGAGTGATCCGATTCAGGAAGAGGGGCAAGTTGGGGCCCCGTTATATCGAACCTTTTCGGGTGATTGCAAGGGTAGGCAGGGTAGCCTACCGGTTGGAGCTACCTGTAGAGTTAGGTCAGATCCATCACACTTTCCACGTGTCGCAGTTGCGGAAGTGCATAGCCGATGAGTCGGCAAAGGTACCATTGGAGGATATTCAGGTGGATGCGAGCCTAAATTATGCTGAGAGACCGGTGGCAATCAGGGATCGGAAGATCAAAGTTTTGAGGAACAAGGAGGTACCTTTGGTTTTGGTTCAGTGGCAACATCGTAAGGGGTCCAAGATGACTTGGGAGTCAGATTCGGAGATGCGAGGGCAGCATCCAGAGTTGTTTGAGGAATGAGACTTCGAGGGCGAAGTCTAGTTCTAGTGGGGGAGAATTGTAACACCCCGAGATTCAGGTGCATTTCTTTCATCCTTGTTCTTTATTGAATTGTCATGTTTAGTCCTTGAGTGGAGGATTTGTAGCAAGTAAGTACGCTGGGCTTACTAGAGGGGTACGTTACGCGTACTCATGCGCTTAATTTGGACGCAGAGTCGCCAAGGTACGCTGGGCGTACCTAGAGTTACGCCGGGCGTACCCGGCCCAGGTGCAAAAACCCTAATCCACCTTGTGCACTATTTAAAGGGTGTTATGGCTCATTTCTCAGCCTCCATATCAGTGAGTGAAACCCTAAAAGAGAGCCCCATCGTTCTTAGTGTGTGAGACTGTTGATTTGAGCTTGTTGGTGCTTTAGTGGCTTAGTGAAGAAGAAGGAAGGGAGTTCTTGGAGGCTAAAGCTTGAGGTGCCATTTTGGATCTGAGATTTACAGAGGAAAGGGCTACACTTGGAGGTATAAAGTTCAAAACTTTCCTCTTCTTTTGGTTGTTGTTGTATGTGTCCTTTTTAGGGCTAAAAACCCCAAAGGTGGAGACTTTATGAGTGTAAAGTGCTCCATGGTCCGAGATCTGTCCCTTTTCAGTGTTACTAGTGATTTAGAGCCATAAAGTTCCCATCTTCGATGTTACTTTGGAGCCATGCATGTGTTTTAAGCCTTCTAGAGTTGAAGGTTGGATCATTTTGGGAGTTAGTGACTTGTTCAGCCATGCAAAGGCTTAAAGTCATCAACTTTATGGATTAAGGGGCTTAGATGGGGTCAGATCTAAAATATGGACGTAGGTCTTAACTGTTTAAGACCTCAAGAGCAAAAGGGCTGAAGCAGGGGAGTACGTCGGGCGTAATCCCTAGTACGCGTTGCGTACTGGGTGGCGCTCCCCGATTTTGAGATACAGCCGGGTACGCTCAGCGTACACATCTAGTACGCGCAGCGTAACCCGGAAAGTTGACTTTTGGTTGACTTTTAGGATATGGTCTATTGTGGGGCCTTTGAGCTATGAGAGGGGTAAAATGGTCTTTTACCCTTCTGAGAGTGTCATAAGAGAGCATAGTCTAGCCTTTGAGAGTTATATTAAATAGAGTGTTTATTTCATATGATTAGGCGGAGGCTAGGCCAGCGTTTACCGAATCAGAGATTTACCGAGATACCCGAGGTGAGTCTTCTCACTATACTTTACCTAGTGTGGTAATAGAGTTATGTGACAGAGTACTATAGAGTTATATGCCAGTGTGATTGCATGTTATTTATGTGTTGTGATTTATGGTGATATGTGATATGCATGATTCAGAGTTACAGAGTTGGGACTTTCGGGTCCCTAGAGTTAGGGCCAGAGGGCCCACAGAGAGTTGGGGCTGGAGGGCCCCACTGAGACACATTGACCAGAGGGTCAACGGAGTTACAGCCTCGAGTGGCTATTATGTGTTAGTGTGGTATTTTGGGGAACTCACTAAGCTTATGCTTACAGTGTTCAGTGTTATGTGTTTCAGGTACCAGTGATGATCGCGGGAAGGCACCGGCTTGATTCGTACACACACATGGGATTGGATGCATTTTGATCTTGGGAGACATTTGTGAAATAAAAACATGATGTTATGGCATTTTATGAATGAACGGTTTTGTTAAAATGTGGTTTTTCAAATGTAAAAAATTGTTTTGATTTTTACGGTGTTACAATATATATATATATATATATATATATATATATATATATATATATATATATATATATATATATATATATATATATATATATATATTGTTAGTGATTCTCTCTCTCTCTCTCTCTCTATATATATATATATATATATATATATATATATATATATATATATATATATATATATATATATATATATATATAAGCTTTTTTATTTAGACTAGCTTTTTTTTGGTTAAACTGGGTTTCTTTGTAACCCGCCTATTTTTTTACTGGTTCATACAATCGGTTTTTTGCAAAGAAAAAACCCATAAACTTACTCGTTTTCAGTTCAACCAATCAAACCAACTGATTTAGTCTGATTTTTAAATCATTGGAATAGTACGAAGCATATGGTTTAGGGTTGGGTTCACATAAACAATAATATTTTAATTATTTGATAAAAATTACAAAATTAAAGGTAAAATAATTATATTAAACCCATTTAACCTAAACGGTATTAGTATCAATATATCATGGATTTAATTTGTTTTTATTAGTATCAATATAACAAGGATTTGATTTGAAACAAATTGAAAGCACGGGGTTGAAAACAAAAAAATCCATAATTTGCATGTAAGCTCAAGGACCATTTTTAAATTTGCTATTGTTTTTATAAAAAGTTAACTTTAACTTTATCATAGGATGTTAATGTTAATATTGGTACTGTGGTTCAAATATGAGCGACAATTGTGTCGTATTTGGATCACTAGTTTATAAAAACCCAACCACGACACGACCCATATAAAATATTTGTGTCGTTTTGTTCAACTCTAATGCAGATTAGTCATAGATAGACCAATCCGCACAACCCATTTAGTTATATGGGTTCGTAGATTCGTAGGGTTAAATTTGGGTTCGTGGTTCGAAATCAAGTTTGTATGTCATGACAAAAACGTCTAAATATCACATATATATATATATATATATATATATATATATATATATATATATATATATATATATATATATATATATATATATATATATATATATATATATATATAGTGATTACTCCTTATTCTTTCCTCTATTTAATAAATAGTTTTTTAAAATTGTTTTAATCTAATAAAATAAAAAGGTTTACGGGTCAACCCGCAAAATTATTTACAAACCCGAACATGACCCATATATTAAACAAGTTGGCGGATTACAGGTTGACGAGTCATAAAAACTCAACCTAAACTCGTTTATCACTGTGTCGGGTTCGTATCAAGAATTGTTACACCTATATTTAAAGATCATCTAGTTTTTTAAGGTGATTCTTCTTAGGTATAATGACTTAAAAATGTAATATATTTTTTGATTTGTATACATTTGGTCACTGAGTTTGTTTTCGTCTATATTTGCCCCTTCAACTTGTTTAATTGTACGCATTCAATCTTTATAACCGGATACTCTAGGTAAACCGAAAAAAATTACTTGATAGGGTAATATATTTCTTACTTTGTACACATTTAATTCTTATATTTTTTGGAACGTTTAGTCCTTAATATTTTTTTATTGCAAAATAAGTCATTGTTGCTTTTGTATACATTCAATAGTTATGATTGGTTTCTTTAGATGTTTCTCACGACATTCTATGTGGGACAATCATTAAAGATATGTTTGGGGTTGTTGATGATGGGTTTTGGTCCTAAGAACATCCTATGTGCTCATACAAACCCTAATGCTTGGATCTAGGTTTCTCTATTGTACATGCAAGTTATCCAAGACTATAAACCCTAATTCTAGCATACAAGTAATCATATTAACATGAGAATAGGTTTATAATATTACCTTGATTGTTATGTAGCAATAACAATCCCAAATCTCCTTGTATTGACTTTGGAAGGCTTAGAGTCACAAGTGTCACTCCTCTAATGGTTCACAAACACCATAAGCAAGAGGATGAAGAGGAGAGAGGATGGAGGCTGCCCAAAACCGTCTACAAACCCTAGAGAAGTCTTAGCCACGTTTTTGGTCCTTAAGGGATCTATATATAGTGAGGCTATTAAGGTTATCTAACAAGGAAACCCTAATTTGGTTGCTTAAGCCCTAAGCAACCCATAGACTCCTTTAATCAAGCCCTTGGACGATTTCCTTATGGGTTTCCCATTAGAATTCGTCCACCCCTTGATTCAAGACAATCCATGGCTCAAATTGCAATTATCTTATAATTACAATTCCAGTCCCTTAAGTTTAATTAATCTCTTTTAGTCACAAAACTAATTACCAATTAATTATTGACTAATATTAATTAAACAATATGATTTCTCCTTTAATATATTATTCTCATAATATATTAATAAATCATATTTAATCCTTTCTCTCCATAAATCATCCTATCAAGTTGCTTTGGTGAAGGCAACCCAAAAGGACCATGCACCATCGGGTCAAGTACATACCAAAATATTTATGGACTTAGACACTAATCCAACAGTCTCCCACTTGGATAAGTCTAATAACTATTATGCGTATGACTTCAGATCCTGATCTGCAATCGTAGCTTTCCAAAGCCGCTGTCAACTCTGATCGTATCAGATACGCATGTCCTTAGATAAGGGATCATATATTCCTCCATTCTAGATATCGTATGAGATATGATTTCAAATCATTCTCTTTGTACTATATCTCGATTCCCGATTTATGACGACTAACTAATTAAACAAATCAAATTAGCCCTAGCCCGGCCGAGCATTTATGTTTGTCATCACAAAATCATCGAGGGGCCCAAAGATATCGCTTTTATCCTACTTTGGATAAAAGTAACGGATAAACTTTGATACAATGCTCACTTGCACTCACGCACTGAATCACACACAGCAATATGTTTTATAACACCAAGTTACTAGTGCGTTTACATATTATCAATGTGCAACCGATTCGCAAGATACAACTCACACATCTCGGTTTCAAGAATATAAGATGTTATCGTCTCACCAATCACTCGTGATACAATTCATAGAGTGATCCAAGTGAGTGTGGGTTTAATCCAATGCTCAAATCATATTCATAAGCACTCATGAACGTTGCAGCAAACATTTGCTTATGTCTAATGCTCTTTAGACAATCCACACACCAATTCACGACAGTCTTCATTCATATCTGCTTCCAACATATGAACGAGTGTGGCCCGTTCGAATAATTCGATTATTCTCAATAAACTCAATTATTCTGGAAGTCAAAACATGCAAAGTGAAACACAAGAATAATATTAATCCCATATAGCCTCAAACCTTTGAGTATAAATAAAACTCCTTTTATTTATCACCATATCGATTACTCATTATTTGTCGTTTCGAGTAATCAACTTCTTACTTGAATTATTACACTTGTCCCATGCTCTTAGCATGCACACAATGTTTACCTATGGTTCTTACTTTTGTGAAATAGATCAAATTGAACACATTTCCAATCATTCTCATTTCACAACTCCAAATCCTTTTTCATAAGTGTAAGAATATCAAATTCTTGCCACTTATATAATATGCTAGATTCTAACATTTTATGCAATGATCCTTTTGCAATGTCACTGTACCAAAGTCACAAAGACTATTGCCAATGATATTACAAAGTCCTCTATCGAAGATTGTTACAAGACAATTCCTTAGATATGATGTCTCTCACTCAAAGTACATTCCTTTGAACATCCTTTTGCATAAAAGTTTCTAATCTAGACATATATTTTTGATATTCAATTCCCAATATTGACACGCTTCCATATTTTCCATATGACAACTCATTCTTAATAGAATCTTATTTATTCGTAATAAAGTCGATATGGTCCATCCAATATGGAAACATTTCCATATTTTCCATATGACAACTCATCCTTAATAGAATCTTTTCTATTCATAATAATGTCAATATGGTCCATTCAATACCATGCTTCCAACTACTCACAAGCAACCAATCCTCGTCAAACTTTGGATTGTCCTTTGATAGTTGTTTAATTATTTTAGTCAAAACCGATTCTAGTTCCTTTTCCCTCTAAATGCGCTAGACATTTGGAAAATTTTAGAATGGTCAAATATTAAAGCATTTGCAATCGATCCTATACCCGAAGCGTATGGGACATGACACACAATGTTTTATTTGCTATGTTCTCAAAATTCGAATTGTGAAGAGGAATGCTGTAATCATAATCGAAATTTTAAGAACACACTATATGCCCTTGACTAAATTTATTAACATTTCTCAACCTAATCCTTTAGATTTGAAATGAAGCATAATATTCTCTCCCTTAATTATAGCAAAACAACTTTATAACCCTTACGACTTTGCAAGGTATAATTCTTGTTTTCTATAATTAATATTGCCAACTTGCAATACGTGCCTTAATAATCATACAATCATAACATTTATGCTCCCACTATCATGATGATTATTATAAAACATAACACTTATGCTCCCACTAGCTTCAACATGTATTCATAAACATCTTAACTTTCAGAAAAACAATACCTATTGAATTTCTTAAGTCCATGTTTCTAATACTTAATGCTTTGATAATCTTTTATCAAGGCTTCTTGAACTTATACACCTTTGCCTTAGATAGTTCATATGCGTGTCTAAACAAATAAGACTAATTGCCAAACCTCACAATTCAAATTATGGAAAGGGATACTGTAACCATAATCGAATTCGAGAATGCAATTTTACAATCACTATCTTCTTAAAATCTTTCTTAGTGAAAGCATTTCCTCACAATCATTTTCATGAAGGAGGAAATCTTATGACACTCAGATTTAAACGGTGTATTTGTTCCTATCCATGTGAATTTGTCAAAACCAAAGTTTACGACAAATTCAAACTCATATGGATCGAACTTTCTTAATCTCGATTTCTTGCCTTATGGTAGCACAGCTGCCCACCATGTCTTCCAAGTAGTTAAGCAGCTCACCCTTTCCTATCAATGTACCTTTCATTGATTAAGGTGCCTTGCCTTTTATGCGTTCAAAATGAGAACTCATAGAACTCACATGCATAATTAACTCAACTGGAATAGCACAGAAACAAAATAATGTCAACACGATAGGTTGAAAACCTCAACTCGTGTGCTAGTGATGATCGATAAGGTTTATTTGATTTGTTCTTGAAACTTTTCAAGACCATTAAGACTCTCACTTACTCCTTGACATATAAGATTCTCTTGTCAATAACCATTTCTTGACAAACAAATATTCAAGAGTTAGCATAGTTTTTATCAAAACATTTCATAAATTGGTCCTAGTTGGTCTTTGTCTTATCCAAGACATCACAACTTTCCACATTTGATGAATGTTATAAACCTTCTTAACACTTATCACTCAATGTCACAATCTTAACTTTAAGACTTGTTTTGGAACGAAGTATGATTGATCTCTTGATTTAACCATTTCTCCAATCCTTGAATCCTCTTCTTAAACATATAATTGTACTAAGACTCACTTAGAGGATCAATTGAGATATGGTTCTTAATCATTAAGACCTATCATAAAGCATAAAAGGTACTCTCCCTTAATGGAGAAACTTTTATTTTTCTGCCTACTTGATTCTTCTTATTCGTTCTGCTATTGATTTAAACTTTTTCAATCAATTCAGAATTACACTTAATCTTATAAGTATAATCATATTTACTAAACCTTTAGTAAATCATAACAAATATCTATGTTACTCTTATGGTGGACTTGATCAACACGCAACTTTGTGTATTCGATCTCCAAGTCCTTCACTTGACACTTTGTCAATGAATTAGTCTAATTTCCAAATATGAAATTTCTCATTCATCGTGCAACCAGGTTGCATGATTCCAAGTTTCTGTCCAATTGAAACTTGAGCGATGAGAAACTCTCCCTATTTGGTAATTCTCGACTTTCCATAAATAACATAATAAGAACCAAATCCATTATTGCTAATATTCAAACATCAATTTTTCATATACGTCATTGCAAGGATAAATAAATAATATAAAATCAAAATTTATTTTATTGCGGAAAAATTTGTCCTTACAATACAATTCATTGAAAAACTATGGTAATACATCTTTCTTAGCAATCTAATTCTAACTCTAAGTAGTAGCTCAAAAATCTAATCTTCGAGAAATGTGATCGAAATCTATTCCTTCACGGTTAGATTCTACTCACTTCTTCTCTTAAGATTCCTTTCTTTTCTTCGATCCTACAAAACATCAATTGCAATCTTATCACATTATGTATTAAGAATCTAGAATAGAAGCTTAAAAGAGTTAGTTAATGGATTTTACCTATATTAGAGCCATACGTTTCGACTCTCCCATCTCTTAGATCTCTTAGGTAAATGGGGCAGCTTCGTCTCCAATGCCCTTTTTCTTGGCAATAAAAGCAAATTGACTCTTTTGGAACATGACATGGAACTACTTTAGACATTGATTTTCTCTTATGATCAAACCTTTTGATCATAGCAAGTCTTTCGTTGCCATTGTCTATATCCATAGAGGTCTTGAAGGCAGATTCACCAATCAACTTTGCTTTTCTATTGTGCCAAACCATTGCTAATTCAGCAGCAATAAGCATATAGGTGAGATCTATAAGGGTCACGTCGCGGTTCATCATATAGTACTCTCTTACGAACTCACTATATGAGTTAGGAAGTGACTGAAGAACCCAATCAACAGCCATTTCCTCACAGACAATGTATCCCAACATTCTTAACCTTTCAATGTGTGACTTCATCCCTAGGACGTGTGCACACACCGGCTTTCCTTCTTTATGTTTACTTGCCAAAAGGGCTTGAGTGATCTTGAACTTTTCAAGTCTTTGAACTTGCGGGTTAGGGAGAATAATTGGAGGAGGAGGAGGAAGTGAAGCATGATTTCTTGTTCCTCGATCGAATCGTGGAATATCATCTTCATGTGGAATGCTTGTTCCACGGGATTTGAGAAGACCATAGTTGTCGAACTTTGACATCTACAAAATGGGAGAAAATAAATTTAAGTTAGTTGATTGATTGAGTCCTTAGTAAATCACCCAAATGAGATACTAAGGCTAGGACCCAACACAATATTCTACAACTCGGGAGAGGGATGCCGTAACCTAAATTGCAGAACACTTGAAGGTAAGTGAATGACGATTCACTAATTTCCACCATGAAAAACGAAAAAGAAATTTAAGTTTTAAATCTATGAAAACTCCTAGATCCTTTGAGATTCATTGAACTTTCAATGGCATGTTTAAATCTCGATATGCCCCTCTTGTTTGTGACTGGGATGCCGAGGATCACAAAGCGGGTGTGAATAACCATGCAAACTTACATGGTGCCCCCACATGTTACAGTCACCTATTCGATGTGCCGGTAAACCACACACGCTCCACCAAACTATGACAAACATTGAGTCACCCTTTGCTACCTTTGCTTAGAACCATTTAGTGTGCCTGTAAACCACACACGCTCCACTAACGTCTTCGCAAGGGTACAAAGTGTAATTTCATGGAATTGCATCAATTCACTTTGCCTAAGTAACTAAGATTGAGAATTTAAAAAACATTTAGTTACTTTAGTAATTCATTATACTTATAATGGAAGGTTTCGTCCTATCCTACCCGTTCGGCTAATGACCCTCCACTAGTCAAGAGTGCGGTGGGTAAGAGTGGATGCCCATTTAATCGTCATTTTATAGGCAATTTCCTTAAACACCCTTTATAGACTAGCTTCGTGAATGAGGCCTACTAACGGTAAGACTGACTTTTACTCATACATATATATAATGTTAGACTTTTAATGTTATATATAGTATAGGGTGTATTTTACACTTTTAAAATATTAGGTGGTCAAATTTAATAATTATACCTTTAATTCAATTAAATTTTAAACCAAAACTTTTATGGATTTATTAAACCTCCTTTAATTATACACATTAATTAATTAATAAAACCATAAGGGTTTGATTTGAACTTTTTCAAAACAATACTAGAGTTTTAGAATTTAACATTCCTAAATTAAACTTTTAATCAACTTTTAAATTCCAAAACTTGAGGGCAAGTTTTGAAACATTTCAAAAACTTAGGGTTTAGAATTTAAATATACATCAAAATTAAACTATTAATCAAAATTTAAATTCCAAAACTTGAGGGCAAGTTTTTTAAACATTATGGTTTCAACTATTTAAATTTCAAAACAACAAAACTTTTGGGTTCAAATTTAAACTATAAAACCAAAAGGGGAAAATATGAAACTTTTCATAACAACAAGGATCAAATAAAAAATAATCTAAATTAGCAATTAATCACATAATTATCCATATTTGATTTATTTAATGATTTTCTTGCAAAGCAATTTGTCAATTTAGTCAAAATAATTAATCAATTATCACATAAGAAAACAATTATCTTATTGATTGATAAATATCTTCAATTAGATCAAGAATATAGTCAAATATATCATAAAATCGGATTTATATTCATCTAATATGATAAGGTAACTATCCCAAAGCAAAAACAGCAAGAAATCCTGAGATATGCTCCATCTGACGAGTTGACTCGTCGAGTCAAGCTTGGACTCGTCGAGTCTGCATGGACTCGGCGAGTTCAGATATGGACTCGGCGAGTCCAGCCTCCAGAAACCAAAAAATCGAATTTTTCAAACATGTCAAGCATCAATACAATAGAAACCAATCTAGTCTCTGATACCACTGATGGGTTTTGGTCCTAAGAACATCCTATGTGCTTATACAAACCATAATGCTTGGATCTAGTTTTCTCTATTGTACATGCAAGTTATCCAAGACTATAAACCCTAATTCTAGCATACAAGTAATCATATTAACATGAGAATAGGTTTATAATATTACCTTGATTGTTATGTAGCAATAACAATCCCAAATCTCCTTGTATTGACTTTGGAAGGCTTAGAGTCACAAGTGTCACTCCTCTAATGGTTCACAAACACCATAAGCAAGAGGATGAAGAGGAGAGAGGATGGAGGCTGCCCAAAACCGTCTACAAACCCTAGAGAAGTCTTAGCCACGTTTTTGGTCCTTAAGGGATCTATATATAGTGAGGCTATTAAGGTTATCTAACAAGGAAACCCTAATTTGGTTGCTTAAGCCCTAAGCAACCCATAGACTCCTTTAATCAAGCCCTTGGACGATTTCCTTATGGGTTTCCCATTAGAATTCGTCCACCCCTTGATTCAAGACAATCCATGGCTCAAATTGCAATTATCTTATAATTACAATTCCAGTCCCTTAAGTTTAATTAATCTCTTTTAGTCACAAAACTAATTACCAATTAATTATTGACTAATATTAATTAAACAATATGATTTCTCCTTTAATATATTATTCTCATAATACATTAATAAATCATATTTAATCCTTTATCTCCATAAATCATCCTATCAAGTTGCTTTGGTGAAGGCAACCCAAAAGGACCATGCACCATCGGGTCAAGTACATACCAAAATAGTTACAGACTTAGACACTAATCCAACAGTTGATGCTTATGGTCATCGCGGCCTCGATTGCTTGGTGTTTAGGTCTTGTGTTTTGAACGTTGTAACTTCTTAATACAATCTCAGACTTTAACGATCTTTATATCCACGTGTTTGTATTTAAGTCTACTACAATTTTACTTTAGATTACTTCCGTTAAAAAGTAACATATTTATACTTACGATTTTATAAAAAAACGTTCATGCATACATTCATAAAGAACACATGTATATAAAGATCATAAGTAAAAATATATTACTTTTTAACGGGAGTAATCTAAAAAAAGTTGTAGAGACTTAAATACAAACACGTGGATAGAAAGATCGTTAAAAATCTGAGATCGTACGAAGAAGTTATGACGTTCAAAACACAAGACGTAAGCGAAACACAATACCTAAACAATCAAGCAACTAAGGTTGCGGACGCGGTGGCCATAAACATCAACAACCACGAACACCTCACTAATGATTGTACCACATAGGATTTCGTAAGAAAAACATAAAGAAACTGGTCATAACTACTTAGGTTATGGTGAGTTGGTAAGACATGTAGAAGATATGATGGATGACCTATTGATCCATATTCAAATCTTGGCGCTAGTCAACCCTTGTGGTCATGGAGGTTCGCCTATAGTGACTCCAATGCATGATGCATATACTCATGTTCACATCGGGGGATTAGTCGGTGCGCGATAGCTGACTCGGAAACCCTCGTTAGGGAAGTTCTTTTCCAAAAAAATAAGGACTTATTTTGCAACAAAAAAAAATATTAATGACTAGTGTGAAAAAAAGATAAGGGCTAAATGTGTATAAAGTGAGAAATATATTACCTTATTAAATCATTTTTTCCTGGAGTAACCGCTCATAAGGACTGAACGTGTACAGTTAAACAAGTTGAAGGGGAAAATATGGACGAAAAAACCCGATGACCAAATGTATATAAATCGAAAAATATATTATCCTTTTAAGTCATTATCCATTCTTCTTAATCTTTGGTCATCTTCGTACATCTTGATACTTTCGCATACGATTAACTGCGTCTCCAAGCTCCATAGTTAAACTCATTTGAGTTTCACATCATGATCCATTCCTACTTTAAACTATATATTTTAGAGAAAATATCAGTTTGGTCCATGTGGTATGCATTATTCTGTAATTTTGGTCTCATTTTTTGAGAAATTGATACCAATAACCTTAAGGTTTTCAAATTTGTGCTCTAGTATCTTAGCCTGATATCGTCTGTATGCTATTCTTAAGTATTCGGAAAACGACGAAAATACGCCTTTCACTCATTTTTTTCACATTGTATTTCTAATTTTTACCGCTTTTCACTTTAAAGAAGTAGGCCCCACTAACGACTCTACCCCACACTATTACACCCTCATTCCACCCCAACCATTAAGTCGTTGGTTTTGTGCTACCAGATCCACCACTACTGACTACTACAATGTTTTTCTACGTTGGATGAGATGGGACGCTATAGATCGTTGGTCAACAACAATATCGGTGGAGAAAGAGTGGGGAGAGATAGATCGGTGATCTCTTGTGGTGGAGGGGAGGAGGAAAAAGTGTCTTGGTGGTGGAATTACAAGCAAGAGAGGGGTGGGAGAGAGAGTTTAGAGGTGGAGGGAGAGGAGAGGAGATCCATGGTTGCATTGGTGTTGGAGGTGATAGGAGGCGGAGTGGCTTGTGTTGGACATGTGTAGAAACGGAAGAGATAAAGAGTATAAATGTCATTTTACAAACGTCTAATGGATGTTATTAACAGTCACAAGCTAAGGGGCCAAAGCTGATGGATTGGAAATTTGTGAGGATGTTTGGTATCAATTTCTCAAGATTAAAACCGAACCTACAACAAATTACATACTTCATAAACCAAAACTAAATTTTACTCTAAATTTTATTAAGTTTGTTTTTAGTTCATGTGACATAACCTTCAATGGATTTATTTGCATCATAGGTAAATATTGTGACATGGAAACAGTCGAATTCAATTTTTAATAATTATTTTTCTCAAATTTAAAATTAATTCACCCTCATGTTAGTGATTTTTTTTGTTGTGTTGTCAATGCAAAAGATAAGCTACTTTGAATGATAGAGGGCTACTAATGTACTCAAGAAACCAATTTCGGCAAAGTGGGGACATTGAGTTAAATAACGGGCCTACAAAACTTACTATCAATTCTACTTTTAGCCCAAAAAGTACCACCTATGTAGAGACATTTACTTGCCTTATTTATCTAGTTTTTCACATCATCTCTTTCATATATATCTAATAAATTACTGATATATATTCTTGGACAGAATTGACTCTAGAATGATTTTTTTTATAAAAATAGTCGCAATGTGGAAGCCAATTCCAATATAGATATTAATATTAACCTCTAATGAAGCATAAACCAGTAACTATTTGATAGCTTTACGTGGTTTGTGTTGTATGTAGCTTTTCTCTTTCAATATTAGTGTTGATGTTCTCTATGTTGAGTTAGTATGGTATTTAGGAAATTCTAAAAGATTGAAGTTTAAAAAAAAACATAAAAAAATATAACGAAAAAGGAGGACTACATGTATGAATAAATACATGAAAGTAACCCTATAAAGAACACTACCCATTTTATTAGAGCATCTTGCAATGTTTCTAAGTCTTTTTGTTAATGTTTTTTTGGCTTTTTACAGCTAGCATTGGATTCATGCATGATTTTTTTTTTTTTTAGAATGCATATAGTTGTGGAAAATAAAAAATTTCAAAATGTGTTTGGATGATTTTCAGTTTTTAAAGAACTTTCAAGACAATGAAAATTTTTTGTTTTTCCAAATTGATGTAGATTAGAAAAATGATTTTTACAGTTTTTCATAGTTTTCTGAATTTCTAAAATGAAAAATGAAAATTCCACATGTTTTCAACCAAATAGGTTTTTTAAATTTTTATTGAAAACTCAACTCTTTTTTCTAAAAATATTTGTTAGAAAAATAAAAACATATTTCCAAGATCAAAGATACCCTTAGATACATTACCTTTTCATTTTATTGAATTAAAAAAATCCACTTCTGTTACCAAATATGTTTTGAAAATGATCTGCCACCTAACGAATGTCACAACAAAGCTTTAGACACATTACTTTTTTCATTTGCTAAAATCAGATGGTGCTCCCCACTTGTTGATTATCAACACTTGAACTTCTATAACGTTTATATCATGACCCATTACATAATACGCTTGACTCATCAATTTTACGAACTTTATTCTTTATATCATGTCACATAACATTCAGTTTGAATTATAGAGGCATGGAAACGATTAAATTCAAATTTTAATAATTTTTTCGTGATAATTTAAAATGATTTCACTTCATTTGTTTTTTCATTTTGTAGTTATTGCGAATGTTTATCAACTTTCAATGATAGAGCCATAGAGGCCTAGAGGGCCACTAATATGCTAAGAATCCATTTGGGCTACGAATTGGCCTACCAAACTTACTATCATTGCCAACTTTTAGCCCAAACAGTATCGCCTATGTTGTTGCTGTTACCTACCTAGTACCTAGTGACATTTACTTGTCTTGTTTATCTCTTTCTTTCACCTTTTTTTCATATATTCCAAATAACAAACAGGAACATGTCTAATGAGATTATGAGAAATACATTGGTTTCATTATACTTACATAAATGATCAAAGATTGAACTTTTAAATAATCGCATTGCGAAAATTTTCCAATATTATTAGGCTCTTTATGGTTACTATCTGTTTTCCAACACTTAAAAGTTGAGAAACAATATATATATATATATATATATATATATATATATATATATATATATATATATATATATATATATATATTTCCAATATTATTAGGCTCTTTATGGTTACTATCTGTTTTCCAACACTTAAAAGTTGAGAAACAAAATATATATATATATATATATATATATATATATATATATATATATATATATATATATATATATATATATATATATATATATATATATATATGATCTGAAGAAAAGGAACAGTAAAGTTGGTAATTTTTGACATGTTTAGTCCACCTATTTTCTGTATATCACAATTGGTCCAATTGTTTATTGAAATTGCAATTCGATCCTTTCTGGTCAATGCAACGGTTTTTTTTTCTAGATTTTGTCTCCTTGGTTTGAGAGCCCTCCTGTACACGTGGTGGCGTGTACACTGTACAGGATATCACTATGAACGTGTTTTCCATTCGACCTTATCTTGTCTACTCACCGATTCTCCAATAATCCATCGCTCCATCATCGATCAAATATCCCTTTTTATTTTTTTCTCCAGCATCTGTTCTTCACTCCGCTCCTTTCCTCCAATCATTCAACTCCACCGCCATCGCATATGAGTTCCAGAAATATTGGGGATCGATTCCACCTTCCGCCTCCTTCTCCATCACATTCTTCCCGACTCCCTCAGTCGTACACCCCCGATGGCCCTGCTATCTGCCGACTTCCACCGTTCTTCTTTGATTCCAGCCACCGCAATCTCCGGTGACATAGCCTCCACTACAGCCTCCCTTAGTTGGTTTTTAGTCAGGTTGTTTCAATTTAATGCTGCTCACATATATATGGTTTCCGGATTCCTGTTCATTTAATCAACAATTTTTTATTTTACGCTTTCATTTGACAGTAGAGAACAACAATGGTTGCAGTCTTTGGATTTTTGGACATTTTTATATCTCATGAATCGCTTCGCTTTTAATTGAAATTAGGGTTTATGAGAACGCAACAATCGAGGATGACGGCTAGATCCTGATGAATTTGTCGATCTGAGCCCTATTCTCTTTTTTGTTTTCGATTATGAAATCCACAATCGATTCACTGCAATCGATCATCGACACCCGCAATATCTTCTAGGTCAGTAGAAATCAATCCGTTTTCTAGGCATATAGCTTTCTAAGATTTGAATATGGTGGTGTATACATATGTAGTGTTAATGTTACATTTATTTTTCTTTTCATCAATTGATATTCTCCAATTTTGATAGGTTTCACTTGAGAATCAAACAAAAAATTCTTATTTTTAGATAAAATCTTGGGTTTTGAGTACAAATTACAGCTCATACATGCTTGGATGTCGTCTTGAACATTTTGGCATTAAATTCAATTGAGTTTCCTCTGAATTATCTTCTTCTTCCCCAATTTTTACAGATTTTGATTGAAACATCAATTAATAAAGTCAAATTTTTCATGAAGTTCGTATCAGAGCTTTAGGTGATTCTGTTATAAATCATTGTTATACACATTCTCGGAATCAAAATAGTTTTTGAAATATTCTTGGTGGTCATTTGGATTGTGATGATCGTGCAGTAGTTGGTGACGATCCTCATTTTCAAGTATAAATACTTTTTTTTTAATATTCATATTTTTAGTTTTCATGTATCTTTCAATGTTAAAACCTATATTATTGAAGAAGCTGAAACAGGATTTGATTTGATTCTTGGTTGCTCTGGTTATGTAGTTTATGTATCTCAAACACAAACGGAGGGAAGGTTAGCAAAACCATTGGGGAATACACATATGTTTCATCCTTGAAACTTTTTAGTTATTTTAACACATTAATCTACCAACATTGTTCGTTTATATGTCTAACATGAAGCTGCAATAAAGAACATCAGGACCTTTTACTGGGTGGAAGAAGATGACAACTTGTAAATGATTACGTGGCCAAATAATGGTATTTTCTGCTTCAGTTCTGATTTTTTATAGATTTGTTTATTATTACATTTGAAGCAATTAATATAAGATTTTGTTTTTTAAATGTTTTTTCTTATTTATATTTTAATTTTTAAATAATTTTGATTAATTTAACTTATCATATGTGGTAGTGATGCATGTGATATTTGAGACCTCCAGATTGGCAACCACAAAGGAAATGGATCTCAATTGTAAGTCCCCAAACTACTTGTGTATCAATCAGATCTGTTTGATGGTGTGGAATCCCAATCAAACGGATGATGTCAGATCAAATAGAAGAGAAAGAGAAGAAGAAGATGATGAATCTTGTATGTATTGATATGAATGAAGATCCGGATACAAGATTCACACACTAACACACACTCTCTTTTCTCTCTCTAGAACACCTTCAAATGCACACACTTAAGCTCTTTGGTGTTCATCAATCTCTACTCCTCACCCTAACACCTATATATATATATATATATATATATATATATATATATATATATATATATATATATATATACAAGGGGAACATGGGCCGGAGAACATGGGCCGTAAATGGGTTTACAGCCGTAAGGTGTTTATGGCCGTAAACTCAACCGTAAACATGACCGTAAACCCCAAAAATATTACAGAAAAATACAATTGCCCAGAAAAGCAAAGTATAAACCATATTTTGACCCAACAATCTCCCCCTTGGTTTATAGCTTTCTTTTCTTAATTGACCCAACAAGCTCCCCCTAAAAAGTAGCTGGCTCTTCTTGTTGATCTTCATTGGGAGATTGGCTTCAGCATTTATCTTCAAATTCTTCACAACTTCAAGATGAACTTGATGAATCTTCAATGAATGACTTCATCTTGAGCACTTGAATTTTTCTTCAAGATTTTACTCTGAACGCACATTGGGTGAGGAGGCTTCACGTACCGATTCTTTAAAATTGGTGCTTTCAGCTTGAGAATCTTCAAAAAGAACATCAGAGAGAAATAATTTTTTGGATCACTTTAGCAGGTACAACGATAGCAGCAGACTGATTTAGGAGGCTTCAATGCAATCTGTCACATAATCTTCAATTTATGCTTCACCTTGCTTCTAGGGTTGAAGGATTGAATGTTGAAAGAATGATCTTCATTTCTTGCCCCTTCGAATGAGAATTCTTCGATGCTCACGGACGAAGCTTTGGCTCAGAAATCTTCAACACAAACTCCATGAGTCTTATCTATACCTGAAATCACTTTTCAAGACAAAACAAAACTAAAAGAAAACTTAGCACAAAAAGTAAAACAGAAATAACACTATTTTTGATTTTGAATTTTTTTGATTTTTTTTGTTTTTTTTTATTTTTAATTCTCCCCCTTATATTTAAATTAGAAGAACACTATGAACAAACTTAATAAAAACAAAAATAATAGCTAACTTTAAGAGTGATTTGGGATCAAAGTTGTTGGACAGCCTTATTCCACTTGTCGGTACCCTTATCTTCATATCTTCGTCTGATCGATCGCCAGTATTGTGGTCCACTTAAACACGAAACATTTGTGACAAGATTTGGACAATTTACCAATGACATGATACATGCATATATCTAATTATAACTTTATTATCATGATTAGCCCTAATTCTTAAATAAATTTTTCTTATGACCATTTAACTAACCACAACCAGGGATATTGTTGTCCACCTAAATCGAGCAGCGAGATCTACAGACAATCTGTATGTGTTCAATTTTAAGTGTACTAGAACGTGTTTCCCGCTTCCTAATATGCCCCAGCCATCAAGAACTTCCAGAGTACTCCTTACACCAGGTGAGCAGACAACCATTTAGAGAGAAGATAGATTCAGAATTCTATAACTTATTACTTCAGAGGGGTTGAGAAGTAGAAGGTTGCATATGTTGTGTACCAGGTTGGATTAGAAGCCACGCAAAGGAGACAGCATATGGCTAACAGATAAGAGAAATTTCATATATATAACATGCAGAGAAATAGAGTTGCATATGTTGTGTACCAGGTCGGATTGGAAGTCACGCAAAGGAGACAACATATGACTAACAGACGAAAAGAAAGAAAATGATATTCTACAGACCTAATTTATCGGAATTTACCAGTCGCCCCATCCAACCGGAATTAAGGACAGAATCCGCACATCGAGGAAAAGTTAAGCCACGGTTCCAAGTACGGGTTCAATTAATGTGACGGGTAGATTCCCATGTATATCTCCCTGCTCAACCTATCCGAGCGTCGTGACATCAGGTTAAACGGATCTAACTAGGTCAAGGTTTGTCAAGTCCTTAAAATTCATTAGGTTCAACTTTTCCTAGTCAAGTCCATTTAAAATCTTTCGTGCCTACCAGCACATCGAGCATAGAGCATAGACGATTCAACTTAGGTACGTTACGCCGATTCAGATTGCCCGTTATCACTTGCTGATTTCATTTCCTAAAACATCTCCTACAAACACATTCCATTAACACCACATTTCTGATTTTCTGATTTTCTAATGTTTTTGGATTTTTTTTTTAATTTTCTAATTTTTGTTTTGTTTTTATTTCTCCCCCTAAATTTGTGCATAGGAAAGAAACGAAAATAAATGCGCAAATTTAAACTATCCTAAAACAAAAATTAGTCTTTAAAGCGAATCAGCTTAAGAAAAACTCAGGAGTATAGAGAAGAAAAACTCAAACCGTAATTCACCGATTGAATCTGCATTCAAAAGGTCTGAGAAAAGCAAGCATAATCTCAGAACAGATCCAAAAATTCTTCACATCGTTAAGTACTAACCCCATTTGTGATCTCTTCTTTTCTTCCTTTCCCGCAAAGGACACATACTCTCAAGCAAAGGTCAAAATGTTGTACATTTGAGAGATGTCCCCTATCATGTGCCTGGAACAGCCACTACCAACAAACCGAAGTCTGATGATATGCCTCCATAGCTGCTCCGACACAAAGCAGGATCAGTTGGTCTTTGGAACCCAGTCCATTTTGAAACTGGGTCGACCTTTCTCATCAACGCACGATACTCTCTCCCATGACATATCCTGCTTATCACAAACAGAAGATGTAGAAACGTTATAAGCATTAGGAGATTTTGGAGTTTTCACCTTTGGTACCCATCTATATTCGGGTTTAACCCATATCTTGTTCGATCCGATGGGTGCCTCGGCAGTTGCTTTGGAACTTGAAGCCGATCTTCGAGATGACTTTAACTTAGCCGGTCTTTGTTTCACTGGAACATCTCTTGGATTTGGCTTCTTGGCAGGCATTTCCTTCTTTCCATTGGGATTCATATTCTTTGCTTTGTGGGTTTGATTCTTAGCCTTCTGCGCATTCCAGTCACCATTGTCTGAACGTGACCTGGAAGGGTTTCTTTTGAAGTATCTCCCACCTGGCGCGTTTTTCCATCCTTGTGCGTTGTAGGGAATGTAAGCGCAATTTGGACAGTTTTGGGCAATGTGTCCAGGTGTTCTATAGTGAAAACAAGTCTTTTTCTTCACTGTGAGGTTATTTCTTCCTGCCCCTGGTGGCGTATCCTTGCCTTGTCTCTTATTTTTCCCACACGCACAGTTGCAACAGGCACTCTGTTTAGCTTGAAATGGTGGCTTGTATTTACCAACGGCAGGTTGATTAGAAGCAACAAATTTAGAGTTCAAGGGGTCGTTTGTTTGTTCAGAAGAACTCTCCTTGTTCTCATCCTCTACCACTTTACCTGCACATGTAACAAAAATATCAGTATTTTCAACATTAATAACTCCTCCTGACACAAATCCAGCTCGTTTGCCATATCGAAGATGTGGCTCCCTGTCAGTTTCGTCCTGTGTCATAGGGATGGATGTGTAGTTATGATTATAAGGAGGAGGTACACTATCATACCCTAGACCCTTGTTTTGATTTTCTTTGAATTTTAATTAGGTTTCATATAAGGACTCGACTGTCTGACTTGATGCAGTATAATTTTTGAAACTGACATCAGTTTTTCCACACTTAATTTTTAAAGCGTCAAGTTCTTCAGTTACAGCAGCAAGTTGTCTCTTAACATAATCATAATTTTCACACTTGTTGCTATACCCTTCCTGAAGTTTCCTAAAGTCCTTGGTTTTTGCTTCTAACTCAGCCTTCAGGGGTTTCTATCGTTTCCTGAGTTGATATCCTTCATATCTCAGGTCCTCAACTTCTCTTTTAAATAAATCAATTTGTTCCCGAAGAAATTTAATCGTGGCTTCACAAGCTGGAGTACATGTAACTTCAGTGACCGGAATGTTTTCAGAACTCATTGTTTCTCTACACTTCAAAGCATCAAGTTCTTGAATTACATCAGCAAGACTAAGATTATTGACATCTTTTGTCTTCTTGATGATGGCCACGTTCATATCCCACGATTTTGGAAGTGAATTCAACAACTTTTTGTTTATCTTAGATTTGGACAAGAGGATCCCAACTATATTCATCTCAGTAGTAAGTGTAGTAAATCGCTGCAACTGAGTTTCGAGGGTTTCTCCAGGGATATAATCGAAAATGTTGAAATTTAGTCTTAACATATCCTGACGACTCTCTTTCATGCTTTCAACTCCCTCGTAGACCTTAAAATCAATTAAAAAGTACAACTAGAAGCCAAAATCAAACTTAAAAGTCAAACCCCTTTGATTATAAACCTCAAAAGTCAACCTTAAAAGTCAAATTTAAAAGGTTAAACTCAAAAGTCAAACTTGAAAAAAGTCAAATCGAAAAACTAAATTTGAAAATTTGAAAATTAAACGAAAAAGTCAAAGTTTAAAGTCAAAGGTCAAACTTGGAAGTCAAAATCAAAATTTAAGATCAAAAGTCAAAAAAATAAAAGTCAAAAATTAAAATATAATTTTATTTATTAATTTTAATTTATTTATTTATTTATTTATTTATTTATTTATTAATTATTATTATTATTATTATTATTATTATTATTATTATTATTATTATTTTGGATGAAAAAAGAATTTAGAATTAAAAGAAATTGAGTTTTGGGGTTAAAAGTGTAAAAATTGAGAAATTTGAACCGAGAAAGAAGCTTTATGAATTAAATTTGGAAGGGAAGTAATAAAGGGTCTTCTAGCCGAGTTGGTAAGTCGCGAGGTTTAGTTGGCAGGAGACCTGGGTTCGATCCCCGGCGCCTCCGAAATTCCGATTTTTTTATCTGTGCGAAGCCAGGCTGGTTCTTGCGAGGCTGCTGCTTGCGAGGCCAAGGAGCTATGCGAGGACGAGGCTGCTGAGTGAGGCTGTAAACCACCGAGGCCGAGTCCGACGCCGTAAACTCCGAGCCGCAAGCTCGGACCGTGAATCCTCGGGCCGCAAACTCCGGAACCCTAGCCGCCGGCCGTGAACTGTTTCCGGCAGTAAGCTCCGACCGTGAACTCCGAAACCCTAGCCGCCGGCCGCAAACTCCGACCAAAAACACCGATTTTTCGACTTTGAAGCTCAAAAACTCGATCAAAAACCTTTTTTTATGAAAAACACGAAGAACAAACCCCCCTTATTTTTCAAAGATCTATCCAAAAACGCAAGAATATTTCGAAAATAAGATCAAATAATACTCCAAATCTGACAAAATTGACTGATACAACTTGGCTCTGATACCAATTATAAGTCCCCAAACTACTTGTGTATCAATCAGATCCGTTTAATGGTGCGGAATCCCAATCAAATGGATGATGTCAGATCAAATAGAAGAGAAAGAGAAGAAGAAGATGATGAATCTTGTATGTATTGATATGAATGAAGATTCGGATACAACATTCACACACACTAACACACACTCTCTTTTCTCTATCTAGAACACCTTCAAATGCACACACTTAAGCTCCTTGGTGTTCATCAATCTCTACTCCTCACCCTAACACCTATATATATACAAGGGGAACATAGGCCGGAGAACATGTGTAACGCCCCGTTTATTTAAATAATTAGTAAATGTAAGTCCCGGACTAATTTGTGAAGAATTTTAGAAGTCGGGGGTTAAAAGAGTAAGTTTCGGATGTAATTTGAAAAGGGTTTTAGAATTGGGGGCTGCTTGGTAATTTTTAGGATCTAAATTGAAAGGAATTAGGAGTGTTGGGGGCTGAAGTGTAAATTACAGATTTGTTTTGAAGAGCTATGAGAAGGAGGGACTGGAAGTGTCAATTTCGCTTGAAGTTTGAATGAACACGGGATTGAACCCGATGGTATATCATTCCCGTCATAAGTTCATCACTCCCAAAACCCTAACCCAAGCTCTCCTCCAGCCGCCATCACCGGCTTTCCCCATTGTGCTTCGACCAGATGGAGTGTCGACGACCGCCACCTACTGCCGTTCCCAATCGTCGAATTGCCGCCTCCATTTCCGTTGACGACGACAAGCCCGGCCTCCGCTGCTACCGTCGAGGTCGTCTAGCATAGCTGCTTCCTTTCCATTGGTCGCCGCCATGCCATGGAACTGCCACCATCGAGATGAGCTGCCGGCAAAAACGTGAGTCACCAAGAGACCGTCGAAGACCGGGAAGAAACCTTCCGTCGCTGTGGTCGCTGCTGCCGTGTCGGACGAACATCGCCATTGCGACGCTGATTGCCGGAGGCGCTGGCTGCCGTTATTCTGTCGCTGTGCAAGTATTGGGCTGCCGAGAAACCTTCAGTCGATTCTTCTCTTTTTCCCTCTCGTTCCTTTTGTTGGTTTGACGCCATGTATGGCGGCTGTGGTCACCAGTGAGCCGTGAGCCACTAGGGGAGGGTGGCTGGACCTTTGTGCAATAGAAATCGTATGTGTGTGTGTTTAATTGCAGTTTAGTGGTGTTTGGGTGTTTAGTCTAGCCGGAAATAGCAAGGAAGCCACTACCACCACCGTGAGGTGGTGGCTGCCGCCCAGTGCCACCGCCGGCCACCATGGTGTGGCAGTGTGTGTGTATTAGTTAGTGTGTTAGCGTGTGTGGTTATGTTTTGATCAAACATTGTAACTGTAATTAAATTGGTTAATAATAAAAATAATAGAAACCACCACCGTAAGGTGGTGGCCGCCGCCGTGAGCCGCCATCGACCACCACTACCCGAGGTGGTAGTGGGTGGTGCCCCGCTAGCAAACCCTATTGGGCTTAGAGATTGGTGTGGGCCTATTGGGCCATGTTTGAGTGACAACCCTAATTATGAGTAATTGGGCCATAGACTTATTGGGCCCACTTTTGGGCCATTGAGATGGGATTATGTATTAAGCCCAATCACTCCATCTCATTTATCTAGTAGAGTAAAGAACTTAATGGACTAAGTCCTTAATGAGCTAACTGAGAAAATACTAATATTTGAGAGATTATCAGCACGCACACGAGAATTATTTAATAAGTGAATATTAAATAATAATCATTGGCAGAAATTAATCTAAGAAATAATGGACTTAATGGATTAAGTCCTTAATGGATTAAGTCCCTAGCGTGTTAAGTCCTTAGCGGGTTAAGTAAGCAACACTTAACCCTAGTTATCATTTGATGTGAAACCCTAATTTCACTTGGGCTTTGTGTTGGGCCATCCGAGAATAATCAAATGGACTAGAGTAATTAGTTGGGCTTTAAGGTAAGGCCCATATGAAGGATTGGGCCCAATTTGGAAAATTGGGCCATAGATGGGCCATAGTTGGGGCCGAGAGGATTGTATGATATTGGGCTCTTAGAATGGGACATGTTGGACTAGACTGGACATTTGGGCCTTAAGGGAAGTCCATGTAGAGGTTTGGGCCCAATTTGGAAAATTGGGCCATATGTTGGGCTTTGATCCCTAGTTGACTTTGGGCCTATGGATTGGGCCTTGGGCTTGGGTAAGCCAAGCTAGGGGTAATGTAGTAATTATCCAAAGCATGTATTTATAGTTATGCGTTAGAACCCAATTATTAATTGGGTGTTATTTGGTGTTGACAGTTCGGGAACCTGTCAACCAGTAGCTGGGGTGGAGTCTGCGGGACTTCAACAGTGTGGGATTGTGTCTACAGGACTTCAGCAGTGTGAGGTGAGTTTCCTTCCAGTAGGAACAGGTCTACGGCCACAATGTCGGCCCATCTAGTTAGCAGTAGTTCCGGACCTTGGTCCGATGCAATAGTCCAGTGTGCTTGATGTCTTTGTGATTCAAGCATGTCTTTGTGTTATGTGTTCCGGACTTCGGTCTGATGCAGTATGAAGTATGTGTGCTTATGCTAGTTTGATATGTTTATGTTATGCTATGTTATGCTCAGTCAGATTCCGGACTTCGGTCCGATGCAGGGGACAAGGTCCCAATCAGTTCCGGACTTCGGTCTGATGCAGTTAGTTCCGGACTTCGGTCCGATGCAGAGGGCAAGGCCCTGGTTAGTTCCGGACACCGGTCCGATGCAGTTTCCGGACTTCGGTCCGATGCAGAGGGCAAGGCCCTGGTTAGTTCCGGACTCCGGTCCGATGCAGTTTCCGGACTTCGGTCCGATGCAGAGGGCAAGGCCCTGGTTAGTTCCGGACTCCGGTCCGATGCAGTTTCCGGACTTCGGTTCGATGCAGAGGGCAAGGCCCTGGTTAGTTTCCGTACTTCGGTCCGATGCAGTGGGCAAGGCCCAGTAGATGCTTTATATGTTATTGTATGGTATGTGGTAGTTTGGGGGAGCTCACTAAGCTTCGTGCTTACGGTTTTCAGTTTTGGTTTCAGGTACTCAGTTTTAAAAGAGGAGCTCGGGAAGATTGCAGTGCACACACCATTTGTTCAGCCTGGGATGTTTATACTCTGATATATTTGACAATTGTTAAGATATTTTGAGATACATTCTTTATGATTCTTATATGACGATTGATGAACAGGGTTTTATTACTACTTTAAAACGAAATTTTCAGACTGTATTTTTGGGATGTTATAAGTTGGTATCAGAGCCTTGGTTTGAGGGATTCAGACATACTTAAGAGTGTGTCTGGACTCAAACTAAGGAAGTGGTATAGAGTTTTCAAAAGAAAAACCATGGTTACAAAAGGATTTTGAGAAAAGAAAACAATTTTAGAAAAGTATAAAGAAAAGAGTTTTAGAAAAAGCAAAAAGAGTTTTGAAAAGAGAAAAGGGTGTGGTGCATGCAATCAACCGAGCTCAAGTAAGTACTCCCAAATCACCCATACAAGTTATGTTATGATTATCAGTTCCAGTTTCAGTTTCAGTTTCAGCTTCAGTTTCAGTAGAACAGCATGCTAGAATAGGACTAAGGATCTAGGATGATGCCTTATGTGCCTGCTTTATGTGTTTCAGCTTGATAAGAATTTCATGCTTGTAATGAGTAGACAGTAGTAGGATAGCCTGTGTAGGTTATGCCTGATAGCATGAGCTTAGCATTGTATGCTAGTACAGTTTCTCGTTAGGAGAATAGTTTTGCCTGAGTATGTTTCCTTTATCCGAATGCTGCTTGCTTTGTGCTTTGTGGGACTCTGAGTGATGGGAGTTAGCTATTAGGTGAATACGTCACACCACATGTGATCAGGGTTGAATAATCTCAGAGTGCTGGATTTGGCCCTATTGCGCAGCTCTTGTTTGAGTCCAACCGTTGTAGGGACGAGACTTTTACTCGAAGGATTATCCGAGCCTCATTGCATGTGATGGTATTCAGGTGGTGGCTAATTGGCATTACAAGGAGGCCTTCAGCAGCTGAGGACTGGTTTGGGTGGAGCCAGAAGTTCCCTAGGGAAAGCCTAGGAAGGTAGTAGCAGAGATCAGTAGCAGTAGAGTGACTTGGTGGAGTCGAGGCAGTTCTTGAGGAAAGTACGGATAGATGTGGAAGGTAGTATGGGCCCGTACTACTGAAAGCAGAGGATCCGTACTCGAATCAAGGAAGTCTGAGATGAATCCAGGGAACTTGTAGTGTGTGAGATCCCTCGAGATTGGGTGAGTATTGTGATGTTAGTGATGGCATGTTGTCGAGTATAGTGATGCTACGCGGTAGACCAGATGGTAGTTCTGGTGTCGACAGGGGATCAGGCTTGGACTCTGGAGTCGGGTAGATTGATGATCAGATGAGAGAGTTCATTTCATTAGAGAATTTTGTGCAGTATCACTGACCAGACTCCTGTGATCCTCAGTGTAATCAAGGAGGGCATTATGGAGATTTGTGATGAGAGGCCGAGTGCATTCTACACTGAGATAGCAGTCATGATAGAGACCCGTACGTTGATGTTTCGGGAATTCACAGTTTGTGAAGCTTCAGATTGTCAGGGGGTTAGGGACCCCATTGTTAGCGGCAGATGGTTGGCAGATGTTGCCAACACATTTCGTACCAGATGTTGTCTCGAAAGGAGACAAGGTCTGACTTACTTCCTATCTCCTGAGGGATAGAGCACGAGATTGATAGGAAGAGGTTGGTAGTGAGTTGAGTGGTGACGTGGTTGATGTTATGTCATGTAACGCCTGTGTTTCCGGGCTTGCCGTTATTAGCAATATAATAGTCTAGGTTAACCTTTGTAACCCGTTTTGAAATAATAAGAATGTATTATTTGAGTATTATGTGTTTTGTGCTTAATTGCTTAATTATGTGGTCTGATTAATTAAGAATAAAAATAAGCGTCAAAATTTAAGTGTAAAATAAACTTAATATCTTTGGTTAATGTTGTAGTAGTCGAAACGAGGTTTCCGAATATATATAGAACGCCCAAATCTGACTTCGTATGAGGAAGTTATGATTTATCGAAGTTCCGGCTTAGCGGTGTGCAGCCCGAAATACTCGATTTGAGATCGAGCGGTTTTTAGCCGAAGCAATCTAAATGAGAATCGAAGATCTCATTGTTGGTATCGAAACGATAAAAAGTTAGGCGAGAACGGACGTCAAACGAAGAAGTTATGAATTTATAACGAAAGTTTCTGTCGCGGCCTATTAAAAATAATTAATAAAAAAATAAAGTCAAAATTTGCCGACGGAGTCTAAACGAAAGTCGTAGAGCATGGTCTCACCTTTCCGTGGATATAAAGAACGTCGAAAACGGAGTTCGTATGAAGAAGTTATGAATTTCCGAAGTTTATTAATCATTTTGTATTTATTTTTAAATCAAAATTGGAGGCATTATCCGAAGCCGGGTCATCAGTCCGATCCGACGTACGCCCCGCGTACGTGAGTACGCTATCGCGTACTCCGCATAGTGTCGACACTTCGGATGACGCATGCAGTGACGATTTCGGACGCGTACGCGCTGCGTACGCCTGTACGCCCCGCGTACTCCGAGGCTCCAGCCTCTATAAAAGGAATCCGAAGGCAGCCGAGTCATTTGCTAATTTCCTCTCGTTTTTGTGCCGAAGCTCTGCGCGTAAACCCCCGAAGCTACCCCGAAGCCCCGGTATCATACTCTAGCCCCGAGGCAAGTCCCGAGATCCCGAAGATCCCGAGAAGCGCGGTTCCCGAGTCGAAGCTCTGCCCGCGAGAAGTTCGATTTTCGAGGAGATCTTCCAGATCTGCTGAGGAATACTACTTCTATAAGTCGTAGTGCTGTCGGATCGTCTTCTGATCAAGTGAGTGTATACTAACTTTCTTAAACACAATAATAATACGAGTTTGGTTCGAGTGTATTAATTATATTGTTGTTTATAAGTGTGAGTGTGTAGTTATTTCTTCTAATACAATAATACGAAGTATTTTATATAAAAATACGTGTTATGTGTATATATTTGGTTGTGTTATGTGTGAATGAGTATTCACTCTCTTCTATCTTATAGATCTGCTTATTTCTTTATGAGATATGTGTTATGTGTGTGTGTGCCTCATCTGTTATGTGATATATGTGTTGATTCAAGCATGCTATACAGGTTTTCTTTAAACTATGTATACAAATGTATATTTTTATCTACTAAAATGTTGGGTAGAACATGGGTAGATAGTTGGTGTGTAATAAACAGATGAGAGGCCTCGATGTTGTTGTTGTTGTTGATCTAGTTATTCAGCGGAGTATGGATAACGACCACGGACTCTTTCTAGACAGTCCAGTGGAACGCTAGCAGGTTCATAACCTGTAGGTGTTGTGAACGATGTGTTCACCGGTGTACTCTATCCCCCTCATGGTTGCCTTTAGGATATCTATTGTTGAGGAAACCCCTTCGCAGTGATGTCCGTCCCGATGAAAATCCTAGATTAGGTCCCTTGAGATAGTTGTTTTAGGGACGTAAAGTGAGGATAACGGGAATGGGTAATCGGGATAGTGTTTGGTTGGTGAAATTAAATATAACTTATTTATTGTGGGTTGAAAACCCTATATGCTCACCAGGCTCCCAAGCCTGACCCACTCAGTTTTATTTGTATTACAGGAAGTGGCACAAGGGCGTAAGATGGATGGATCATCTTGTTGTTTTGTTTACAAGTCTGTATATGTATATATTTGTTGAATGACTTGTAATGTTTATCGTTTATGCTTTATGGTCTGTATCGGAACATGACATCCCGAGTTTTGATTATATAATGAAATGCATCTCTTGATGAAATGCTTTGATAAATATTATTTTATCATGTTTTGTTTTGGGAACAAATTCCGCAACTCTTTCAAATCAAAAGGATTTACTCTGAAAATATTTAAAAGCATAAATGAAAATCGGTCTTTTCGGGCCGAGATTTTGGGGATGTCACAGTTGGTATCAGAGCATTAGTTTAAGCGAACTAGGAATTTGTAGGATTTCTAGACTTAAACTTAGAATGCTAAATGGAATGATGAGATGTGTGTCTGTTGGATTTTAGACACGAGCACTAGTTTATTTTAGGAAAGTTGCCTAAAATGCTTTTATGTGCTAAATGTTATATGTTGCCATATATGATATTATTTGTTCGGATCTACGGTTTGTTGCCAACCGGATCTGAAGGTTTATGTGTTTAGGATTCTAAGCGTATGTATACGATATTAGAACTAGCATGTAATCGTTTGGAGTAATAAGGTGAAATTATTCGGTGTGTAGATCAAAAATGGTGAGAACAAGGAGTGGCGTTGGAAACGCAGATGAAAACAGGAATCAACCGCCAGTGATTGAGCAAATACCTGTTGTAGCAGCAGCACCAGAACCAATAACAATGGCTGCGGTGCAAGCCATGATTCGGGCTATGCTAGCCGAACAAAGGGAGGAGATGCGACAAATGTTGCATAGTAATAGGGATGAACCTATCATACCTATTGAGGAACCGGAATTGATTCCCGAGCAATCGGAGGAAGGGAACAATAGTCGCATGGTGAGTCAAGTTGGGACTCAAGAGGAACGAAGGAACAATCCAGAAAGGAGAAACAACAAGGATGGGCGTATGTACAAGAATTTCTTGGGCGCCAAACCGCCAAGTCTTTCTGGGAGCCCAAAGCCGGTTGAGATAATGGATTGGATCTCCGAAATGGAGATGGTATTTGAAAGTTGCGACTGTAGCAACAAGCAGAAGACCGTCTTTGCGGTTAGACAACTGAAGACTGGAGTCTTGAGTTGGTGGAAGTTGTTGGCAGATACTATGCCACGAGGAGAAGCTCTGAAAATGTCATGGGAGGAGTTCTTGGAACAGTTAAGGGTGCAGTATTGTTCGGAGATAGATCTGATTGATCTGAACAATGAGTTTCAAAACTTGAAGAAAGGGAAGATGAGCATAGATGACTATGCTACTGCATTTACTGAGAAGATGAAGTTGTTTCCGTACCTAGTGCCGACGGAACTCTCCAAGATTGAGAGGTTTGCTAACGGACTGCCTGCTGACTTTGGTCCGACAGTCAAAATGGCAACCACTCTGAAAACGGCTGTTCGTGCAGCTAAGAATGTGGAGGCCCAGCAGAAGGAAAAGGGTCTGGAAAGAATAGATGTTGGAGAAAAGAGGAAGTTCGATGGAACTTCAGGGTCCAACAAGAAAAACAAGTTCTCGAAGTCTGGTTCGAGGGGAGGTGGAGGTGAAGCGAAATGGTGCGACAAATGTAAGAAGAAGCATCATGGAAGATGTGAGGTGGCGAACACATGCTACAAGTGTGGAAAGCCAGGGCACTATGCCAATGAGTGTACCCTCACAAAGAAAGTTTGCTATGGTTGTGGTGAGGAGGGTCATATGTCGAGAGACTGCCCGAAGAAGAAGGAGGCAGCTAGACCCAGCATTCCGCCAAAGCCTAAGGCGAGAGCATTCCAGATGACACTGGAAGCTGCTAAAGATGAAGCTGATGTCGCTTCAGGTACCTTTCTCGTTAACGAATTGCCTGCCCAAATTTTATTTGATTCTGGAGCCAACTACTCCTTTATATCGCATGAATTTGGTAGAAAGCTAGCTTTGCCTGTTGTTAGACTAGATAATGCTTTATTAGTCGAAGTTGCTAGTGGCAAGTTTGTACCTGTTAGCTATCGCATGAAAAACATCTTAATTGATCTAAATGGGAATAAGTTCCACGAGGAATTATTGCCTATCGAACTTAATGGTTTCGACATCGTATTGGGAATGGATTGGCTTAGCGTCAATGATGCCGAAATTTTATGCAAGAAGAAAATAGTCAAAGTAAACCCGCCTGGGAAAGATTCGTTTATGGTGTATGGAGATAAACGCAGAGTGAATTCTGGAATCATTTCACTGATGAAAGCCAGAAAATGTTTGACCAAGGGGTGTACATCGTATTTAGCATTCGTGATTGATGCTAAGAAGGAAAAGAAGGTGATGCAGAATATTCCAGTTGTGTGTGATTATCCGGAAGTATTTCCCGAAGATCTTCCTGGATTACCGCCTGATCGACAAGTGGAATTCCGTATTGACTTGTTGCCAGGAACAACGCCAATTGCGAAAGCACCTTATCGATTAGCACCGACGGAGATGAAGGAGCTAATGATGCAACTTCAGGAGTTATTGGACAACGGTTTCATTAGACCTAGTTCATCGCCCTGGGGAGCTCCGGTGTTATTTGTAAAGAAGAAAGATGGAAGTATGAGAATGTGCATTGATTACAGAGAGCTGAACAAGGCAACAATAAAGAATAGATATCCGTTGCCGAGGATTGATGACCTGTTTGATCAATTGCAAGGTTCGAGTTATTTCTCGAAGATCGATCTTAGGTCAGGATATCATCAGCTAAAAGTAAGAGAGCAAGATATCGAGAAGACTGCATTCAGAACAAGATATGGACACTACGAGTTCTTGGTTATGTCGTTTGGACTAACCAATGCTCCAGCAGCGTTCATGGATTTGATGAATAGGGTTTGTAACCCGTTCCTTGATAAATCCGTGATAGTGTTCATAGACGACATTCTGATTTACTCGAAAAGCCAGGAGGAGCATGGCAGACACTTGCGAGAAGTGTTGGAAGTTCTGAAGAAGGAGAAGCTGTATGCTAAGTTCTCCAAATGTGATTTTTGGATTCGTGAAGTCCAATTCTTGGGTCACGTGGTCAACCAAGAAGGGATAATGGTTGATCCAGCAAAGATCGAAGCTGTGACGAAGTGGGAACAACCGAAAAGTCCCACGGAGATTCGAAGCTTTTTAGGATTAGCCGGATATTACCGAAGGTTTATCCAAGGCTTTTCTTCGATCGCTAGTCCATTGTCAGCTTTGACCCACAAAGGAGCTACTTATGCTTGGGGTGAGAAGCATAAGGAAGCATTTGAGAAGCTAAAGGAGAAGCTATGCGAGGCACCGATACTTTCTCTACCCGATGGAGTTGAAGACTTCGCTGTCTATAGCGATGCGTCTGGGGTTGGATTGGGTTGTGTTTTGACCCAAAGAGAAAAGGTGATAGCATATGCGTCTCGACAGCTGAAAGAGCATGAAAAGAATTACCCGACTCATGATTTGGAGTTGGCAGCGGTAGTTTTCGCTCTGAAAATATGGAGGCATTACCTCTATGGCACAAAGTGCAAACTTTTCACTGATCATAAGAGTCTCCAATACCTCTTTAATCAGAAAGAATTGAATATGAGGCAACGACGCTGGCTAGAATTACTTAAAGACTATGACTGCGAGATACTTTACCACCCCGGTAAAGCTAATGTTGTTGCTGATGCTCTCAGTCGGAAAGTCAATCCCGAAAGGAAAAGGCCAAGAGCGTTGAGAATTGAAGTCGTCTCAACTATTTTGGAAAGTATAAAGAAAGCTCAGAGCGAAGCTTCTGAGAAGAATGACAGAAAGGAGGAACGTTTGGGCAAAACGTTGGTGTTCGGTGTAAACAGTCATGGACTGAAGGTGTTCCAAGAGCGGATTTGGATACCTAAGACAGGAGGAGTCAGAGATCTTCTGATGGAAGAAGCTCACAAGACCATGTACTCGATTCATCCGGGTAGCACTAAAATGTATAGGGACCTGAAACCCTACTACTGGTGGCCGACGATGAAGCTTGATGTTGCAAAGTATGTGGCCGAGTGTGTGACTTGTGCGAGAGTCAAGACACAACATCAGAAACCGTACGGGAGTTTAGAACCTTTGCCTGTGCCTATGGGTAAGTGGGAAGACATTGCTATGGATTTTGTCACTAAACTGCCCAGAACAAAGAATGGTCACGACATGATTTGGGTGGTCGTTGATCGATTCACTAAGAGTGCGCATTTCATAGCGGCCAGGGAGAAATGGTCTATGGATAAGCTTGCGAATTCTTACGTGAAGGAAATTGTGAGGCTTCACGGTGTTCCGTTAACGATTGTGTCGGATCGTGATAGCCGTTTCACATCGAGGTTTTGGAAAAGTCTACAAGAGGAATTGGGTACCAAGTTGTGTTTAAGTACAGCTTACCATCCGCAGACTGATGGTCAGAGCGAACGAACGATACAAACACTTGAAGATATGCTGAGAGCGTGTACCTTGGAATTCCTAGGTAATTGGGATGAACATTTACCGTTGGTAGAATTTTCCTATAATAATAGTTTTCACTCGAGCATTAAGATGGCACCTTACCAAGCTTTGTATGGACAGAAGTGTCGTACGCCGTCTTGTTGGCTTGAGGCTGGGGAAAAGCAGTTTATGGGACCGGAGTTGGTTCACCAAACTGCTGAAAAGCTGAAAGTAATTAGAGAAAGAATGTTAGCGGCTCAGGATCGTCAAAAGAGCTATGCTGACAAGAAGCGGAGACCGATAACTTTTGAGGTTGGGGATTCGGTTTTGCTTAAGGTCTCGCCGTGGAAGGGACTTATAAGATTTGGTAAAAGGGGAAAGTTAAGTCCAAGGTTTATTGGACCGTTTAAAGTTCTTCAGAGGATTGGGAACCAAGCTTACAAGCTCGAACTACCAGAAGAACTGAATGGAATTCATAACACTTTTCATGTGTGTTATTTGAGGAAGTTCACGGGAGAAGTTCCCGACATGATTCCAATTTCTGAATTGAGAATTGATGAGAACAAAAGGTTGATTGAAGAACCAGAGGCAATTGTTGACCGAAAGACTAAGAAATTGCGACGCAAGATGGTTGGGTTAGTGCTTGTCCGATGGAAACACACGAATGGGCCGAATCTCACCTGGGAGACGGAGAGTGACATGATGGGTCGCTATCCGCATTTGTTTGTTGATGTGTGATTCCGGGGACGGAATCATTCTAAGGTGGAGAGAATTGTAACGCCTGTGTTTCCGGGCTTGCCGTTATTAGCAATATAATAGTCTAGGTTAACCTTTGTAACCCGTTTTGAAATAATAAGAATGTATTATTTGAGTATTATGTGTTTTGTGCTTAATTGCTTAATTATGTGGTCTGATTAATTAAGAATAAAAATAAGCGTCAAAATTTAAGTGTAAAATAAACTTAATATCTTTGGTTAATGTTGTAGTAGTCGAAACGAGGTTTCCGAATATATATAGAACGCCCAAATCTGACTTCGTATGAGGAAGTTATGATTTATCGAAGTTCCGGCTTAGCGGTGTGCAGCCCGAAATACTCGATTTGAGATCGAGCGGTTTTTAGCCGAAGCAATCTAAATGAGAATCGAAGATCTCATTGTTGGTATCGAAACGATAAAAAGTTAGGCGAGAACGGACGTCAAACGAAGAAGTTATGAATTTATAACGAAAGTTTCTGTCGCGGCCTATTAAAAATAATTAATAAAAAAATAAAGTCAAAATTTGCCGACGGATTCTAAACGAAAGTCGTAGAGCATGGTCTCACCTTTCCGTGGATATAAAGAACGTCGAAAACGGAGTTCGTATGAAGAAGTTATGAATTTCCGAAGTTTATTAATCATTTTGTATTTATTTTTAAATCAAAATTGGAGGCATTATCCGAAGCCGGGTCATCAGTCCGATCCGACGTACGCCCCGCGTACGTGAGTACGCTATCGCGTACTCCGCATAGTGTCGACACTTCGGATGACGCATGCAGTGACGATTTCGGACGCGTACGCGCTGCGTACGCCTGTACGCCCCGCGTACTCCGAGGCTCCAGCCTCTATAAAAGGAATCCGAAGGCAGCCGAGTCATTTGCTAATTTCCTCTCGTTTTTGTGCCGAAGCTCTGCGCGTAAACCCCCGAAGCTACCCCGAAGCCCCGGTATCATACTCTAGCCCCGAGGCAAGTCCCGAGATCCCGAAGATCCCGAGAAGCGCGGTTCCCGAGTCGAAGCTCTGCCCGCGAGAAGTTCGATTTTCGAGGAGATCTTCCAGATCTGCTGAGGAATACTACTTCTATAAGCCGTAGTGCTGTCGGATCGTCTTCTGATCAAGTGAGTGTATACTAACTTTCTTAAACACAATAATAATACGAGTTTGGTTCGAGTGTATTAATTATATTGTTGTTTATAAGTGTGAGTGTGTAGTTATTTCTTCTAATACAATAATACGAAGTATTTTATATAAAAATACGTGTTATGTGTATATATTTGGTTGTGTTATGTGTGAATGAGTATTCACTCTCTTCTATCTTATAGATCTGCTTATTTCTTTATGAGATATGTGTTATGTGTGTGTGTGCCTCATCTGTTATGTGATATATGTGTTGATTCAAGCATGCTATACAGGTTTTCTTTAAACTATGTATACAAATGTATATTTTTATCTACTAAAATGTTGGGTAGAACATGGGTAGATAGTTGGTGTGTAATAAACAGATGAGAGGCCTCGATGTTGTTGTTGTTGTTGATCTAGTTATTCAGCGGAGTATGGATAACGACCACGGACTCTTTCTAGACAGTCCAGTGGAACGCTAGCAGGTTCATAACCTGTAGGTGTTGTGAACGATGTGTTCACCGGTGTACTCTATCCCCCTCATGGTTGCCTTTAGGATATCTATTGTTGAGGAAACCCCTTCGCAGTGATGTCCGTCCCGATGAAAATCCTAGATTAGGTCCCTTGAGATAGTTGTTTTAGGGACGTAAAGTGAGGATAACGGGAATGGGTAATCGGGATAGTGTTTGGTTGGTGAAATTAAATATAACTTATTTATTGTGGGTTGAAAACCCTATATGCTCACCAGGCTCCCAAGCCTGACCCACTCAGTTTTATTTGTATTACAGGAAGTGGCACAAGGGCGTAAGATGGATGGATCATCTTGTTGTTTTGTTTACAAGTCTGTATATGTATATATTTGTTGAATGACTTGTAATGTTTATCGTTTATGCTTTATGGTCTGTATCGGAACATGACATCCCGAGTTTTGATTATATAATGAAATGCATCTCTTGATGAAATGCTTTGATAAATATTATTTTATCATGTTTTGTTTTGGGAACAAATTCCGCAACTCTTTCAAATCAAAAGGATTTACTCTGAAAATATTTAAAAGCATAAATGAAAATCGGTCTTTTCGGGCCGAGATTTTGGGGATGTCACATGTCATGAGATGATTTCCAGACCAGATTCTGGGCAGAGTGTGCCCAGGCGATTGAGGCGCAGCAGTTGGCGCAAGAGTTGTTAAGATCTCCATTAGATGACTAAGACTGTGGCAGAGATCATTACCAAGTCTCAGGAAAGAGCTTATATGGTACCACAGTATGCAGCAGATGAGGAAACGAAGAAGATAAGTTATCAGAACATATTGTAGAATGATAGCAGGGAGATTGTGAGTATCTCGGGGTGCAAGACCCTGAATGATATGACTTCTAGAGCTCGAGAGCGGGATATTGACTTAGAGAACATTGTTAAGAGGGAACCAGATCAGTTGCTTATAGTAAAGGGTCTCGGGAGGAGACCGTAGATTTCAGATCAACTACTGAGAGGCCAGCGGGGTTAGAATCGGTGCAGCACTTGTGGGAAAACTGCACAAGGGAGACTTTGGTTCCAAGGGTTAAGTAAGTGTAACTCTGTGTTATCCTCGGTTCGTGTCTGAATTACACTTTCAATAGATGCCATATGCCAATTGTATGCCGAGGAGCATTAGTGAGTAGTGTTAGAGCAATTCCCCAGATTATGGGATTGAGAAAGTACAACGTCATCTTGGTTTATTCCAAGACTGAGGAGCAGCACGAGAAGCACCTGCGGGAGGTGCTAGAGACTTTGAGGAGGGAGATAATTTTTGCAAGTTTCTTCAATTGTGAGTTATGGTTGCGCGGGGTGCAATTTCTTGGGCACCTTGTAAATTAGAAGGGTATTCTGGTCGATCCGGCCAAGTTAGAGGCCGTGATGCAGTGGGAGATTCCGAGGTTTCCAATTGAGATTCGGAGCTTCCTAGGTCTAGCAGGTTATTACCGAAGATTTATTCGAATTTTTAGAGTTGTGTGATCTTTTGGATTAGCTAGTGTTGAAACACTAGCAATGGTAAGTGTGGTTTCTAACAGATTGGTCATGGGTGGTGAGAAGGATTGGGAATTCTTCCAGTTTTGTGTGCTGTAGGGCATTAGCTGAATCAAAGTGGGGGAGAATCACCCAAGGATTCAGAAGCGAGGCAGTTTTGAGACTAGGATAAGTTTCGCATCCTTATTGGGAAGGAAGATAGCCCAAGTGGTTGTATGGTTTGAGGATAATGTGAGATGGAAGTTCGGAATAGCGTGCCAATAAGGAGATCGCGTTCTCGTGATGTTACTAGTAAGCTTTAGGGAATCAGGTTTGGGATTCCATTCAGGACATGAGTTCAGTTAAGTGCAGGGCAAGCGCGTGTTCGATCCAATATTTGAGTGTTGTAAGTCTGCGGGTGTAGCCGTAGCATTCACAAGATTAGCAGATAGTACTAGAGCGATGTGAGCATGTGGGTGTAGTCGCAGCCTTCACTAGGTTGGTAGATAGCGTGAGTGCGTTGTTAGGACGCAGAAAGATCAGTAGTACCCACCAGTTCGGGTATAGCAGTGAGGAAAATGGAAATCCACGGATTGGATTTCGGAATTTCCCAGACGGATGAGACCTGGTTAAGCCAGTGATAAGATTGTAGAAGCGCCGCTATAGAGATGAGAGCAAGGAAGCAGTGGACTGCTTAAGGTCATTTATGACATGAGGCTACCAATGGTCATGTAGCAATCACTTTTAGCCTTGGGTTTGGTGACGTCAGGATTCGATGCATGGAACCAATCAGTTAGAGCAGAAGGCCGTTAGGGCCACAGTGGCAGGATAACTAGTAGCAGCTATATCCATAGAAGGATTTCATCCAGAAGTCGTGCGAGGCAGCTAAGTAGGGAGTCCTTTGACTCTGCAGTTGGGTTGGAACCCGATAGTTCAGATGATTGGCAGATGATTGAGACCATGTAGGTCTCGGTAGATGTTGGGAAGCAGCCATGTGGCAGTATATAGTTTCAGACAGTTTAGTGTTTCAGGCAGTTCAGTGTTTCAGACAGTTGGAGTTTCAGGCAATACAGTGTTTTTAGGCAGATCAGGGATTCAGACAGCTTCGGATCTCCATCAGTGATGGTATTTGGGGATCTCATGTATGATAAGCGTAAGAGATTGCTGAGAAATTCTTAGTCACCCACCGCAGGGTTTACCCATAATGATATAGTATGAGTGGTTTGTCCGGGAATCAAACCATCTCGAGACAACAGGTTCCAGACGGAGTGGATGTGATCATGTTGTAGGGAATTCATTTATCTTCAGGTTTTTAGAACCCTATTAGAGTGGGTTATGGTTGCCTTGAAAAGGCTGGTCACGGTTACCCTGGGAGGACTAGAATGTGCCTGGGATGGTGACCATGTTGCTAGAGCGCTTTATCGTGTAACGAATCGTAAGAAATGATTTCGAGGACGAAATCTAATTTAAGTGGGGGAGAGTTGTAACGCCCCGTTTATTTAAATAATTAGTAAATGTAAGTCCCGGACTAATTTGTGAAGAATTTTAGAAGTCGGGGGTTAAAAGAGTAAGTTTCGGATGTAATTTGAAAAGGGTTTTAGAATTGGGGGCTGCTTGGTAATTTTTAGGATCTAAATTGAAAGGAATTAGGAGTGTTGGGGGCTGAAGTGTAAATTACAGATTTGTTTTGAAGAGCTATGAGAAGGAGGGACTGGAAGTGTCAATTTCGCTTGAAGTTTGAATGAACACGGGATTGAACCCGATGGTATATCATTCCCGTCATAAGTTCATCACTCCCAAAACCCTAACCCAAGCTCTCCTCCAGCCGCCATCACCGGCTTTCCCCATTGTGCTTCGACCAGATGGAGTGTCGACGACCGCCACCTACTGCCGTTCCCAATCGTCGAATTGCCGCCTCCATTTCCGTTGACGACGACAAGCCCGGCCTCCGCTGCTACCGTCGAGGTCGTCTAGCATAGCTGCTTCCTTTCCATTGGTCGCCGCCATGCCATGGAACTGCCACCATCGAGATGAGCTGCCGGCAAAAACGTGAGTCACCAAGAGACCGTCGAAGACCGGGAAGAAACCTTCCGTCGCTGTGGTCGCTGCTGCCGTGTCGGACGAACATCGCCATTGCGACGCTGATTGCCGGAGGCGCTGGCTGCCGTTATTCTGTCGCTGTGCAAGTATTGGGCTGCCGAGAAACCTTCAGTCGATTCTTCTCTTTTTCCCTCTCGTTCCTTTTGTTGGTTTGACGCCATGTATGGCGGCTGTGGTCACCAGTGAGCCGTGAGCCACTAGGGGAGGGTGGCTGGACCTTTGTGCAATAGAAATCGTATGTGTGTGTGTTTAATTGCAGTTTAGTGGTGTTTGGGTGTTTAGTCTAGCCGGAAATAGCAAGGAAGCCACTACCACCACCGTGAGGTGGTGGCTGCCGCCCAGTGCCACCGCCGGCCACCATGGTGTGGCAGTGTGTGTGTATTAGTTAGTGTGTTAGCGTGTGTGGTTATGTTTTGATCAAACATTGTAACTGTAATTAAATTGGTTAATAATAAAAATAATAGAAACCACCACCGTAAGGTGGTGGCCGCCGCCGTGAGCCGCCATCGACCACCACTACCCGAGGTGGTAGTGGGTGGTGCCCCGCTAGCAAACCCTATTGGGCTTAGAGATTGGTGTGGGCCTATTGGGCCATGTTTGAGTGACAACCCTAATTATGAGTAATTGGGCCATAGACTTATTGGGCCCACTTTTGGGCCATTGAGATGGGATTATGTATTAAGCCCAATCACTCCATCTCATTTATCTAGTAGAGTAAAGAACTTAATGGACTAAGTCCTTAATGAGCTAACTGAGAAAATACTAATATTTGAGAGATTATCAGCACGCACACGAGAATTATTTAATAAGTGAATATTAAATAATAATCATTGGCAGAAATTAATCTAAGAAATAATGGACTTAATGGATTAAGTCCTTAATGGATTAAGTCCCTAGCGTGTTAAGTCCTTAGCGGGTTAAGTAAGCAACACTTAACCCTAGTTATCATTTGATGTGAAACCCTAATTTCACTTGGGCTTTGTGTTGGGCCATCCGAGAATAATCAAATGGACTAGAGTAATTAGTTGGGCTTTAAGGTAAGGCCCATATGAAGGATTGGGCCCAATTTGGAAAATTGGGCCATAGATGGGCCATAGTTGGGGCCGAGAGGATTGTATGATATTGGGCTCTTAGAATGGGACATGTTGGACTAGACTGGACATTTGGGCCTTAAGGGAAGTCCATGTAGAGGTTTGGGCCCAATTTGGAAAATTGGGCCATATGTTGGGCTTTGATCCCTAGTTGACTTTGGGCCTATGGATTGGGCCTTGGGCTTGGGTAAGCCAAGCTAGGGGTAATGTAGTAATTATCCAAAGCATGTATTTATAGTTATGCGTTAGAACCCAATTATTAATTGGGTGTTATTTGGTGTTGACAGTTCGGGAACCTGTCAACCAGTAGCTGGGGTGGAGTCTGCGGGACTTCAACAGTGTGGGATTGTGTCTACAGGACTTCAGCAGTGTGAGGTGAGTTTCCTTCCAGTAGGAACAGGTCTACGGCCACAATGTCGGCCCATCTAGTTAGCAGTAGTTCCGGACCTTGGTCCGATGCAATAGTCCAGTGTGCTTGATGTCTTTGTGATTCAAGCATGTCTTTGTGTTATGTGTTCCGGACTTCGGTCTGATGCAGTATGAAGTATGTGTGCTTATGCTAGTTTGATATGTTTATGTTATGCTATGTTATGCTCAGTCAGATTCCGGACTTCGGTCCGATGCAGGGGACAAGGTCCCAATCAGTTCCGGACTTCGGTCTGATGCAGTTAGTTCCGGACTTCGGTCCGATGCAGAGGGCAAGGCCCTGGTTAGTTCCGGACACCGGTCCGATGCAGTTTCCGGACTTCGGTCCGATGCAGAGGGCAAGGCCCTGGTTAGTTCCGGACTCCGGTCCGATGCAGTTTCCGGACTTCGGTCCGATGCAGAGGGCAAGGCCCTGGTTAGTTCCGGACTCCGGTCCGATGCAGTTTCCGGACTTCGGTTCGATGCAGAGGGCAAGGCCCTGGTTAGTTTCCGGACTTCGGTCCGATGCAGTGGGCAAGGCCCAGTAGATGCTTTATATGTTATTGTATGGTATGTGGTAGTTTGGGGGAGCTCACTAAGCTTCGTGCTTACGGTTTTCAGTTTTGGTTTCAGGTACTCAGTTTTAAAAGAGGAGCTCGGGAAGATTGCAGTGCACACACCATTTGTTCAGCCTGGGATGTTTATACTCTGATATATTTGACAATTGTTAAGATATTTTGAGATACATTCTTTATGATTCTTATATGACGATTGATGAACAGGGTTTTATTACTACTTTAAAACGAAATTTTCAGACTGTATTTTTGGGATGTTATAACATGGGCCGTAAATGGGTTTACAGCCGTAAGGTGTTTACGGCCGTAAACTCAGCCGTAAACATGACCGTAAACCCCAAAAATATTACAGAAAAATACAATTGTCCAGAAAAGCAAAGTATAAACCATATTTTGACCCAACATCAATGGTGAGTTTTTATTTATTTATTATACTAAAGAAAAGGTTTTACTGTTTATTATTTTTAAAAAATTACAAATGAACATATTATAATAACTTAATTAAATTTTAGATGGAAGTAATATTATAATGGTAGTATCAATTGTTTTTTATAAAAAAAAAAAAAAAAAAACATACAGAATTCAAAAATATTCCTATTACATTTTTTATATGCTCTGTTCTTTACAAAGCTAAGAATAAAGGTTTCATTCACATTGCCAAAATGGTTTGCTAAAGCCAAATGACAACATTACCCTTACCCACCTTTTATAGGTACTTCCGTTAAAAACTAGATCCACACTCAATTCAGGTTTATTTATTTTTATTAAATTAACACCCGACAAGTTGGGGCTAGCCCACTTGGCTAACAAGGAGATTTCTAATCTAACAACTAACTAGGAGGTCCTGGGTTCAATCCCAGACAGAGGAGATATATCAATTATTTTCCGTGTCAAAAAAAAAAAAAACACCCGACACTTTTACATGTCTTAACGATTGATGACAAAAATCTCAAATAGGGAGAAGTTGAAGTCAGGAGTTTAAAGGTATGCTTTTTGTGACAACCCGAAATTTATTCCGTCATATTTAACCCCTCATTCCGTTAATAAGCCTCGCTATATTAATCGCATGTGAACCTTTTGGAAGAGGTTAATTAATTTGGGACTTTTATAATGACTTTGTAAGGGTTGAGAAAATTAGAAACACCCTCATAAACCCCTTGAAAAGTTTTAGTTTCTACCAAGTCAAAATACGACAATTTAATCGGGTGCGACCAAAAGCCCCGTTTAACGTCAGTATCGGATAGATTTCCACTGAGCCCCAACTCAAACCCCTATATAAGGATGAGTGGAGTCCATTTGATACTTTTCACTCTCTCTCTACACTCTCTCTCACTCTATAACTTGTTTTCGAGCCAAAAACGCCCGTTTCGAGCCCCAAACTAGTAAGTAATTTATCCTAACTTGTTGTATAGCTTAGTTAACATGCAAATTCGTGTTTAAGACATCAAATAGGGGCAAGATTATGTGTTTACAGCCCAAGAACACTCTTGGACCGTGAACACCCTTAAGTGGGGTTTTTAAGCCCCAAAACCCCTCTAAACTACCCCTAGGGCTTAGATATGACTTGTGGACTTACACCTTCGAGCCTAGAACACCAAAACCTTATGATATGGAGAGTAAAATTGAGTTTACGGCCCAAGAACACTCTTGGACCGTAAACCCCTCTTCATAGGCCGTGAACACCCTTTAAGGTGTTAGAATTGCCCTTATACACCTCCTATGGCCTTGGAAAATGTCTAGAAGCTACCACCATTGAATTAAAGGCATTAAACATCAAAGAAACATTGGACATAAGAGTTTACGGCCATAAACCCCCCTAGGATTGGTCCATGGGCTGTAAACTCCCAAAAGGTGGCTAAATGATGCCCTAACACCCCTATTTGACTTGGAATAGTGCATAGAACTTTATTTCCTACCATTTAAGACATTAATACACCAAAGGAATGTGCACATAGGAGCTTACGACCGTAAACTCCTTGTTTAGGGCCGTAAACTCCTCAAATGGTCCATTTAGAGCCTTAAACCCCTTCATGTGCCTTATATTTGGACCTAGCCTAATTCTATGAGTGAGATAAGACCATTTAGCATCCTAGAACACCCCCACCATGAGTTTACAGCCATAAACTCATGGGGAGTTGGTCTTAGGGCCATGAACTCTACAAAGAGTTTACTCTTGAAGAGTAAATTCCCTATCTAGGCCATTAGGGGTGAGCAAAAACCGAACCGACTAAAGAAAAACCGACAAAACCGCAATAAACCGCAACCGAAAAACCGAAACCGATGCAAAAACCAATGGTGCGGATTTAATTTTTGCAAAAACCGAAGGTCAACGGTGCGGTGCGGTTTCTATCCTAAAAACCGCTCCACCAAAACCGAACCGCACCGCAAGCGTGTGTGGTAATAAATCAATCAATGTATATTATATACATGCTATTTAAAATAGTTATAAACGATAATATATTTATTATGAGATACAAAAGAAATGTTCTATTGTTAGCCAAATCAATCAATGTATATTATATACATGCTTATTTTGTGTTTGTATAAGACTATATGAGATACAAAAGAAATGTTCTATTGTTAGCCAAATGTACTAATCGATTACATGTAATAATCTTGTAACAAATTAAGTCAAAATCAACCAACCTTCAATTATTAATTAGTTCGTGAGAGTGGTCACAAGTTGTATTTTAAGTGACTTACAATTTTTGATTATGTAATTTTGTTTTGAGCTGAAAATGAATGTATTAAAAAAAAAACAGCACAATACAAGCTTATATGCACATGGTTTTCAGTTCTTACAGTTTTAAAAAACCGCACCAAAAAACATAAAAAAAACTGCACCAAATTCTTAACACGGTTTAAAAACCGAAACCGCACCGATACAAACCGAAACCACATTTAAAAACCGAAAAACCGAACCATTGCAAAACCGCACCCAACGGTTTTAAGAATGCAAAAACCGCACCATGCGGTTTGCGGTTCGGTTTGGTTTGAAAACCGCACCAAACCGCACCATGCTCACCCCTATAGGCCATACACTCCCTTAGATGTTACCCGGGACAATCCTAGCACTTAACCAAAGTATTTTCTGCACATTAGGATGCATATACATGTTTAATTAGTATTATATTTACTAATTGTATGTAAACATATGTCATCATATGTTAATAGGTCACTAAGCATGTTCAAGTCTTTACTTGACACCGAGCCACCCAACCAGCACTTTCGTTCGATCCACTTACAACATGTGAGTTCATACCCCTGAATTAACCTTTTAAATGTTTTTACATGCTTTTATGGGGGGATACAAGTTAAAACATGTCAGTTATCATATCAATCACATGTGATTGATAACCCGCATGCACAAGGATTTATTACACCATCAACTGTTTTACCAAGTATGATACTGTAAATGGTTTTCCAAAACGTCTTTACTTGTTCAAATCTTTTCTCAAATTGTCTCTCGCGTTGTATGTTTTACTTCAAATTTAGTTACAATAGTATTTTAAACAAAGGTTTCCTTTACTTATATTGTTTTATCAAAGTTTTAATTAAAACTTGTTTATGAAAGATTTTCAAGGGTTTCTAAAGGTTTTCAAACTTATTTTACAAAAGAATACCAGGTCATGATTTTCTTAAGTGTAAAGGTTTTCCAAAGTTTTCATCAAGGTTTTCTTCCATGTTTTTATACCTCTACTTCGTTAGATACTACTACTTTGTTATGCCTCTACTTCGTTAAATGCTCCTACTTAGTTAAATGCTACTACTTCGTTAAACGATTCTACTTCGTGAAACGCTTCTACTTTGTTAACGCTTCTACTTCGTGAAACGCTTCTACTTTGCTAACGCTTCTACTTAGATGAACGTTCCTACTTCGTTAATGTTGCTACTTCGTTAAACGCTTCTACTTAGTTAAATGCTTCTACGTCATTAAATGCATGCCTGTACCTGTATAGTTATATAAATGATGTTTAAAGGACTTAGGAAGGCTACTTCGCCCTATTTCCTTTTCCTCGTTTAAACATTAATTATATATCATGTATACATGTATAGACATGAAGGTTTACATCGATCAGTTCAGTTGTGAGTCTCTACCGTTAGTCCAGCGCCTCTAATAGAATTTAGATTACGAGATGCATCTTCAAGACACGGATCTCCCCGTCGTCGAGTTGGTAACCAGAGTCTCCTGTAGGGAGAGCGGGCATTGTGTGTATAGATCTATACGGGATTGACACCCCCGCACCCTGACTGCTAGCTACAGTCCACGGCCTACCAAGCCAAGGGGTGAAAAATGTCATATTTACACCGACGCTTGCAGGGCGTCAAGAACTCTAGTGTCGATCAGTATGGTTACGAGTATCTCCATGTTTACCTTATAATTCATGGCCTTAAGGTAACGATAATTAACATTGTATGTTGTAAACACTCTCTTAGAATTACTCTTTGTTTTAGACCTTGCTAGCTGTATCTTTCATTTGATACTGTCTGGGGTCTGTGTCTCTTTGTTTTAGACTTTGCTAGTTGTATCTTTCATTTGATACTGTCTGGGGTCTGTGTCTCTTTGTGTTAGACCTTGCTAGTTGTATCTTTCATTTGATATTGTTTGGGGTCTGTGTTTCTTTGTTTTAGACCTTGCTAGCCGTATCGTACATTTGATACCGTCTGGGGTCTGTGCTCCCTTTTGTTAGACTGAGTCAGGCGTATCATTCATTTGATACTCTCCTGGAGTCTATGATTTATTTTGCCTTAGTCAGCAGTATTCTCCGCTGAGGCATATGTTATTTTTCCCTAATGTTTTTACTCGTGATATCCTCTTACTTTCTTTAAAATCAAATACCGTATTTTGGGTAATGATAGTATTTCAGGGAAAATTTCTCTTTAAAACATAACATTGTCGAGTCTTGGTAGAAGATTGCTTTTAATTAGAAAATATAGGATTTTCTGGAAAGGACTCTAATACACTATAGACTCTAAACTACTACTTTTATAATGTTATTTTGAATAAAATGCTTACTTACACAAATGACACTAAATACTTATGAACTCACCAGCATTTCTAAAAATGCTGATACTCGCTTTCAAAATAACTTGTATTCTCAGGTCAGCAATAGACAGGTACATCCCAGAAGCTTTTGTTGAAGATAGTTTAGTACCGAGCTGCAACTATATTAGTTTTTGTATTACTTTGATGCTCCTATGCAATGTAAACTATGTAAAACTATTACTATTAATGCAATGGTTGTTGTACTTTGATTACTATACTGCATATGTTGTGATACTTGACATGACGTCATCCACCCCAGAACGTTTCCGCCGTTCCGGTTTTGGGGTGTGACACTTTTGAAAACATATTACCTTCTATCCTCTAATTTATACTAATCAAAACTAACCGTTGATAGTAGTATTGTTATATTTTTGGGGAAATACTAAAAAAATGTATTTTCGTTACCTTATCGATTTTGTCATTTACCTGTTTTATTTAATTATCAAACCATTATACTTTTTTTGCTGTCTGTAATTTGGCCTAATTGGCCTCTTTTGATGTTATAGGAAAAAAAATCTTTTAATCATTATGTTTTTTTTCTATCTAAAAATTTTATTTACTAATTAAGCCACTACACTGACATTTTTTTTTATTGATTTAGTCATTAAACTATTAGTTTTTGACGATTTATCCACCGAACTATTATGATGAAAATCTAAAAAAGAAATATTTCAAGTGGCTAAATTTATATAATGATTTTTTCTGTATTTTAATGGAACGACATAACAAAATGGCTTGGCTATTATTTCTATTTTTTTCATTTTTCTTTTGCATTATGATGCACTTTTTTAAGTTTCTAATGTTATTGATTGTGTATATCTATAATGCCATAAGTTGTGCTTATATAAACATATATGTAGACATTTTTTACACTTGCAGCTAGAATTTGAGAGGCAAAGGATGTGGAAGCTACACTTCTTTAGGTTCTTCCAATTTAAACAGTAATGGTTTTATTGTCATTATGTGTAATTTCCATTTTTCGTTTTAAGTGCACTAAATAGCAATGCGCTTCGAATTTACATCTTTTTTTTGTTTTTGTTTTTTGTAATTCAATTTTTTACCAATAAACAAAGTACATTGCTATTTGTTGCATCTTTTCATATTTCCATGTATTTGATTTATGAGTTAAAACGACATTTACCTATTTGCTATGAGCAAAATTAGGTTTCTATTATGCGGTTGTGGCAACAAAATTAGATTTGTATAATGTTAACTCTTTTTCTATTTCATTTGTCACCTACCTAATCCCACTTTTTATTCCGGTTTAAGTGATGCTCCGTGCATTCGAGGTATGGATATTTAGCAGCTTTTAAATAACAATAAACTTTTATTGGTTTGTTTATAATAGATTTGTGCATTCATTTCTTCCTATTACGGAATTGTGCATTGAAATTCTATCAAGTTAAGAAGAATATTTGCAACACTAATGTACTTACATGTCTCTACAAAAACAACAATGTGGTCTAAATTTTGCTACAATGTACCCAATTTTTCCTAAAAAATTATTGTTTTGACTGCAGTTATTTCTGCCACGTGGGCTTCAAGTTGAGAAAACCATCAAGGTTTCTAACAGGGGACAGGTAATCAGCCCCCCCCCCCCCTCTCCCATTTTTTATCCACTCCCCTATGAGATTTGACGTTATTTAATATTTATATACTATAAATATGGTCCATCAACTTAACCCAATTCCTTTATTATCCCCTTACTTTATCGAATGTGTTAAATTTCACTCATGAACTTGGGTTAAATTCCAATTCCACCGCATCAACTTTAGTTTCCAATTCCATTTGATCTTTATTAAATATATAATTATATAAGTATATTTTTTTAATAAATATTATTATAAATAAAAACAATTATAAATAATTAATCAACGTTGCAATTAAATTGTCAAACAATAAAACTAAAAAAATAATTATTATTATACATATTTAACCAGTAAAACTAGAACGATAATAATTATTATACATATTTAGACGTTAAAACTAGAACGATAATAACGATTATACATATTTAGCCATTAAAACTAGCACGATAATAATGATTATACATATTTAGCCGTTCGATATACGGGGTGACCCATTCAGCTGCACATGGACGTTTGCAATGAATCCATTGTGGTGCAATAGGAGGCATCGGGTACTCTCCTTCTAGCTCTATCTTGACATAATGATTACCATAGATGAGGCCAATTGCAATAACAATGCGTTCATGGGCTGGTGGTGGAGTAGATCGAAGTGGTAAGTACGTTGTGCTTGCGTGTCGGATAAAACAATGTAATACCACGTTGTATCTTGAAGCAATTAGGACACCTGTATCAGGCATAATCATCCAGTTTTGAAGTGGCGCTTCTTCGCCAAAGAAATTCAAAGAGTTATATAATTGAAACCGATATTCACTTCCAAACATGTCGCCATATTCAGTAGTATGTGTTTCTAACTCTTCCATTAAATTAACCCGAATTTGGTACCTTTCATCTTGATGAAGACCAAGACAAGAAGCGATTGCATGGAATCCGCAATATCCATCACCTTCTACATTGTGTACCTGCTTAATGTAAGGATGTAGTACCTTTGGAAATTCATTCATATATGAATATGAATAGTTTTGTTGGTTTGCATACGAGCTATGTCTTGGTGGTTCATGAATATTCGTGGAACTTAACCCAAGTTCATATGTGTTTGAACAACTATGTCTATGGGGATCTTCGATTGGCGCATCAACTCCATTATCTTTGAGAGGCTTCTTCTTCAAACTTGGTCGACCACGGGTAGTTTTATGAACAGAGGGGTCTATGCTCCCTTTTGTGTCGTATCGTACACTTGATACCGTATGGGGTCTGTGCTCCCTTTTGTTAGACTGAGCCAGGCGTATCCTTCATTTGATACTCTCCTGGATTCTATGATTTCTTTTGCCTTAGTCAGCAGTATTCTCCGCTGAGGCATATGTTATTTTTCCCTAATGTTTTTACTCGTGATATCCTCCAACTTTCTTTACAATCAAATACCGTATTTTTGGTAATGATAGTATTTCAGGGAAAATTTCTCTTTAAAACATAACACTGTCGAGTCTTGGTAGAAGACTGCTTTTAATTAGAAAATATAGGATTTTCTGGAAAGGACTCTAATACACTGTAGACTCTAAACTACTACTTTTATAATGTTATTTTGAATAAAATGCTTACTTACACAAATGACACTAAATACTTATGACCTCACCAGCATTTATAAAAATGCTGATACTCGCTTTCAAAATAACTTGTATTCTCAGGTCAGCAATAGACAGGTACATCCCAGGGGCTTTTGTTGAAGACAGTTTAGTACCGAGCTGCGACTATATTAGTTTTTGTATTACTTTGATGTTCTTATGCAATGTAAACTATGTAAAACTATTACTATTAATGCAATGGTTTTTGTACTTTGATTACTATACTGCATATGTTGTGATACTGGACATGACGTCATCCACCCCAGAACGTTTCCGCCGTTCCGGTTTTGGGGTGTGACAGATTGGTATCAGAGAATTGTTTATAGTGAGCTAAGTATATCAATTCATAAAAGATATACAGCCTATAAATACATAGGGATAAAACACTCTGACCAAGAATTATATTTTAAAATATAACCAGATTTTACCAAAGTATAAGAACATCCAGAATTTAAACACTCGGACACAAGTATCACAAGAAGAACAAGAATAAAAGTCTTTGGATGTTGAGCATTACCGTCAAACCTGGGCTGTTATGTAATCATAAGCTGGAATAAATGTAACCTGATCAACTACATTTATTCAAGATGCGATGAACGTGTGTTAGGATTGATAGTGGTGTTGCAACGAGTCTGAAACTTACCAACTAGGAATGCTAGAGCCAAACATAAAGTTTAAAATACTATGGGAGTATTTTGGAATACTAAAAGACTCACATTAATCCCAGAATCATATCCAGAAGTTAAGAATCAGACAAGAATTTAAAATACCATAGGGGTATTTTAGGATACATAGATAACCTTGTGTGAAAAACTAAAAAGATCCTTATTGATATACCTATGATTACAAAGGGTTTCACTTTATTTCCTTTTCCTCGTTGGGATGTGGATATAGAGTAGTATCACATATTCGAAGGCCTATCGGATCTAAGCTATATATGATTTGTGTACCCTATGTAATTTTAGCAGGACTCGATATGGATCACTTAGTGAAATGTTAATAATCTCTTAGGATTCTTTAGACATTTCCATTCTCGCACAAACCTTGTAGAAAACCCTATCCACTTCAGTACTCGGCAGAAGAGTTGATTCAGACCCAGAGGAGGTTCATTGAGAAGATTTCTAGTTCGGAAATAAATGAATTAGGTCGGGACTATTGAAATCACCAAGTGCCTATATCTTTTTAGGGACATCGGTGGGAAATTCGCCTAAACTTCTGAGATTTCCAGTCATCCATCTTGAAGCGATGACACTCAGAGTCGGGATCAGAAGAAAGGCGGAGTAGAGATTCAATATGTCCATACGAGGAGAGAACCCTAGGTAACTACCCGAAGGAAACCAACGCCGGTACCAGTCAAGGATACGAGGTAGACAGAGGGAGCCAGTACATGGAACCCGAGAAGTGTCTTTTCCTCGTGTTCATCATGCTAATACACCCATAAAATAATACAATTTAGTGAGTTAGTGATTACACTACTCACGCTATGTGTTAGGTAAACTGCCTTTTTCCGTTGCAAGTAATACGATTAGAGCGGATCCCCACACCTCTATTGAGAGTGTTTAGCCATAAGTCTTCATGAGCCTTTCTTCCCGTGGTCTTCGTTCCGAACTGTTCTCAGATCTTTCCAAGCCGGAGAGTGAACCTTTCCCAGTATAAAGGTAACTTAGTAGGAACGACTCCCGTCTTATGGATTTTCCGGTACTCATACTCCTACCTTGATACCCGGACTACATCATAGGGATGTAGGTCGACACTCAGACAACCAATATCCGAGGCGCGGGAAAAAATTATGCCTAATATAGTAAGGATAGATACGTCCAGAGTTAACCATCGTCTCTCATCAGCTTGTGTTCCTTTTCGTGTAGGAAAATCCATGCCTCCGAAGAAGCGTAACCCATCCACCGGCAAGAAACCGACTCTCCTATTCAATGAAGCTACTTTCCAGGCTGTAGTCTCGGCAACCGTTGCAACTGTCATGGCTCAACTGAATGCTAACAACGCCAATGTTAGCAAGAGCCCTATCAGGAATTCCCATCCAAGTAAGGGACAGCAGCAACCAACCTCTATATACCCAGCCACCCAAGAACCTCAACCAAATCCACTGAGGAGAAAGTTCAAGATCGAGGAGGGAAGTACCTTAGCTCAAGGACCTTCTGGAGGGCAACGAGCTGAGACAGTCAATACCCCTGCCAGTCCTTCCATCCCGACTTCAGGAAGACCAAATCTAGGAAACCTTCCCCACTACAGCAAGTGCAGCTACCATCATCATGGTATATGCCGGGAACTCTTTTGTGGTAGGTGCAACATGAAGGGGCATACTGCTCGCGTCTGCAGAACCCCGGTTGAGTTTATTACATCAACCACCAATGTGACGATCAATCAAGTAAGCCACCTATGTGGTGAGATTGGGCACCTAAAGCGAGATTGCCCAACGGAAAGAAAAGACAAGGAAACAGGAGGAGTTTAACTCTAATTCTTGGGGAGAAGCATCAAGGAACCCGGTAGATTTTGGTACGTCTCTCAATCTCAGATAACTAACCGAAAACATTAAAAGGCTAATTCAAAATGTAATTACTTCCCCGTTAAGTCGAAAGTCGCAGCACGGTTATAAAATTTAAAATTTCATCAGGTAAAACTATAATGGCTAGATATATACGTTACGGCCATGTATAATTGAGATGGATAGACCTAGAGTGAGTGAATGCCGCCTCATTTCCTGTTCCTTGTTTGGTTGTGGATTTAGGGCGGAGTCGCTTAGTCAACAGTCCTCCCCCCTTAATTATACATGACTAGTATATGTTAGGCGATTATAGAAATGCCTCGTGAGAATCCGTTCATGAAAAGGTACTCTACTCAGAAACACTCAGAACCTTCTACAGTTCCGCGTCGACTCTATCGGTCCAAGTATCCGCGACAGTGATACACGGGACGAAACCTGAGATGCCTAGAACTTGTGTGCCCATTCGGCACATGACTCTATCGACCCTCATTCTGTATCATGTCGAAGTATGCCAACTTCGACGCCTCTATCAATCATGGTTCGACTTCGTGCAACCATGTGTAAATCCTTAGGGTTGTGTAAAAAGAACTTTCACTGTAGCCATTTCGGCAAATAAAGGTTCTTCCGAACCTAAAAAAAATAAAAATAATAAAGACTAATACGATCCGTCATTCGTCACTCTTATTTCAAACCTTCCGAAGTACCCAGGAGAAAGGTACCGCGCGCTGTTAACCAACCCTTCTTAAAACAGATAGAAACCGAATCGAAAGATACTGCAGGTATTCCAGAAGACGATAACCACCCAAAACATACTCCGTAGATCCCCAAAAAGACCCTTCGCACCTCGCAATCAGGTTCGTGAATCCAGAGAATAGGACTCATGGGACTGACCACTATAACTGAGTATATGCATAAGGGTGGTATATAATTGAGATCAAAAAGATTTAAGATGTGTGCTTCCTCCCTACTCCCTGTTCCTCGTTGGGTTGTGGGTCTGGGGTGGAGTCGCACAACTGAACATCCTGCCGACCTCAATTATATACTGCTTGCATACATCAAGTATTAGTGGTTAAGCCAATATGAGCTCTAGCACGAACCTCATAGTAAAACCCTTCATCCTATTCCATAGAATAGGAGCTAGAGTTAAGAGAACCACAGCGGGTTGAGCTACTATAAAGACCACAAATCCGAAATGTGTTGTCATCCAGGTTAAGCCAACATAGTAGCTAACACCCTCGGTTGGTAAAGAAATCTGAGTCGTAAGAGTCAAGGACATTGACTACGACCATCCACTCACGCTTAATTCCCCGAAATAAGCATCTCAGTGGATATACCGGATCCCTGGAAGCTACGATAAGTTAAACTCTGAGAAGAGTGGATGGGGAGATTAAAGTTCCGAGTGATGGAACCCTGTGCTCACTAGATTTGACCTAGATCGAGAAAACTCAGAACCTTCGGAAGAGTAGTTGCAGAAGATGCTCGCACTACTCAGACACTTTGTCCACCCCATTACTGACGAATAGTGCCTAGGACACTCCACCTCCCCCTCGCGTGGAAGAAGTCACCGTCGCCCTGTAGACGATAGTCTGCATTCTCCGAAGTGAACACTAGAATGCCAAGAACCACAGGATAACCTCTGCAGCCAAGAATACTTGAATTAAGTGCGAAAGTAAGTTGCGTTAAGCCTTATAACCCAGATCCCGAAGAGATTATAGACTTGACACCAGTCTAGGTGTTAGTCGATGGGTTATATAAGAGCATGCGCTTTCTGCAACTGAAATAAACCAACGCCTTAGAGAATAGGGCATGTCTTAGAGATTTACTGGACTAATAGGTGTTCCAAGAATACTATCTCACTCAGAAATAGTAGAACCACCTCCCGAGATAGTCAAACAGTTCGGAAAATCTCTAAGGATCGAGTTAGCCCTGAGCAGAGCCTGATGTTCATGAAACGGCAAGGCAAGTAGGAATATGATCCTTTCCCGTTAAGGATCATCTTATGAAAACGTTAACTAGACAATAATGTAAAGTTTAAAAACTTTCTAATCACTCGCCTGGTGAAACTCTATCTCCCCGGCCCTGAGAGTTTCCGATAGAAACGTCTCAAGAACCAGTAGTGCAGGTTCATTTTGCACAAGATTGAGATAGCCACCCTACAGCAAACAGATACCCGTAGACATGCAATCCATCCGATGATCTAGAAGACCTCTGAAAGCCAATTGACAGGAAACACGAATCCAAGGACAACCGGTACCGAGCTTCCTAAGGACCAACCTGAAGGACTACACTTTCAGTATGAGAGAGAACGGTTGGAACTTCGGAATGGTGATCACACCAGTGATGATCTCGCCATAGAAGTACACTATGTTCTAAGTACTGAAAAGCTCTACCCTTACGAGAGCTTAGGACCATCCGAGATTCCTCACAAAAATTGGTCCAACCCTCGTCAGACCACTACTACTTTCGGAAATTCCACAAGTTTCACCCCAAATCAATCCACTTCTTAGACTTGATAAGTGTTTGCCCGACATCACTCCTTGTATCCCACTCGTCTTGATAGAAATCATTGGGAACCCTAACCTCGTAGACAAACCTGTAGGAATCGCTAACTGCACGAGACGGAGTCCGCATCCTATAAGTGAAGGTCATTGGAGTGACAAGCACAGGCCATAGTTCACTAGGGAGTGCAAGGACAAACCAAATAGGAAGTGTCCTCATACCTCTACCCGATTTTTCATCCGATTGATCATGATTACTTCCTTACCTAAACCTGAATTTCGGGACGAAATTCCCTCTAACGGGGGATGATGTGAAAACCCGAAATTTATTCCGTCATATTTAACCCCTCCTTCCATTAATAAGCCTCGCTATATTAATCGCCCGTTAACCTTTTGGAAGAGTTTAATTAATTTGGGACTTTTATAATGACTTTGTAAGGGTTGAGACAAATTAGAAACACCCTCATAAACCCCTTGAAAAGTTTTAGTTTCTACCAAGTCAAAATACGACAATTTAATCGGGTGCGACCAAAAGCCCCGTTTAACGTCAGTATCGGGTAGATTTCCACTGAGCCCCAACTCAAATCCCTATATAAGGGTGAGTGGAGTCCATTTGAGACTTTTCACTCTCTCTCTACATTCTCTCTCTCTACAACTTGTTTTCGAGCCAATAACGCCCGTTTCGAGCCCCAAACTAGTAAGTAATCTATCCTAACTTGTTGTATAGCTTAGTTAAAATGCAAATTCGTGTTTAAGACATCAAATAGGGGCAATATTATGTGTTTACAGCCCAAGAACACTCTTGGACCCTGAACACCCTTAAGTGGGGTTTTTAAGCCCCAAAACCCCTCTAAACTACCCCTAGGGCTTAGATATGACTTGTGGACTTACACCTTCGAGCCTAGAACACCAAAACCTTATGATATGGAGAGTAAACTTGAGTTTACGGCCCAAGAACACTCTTGGACCGTAAACCCCTCTTCATAGGCCATGAACACCCTTTAAGGTGTTAGAATTGCCCTTATACACCTCCTATGGCCTTGGAAAATGTCTAGAAGCTACCACCATTGAAGTAAAGGCATTAAACATAAAAGAAACATTAGACATAGGAGTTTACGGCCGTTAACCCCCCTAGGATTGGTCCATGGGCCATAAACACCCAAAAGGTGGCCAAATGATGCCCTAATACCCCCATTTGACTTGGAATAATGCATAGAATGTTATTTCCTACCATTTAAGACATTAATACACCAAAGGAATGTGCACATAGGAGCTTACGACCGTAAACTCCTTGTTTAGGGCCGTAAACTCCTCAAATGGTCCATTTAGATCCTTAAACCCCTTCATGTGCCTTATATTTGGACCTAGCCTAATTCTATGAGTGAGATAAGACCATTTAGCATCCTAGAACACCCCCACCATGAGTTTACAGCCATAAACTCATGGGGAGTTGGTCTTAGGGCCATGAACTCTACAAAGAGTTTACTCTTGAAGAGTAGACTCCTTATCTAGGCCATACACTCCCTTAGATGTTACCCGGGACACTCCTAGCACTTAACCAAAGTGTTTTCCGCACATTAGGATGCGTATACGTGTTTAATTAGTATTATATTTACTAATTGTATGTAAACATATGTCATCATATGTTAATAGGTCACTAAGCGTGTTCAAGTCTTTACTTGACACCGAGCCACCCAACCAACACTTTCGTTCGATCCACTTACAACAGGTGAGTTCATACCCCTGAATTAACCTTTTAAATGTTTTTACATGATTTTATGGGGGGGATACAAGTTAAAACATGCCAGTTATCATATCAATCACATGTGATTGATAACCCGCATGCGCAAGGATTTATTACACTGTCAACTGTTTTACCAAGTATGATACTGTAAATGGTTTTCCAAAACATCTTTACTTGTTCAAATCTTTTCGCAAATCGTCTCTCGCGTTGTATGTTTTACTTCAAATTCAGTTACAATAGTATTTTAAACAAAGTTTTCCTTTACTTATATTGTTTTATCAAAGTTTTAATTAAAACTTGTTTATGAAAGATTTTCAGGTTTTCAAACTTATTTTACAAAAGAATACAAAGTCATGATTTTCCTAAGTGTAAAGGTTTTCCAAAGTTTTCATCAAGGTTTTCCTCTACTTCGTTAGATACTACTACTTTGTTATGCCTCTACTTCGTTAAATGCTACTACTTAGTTAAATGCTACTACTTCATTAAACGATTCTACTTCGTGAAACGCTTCTACTTTGTTAACGCTTCTACTTTGCTAACGCTTCTACTTAGATGAACGTTCCTACTTCGTTAATGCTGCTACTTCGTTAAACGCTTCTACTTAGTTAAATGCTTCTACGTCATTAAATGCATGCCTGTACCTGTATAGTTATATAAATGATGTTTAAAGGACTTAGGAAGGCTACTTCGCCCTATTTCCTTTTCCTCGTTTAGATGTGGTCTGGTGGGTATCGGATATTCGTCCGAAGGTCGTTTAAACATTAATTATATATCATGTATACATGTATAGACATGAAGGTTTACATCGATCAGTTCAGTTGTGAGTCTCTACCGTTAGTCCAGCGCCTCTAATAGAATTTAGATTACGAGATGCATCTTCAAGACACGGATCTCCCCGTCGTCGAGTTGGTAACCAGAGTCTCCTGTAGGGAGAGCGGGCATTGTGTGTATAGATCTATACGGGATTGACACCCCCGCACCCTGACTGCTAGCTACAGTCCACGGCCTACCAAGCCAAGGGGTGACAAATGTCATACTTACACCGACGCTTGCAGGGCGTCAAGAACTCTAGTGTCGATCAGTATGGTTACGAGTATCTCCATGTTTACCTTATAATTCATGGCCTTAAGGTAACGATAATTAACACTGTATGCTGTAAACACTCTCTTAGAATTACTCTTTGTTTTAGACCTTGCTAGCTGTATCTTTCATTTGATACTGTCTGGGGTCTGTGTCTTTTTGTTTTAGACTTTGCTAGTTGTATCTTTCATTTGATACTGTCTGGGGTCTGTGTCTCTTTGTGTTAGACCTTGCTAGTTGTATCTTTCATTTGATACTGTCTGGGGTCTGTGTTTCTTTGTTTTAGACCTTGCTAGCCGTATCGTACATTTGATACCCTCTGGGGTCTGTGCTCCCTTTTGTTAGACTGAGCCAGGCGTATCATTCATTTGATACTCTCCTGGAGTCTATGATTTATTTTGCCTTAGTCAGCAGTATTCTCCGTTGAGGCATATGTTATTTTTCGCTAATGTTTTTACTTGTGATATCCTCCTACTTTCTTTAAAATCAAATACCGTATTTTGGGTAATGATAGTATTTCAAGGAAAATTTCTCTTTAAAACATAACACTGTCGAGTCTTGGTAGAAGACTGCTTTTAATTAGAAAATATAGGATTTTCTGGAAAGGACTCTAATACACTATAGACTCTAAACTACTACTTTTATAATGTTATTTTGAATAAAATGCTTACTTACACAAATGACACTAAATACTTATGAACTCACCAGCATTTCTAAAAATGCTGATACTCGCTTTCAAAATAACTTGTATTCTCAGGTCAGCAATAGACAGGTACATCCCAGGAGTTTTTGTTGAAGACAGTTTAGTACCGAGCTGCAACTATATTAGTTTTTGTATTACTTTGATGCTCCTATGCAATGTAAACTATGTAAAACTATTACTATTAATGCAATGGTTGTTGTACTTTGATTACTATATTGCATATGTTGTGATACTTGACATGACGTCATCTACCCCAGAACGTTTCCGCCGTTCCGGTTTTGGGGTGTGACACTTTTGAAAACATATTACCTTCTATCCTCTAATTTATACTAATCAAAACGAACCGTTGATAGTAGTATTGTTATATTTTTGGGGAAATACTAAAAAAATGTACTTTCGTTACCTTATCGATTTTGCCATTTACCTGTTTTATTTAGTTATCAAACCATTATACTTTTTTTTTGTCTGAAAATTGGCCTAATTGGCCTCTTTTAATGTTATAGGAAAAAAAATCTTTTAATCATTATGTTTTTTTTCTGTCTAAAAATTTTATTTACTAATTAAGCCACTACACTAACATTTTTTTTATTGATTTAGTCATTAAACTATTAGTTTTTGACGATTTATCCACCGAACTATTATGATGAAAATCTAAAAAAGAAATATTTCAAGTGGCTAAATTTATATAATGATTTTTCCTGTATTTTAATAGAACAACAGAACAAAATGGCTTGGCTATTATTTCTATTTTTTTCATTTTTCTTTTGCATTATGATGCACTTTTTTAAGTTTCTAATGTTATTGATTGTGTATATCTATAATGCCATAAGTTGTGCTTATATAAACATATATGTAGACATTTTTTACACTTGCAGCTAGAATTTGAGAGGCAAAGGATGTGGAAGCTACACTTCTTTAGGTTCTTCCAATTTCAGCAGTAATGGTTTTATTGTCATTATGTGTAATTTCCATTTTTCGTTTTAAGTGCACTAAATAGCAATGCGCTTCGAATTTACATCTTTTTTTGTTTTTGTTTTTTGTAATTCATTTTTTTACCAATAAACAAAGTACATTGCTATTTGTTGCATCTTTTCATATTTCCATGTATTTGATTTATGAGTTAAAACGACATTTACATATTTGCTATGAGCAAAATTAGGTTTCTATTATGCGGTTGTGGCAACAAAATTAGATTTGTATAATGTTAACTCTTTTTTTATTTCATTTGTCACCTACCTAATCCCACTTTTTATTCCGGTTGAAGTGATGTTCCGTGCATTCGAGGTATGGATATTTAGCAGCTTTTAAATAACAATAAACTTTTATTGGTTTGTTTATAATGGATTTGTGCATTCATTTCTTCCTATTACGGAATTGTGCATTGAAATTCTATCAAGTTAAGAAGAATATTTGCAACACTAATGTACTTACATGTCTCTACAAAAACAACAATGTGGTCTAAATTTTGCTACAATGTACCCAATTTTTCCTAAAAAATTATTGTTTTTGCTGCAGTTATTTCTGCCACGTGGGCTTCAAGTTGAGAAAATCATCAAGGTTTCTAACAGGGGACAGGTAATCAGCCCCCCCCCCCCCCCTCTCCCATTTTTTATCCACTCCCCTATGAGATTTGGCGTTATTTAATATTTATATACTATAAATATGGTCCATCAACTTAACCCAATTCCTTTATTATCCCCTTACTTTATCGAATGTGTTAAATTTCACTCATGAACTTGGGTTAAATTCCAATTCCACCGCATCAACTTTAGTTTCCAATTCCATTTGATCTTTATTAAATATATAATTATATAAGTATATTTTTTTAATAAATATTATTATAAATAAAAACAATTATAAATAATTAATCAACGTTGCAATTAAATTGTCAAACAATAAAACTAAAAAAATTATTATTATTATACATATTTAACCATTAAAACTAGAACGATAATAATTATTATACATATTTAGACGTTAAAACTAGAACGATAATAATGATTATACATATTTAGCCATTAAAACTAGCACGATAATAATGATTATACATATTTAGCCGTTCGATATACGGGGTGACCCATTCAGCTGCACATGGACGTTTGCAATGAATCCATTGTGGTGCAATAGGAGGCATCGTGTACTCTCCTTCTAGATCTAGCTTGACATAATGATTACCATAGACGAGGCCAATTGCAATAACAATGCGTTCATGGGGTGGTGGTGGAGTAGATCGAAGTGGTAAGTACGTTGTGCTTGCGTGTCGGATAAAACAATGTAATACCATGTTGTATCTTGAAGCAATTAGGACACCTGTATCAGGCATAATCATCCAGTTTTGAAGTGGCGCTTCTTCGCCAAAGAAATTCAAAGAGTTATATAATTGAAACCGATATTCACTTCCAAACATGTCGCCATATTCAGTAGTATGTGTTTATAACTCTTCCATTAAATTAACTCGAATTTGGTACCATTCATCTTGATGAAGACCAAGACAAGAAGCGATTGCACGGAATCCGCAATGTCCATCACCTTCTACATTGTGTACCTGCTTAATGTAAGGATGTAGTACCTTTCGAAATTCATTCATATATGAATATGAATAGTTTTGTTGGTTTGCATACGAGCTATGTCTTGGTGGTTCATGAATATTCGTGGAACTTAACCCAAGTTCATATGTGTTTGAACAACTATGTCTATGGGGATCTTCGATTGGCGCATCAACTCCATTATCTTTGAGAGGTTTCTTCTTCAAACTTGGTCGACCACGGGTAGTTTTATGAACAGAGGGTACTGATGTTTTTGATGGGTTGATAAACTCTCTTAAATTCCTCAGAATGTTATGCTTTATAGACCTTGGTTGCTTTTCAAAGTTCTCAGTAATTATTTTCACTTCATCATCACAATGAATATCATCATCATCTCCCATGTTTATGGGGGATGCAAAGTAAGTTTTCTCTAAAAACTATCAATTGAATCAAGTGGAAGAGATTTACTTGCATTAAAATACATGATTAGTTCATGTGCACATGGTAACCCGTAACATGTACGCAGTTGACAACCACAACTAACATCACCGCTTTTACATCGTTCGAATTCATTAGAGATCATGTCTAATGCTTCCAATGAAATATAATTCCACAATAGTTCGAACATTTTCATGTTTACCCGATGGTTGATGCGACCTTTGCTATACTCAAAGCTTGCTTTGATAGCCGTCACCTGTGACTGAACGATATTATGAACAACAGATGAACATTTCCATAAATCAGATTGTGGTGTATCCAAGTACAGTTTCAGCTTGGCATGCTGGCTTTCAACTCTGTTACTTATGTTATTTCCATAATGAAGAATTTTGTCAGTCCAAGCGGCTATGAACATGTGTTTATATTTGTGCAACCACACATCATGAAGATAATCACGAACACCTAAAATTTTGAATATACATAATGATTGTTTCGTTGTATCATAATAATTTAAAAATATACATATTTATTTAAAACGTACCTGAATATTCAAACAATATTGTTTGGAGTTGTGCCAGATTAAGGTTATATGCTTCCTCTGTTTGAGACAAAACTAATGATGCCCAACGAGTATAAAAGGAATTCCAGTAATCTTCTCTTCGTATACATTATCTAGCCCTTTTCCAAACACTTTGATTGATGTGCCACCTACAAAGTAATTGCTTAGAATTTGGAAATACAATGTGACATGCTTTCATCAACGCCAACTCTCTATCTGTGACAATAACTCGAGGACAAAGAGATCCACCCATTGTCGACTTTAAACAATTTAACGCCCACGTGTAATTGAATTCTTTTTCTTCTTGCGTAAATACAAATGCAATGCAAAATGTTAGCCGAGTTGAAGTTACGCCGACAACTTCAAGAAAAGGCATCTTATACTTGTTCGTTTTGTAAGTTGCATCCATCAACATCACTTGTGGAAATGCTTGCCATATCTCCAATGATCTCGGATGAATAAAGAATAAATCTTCCAACTCGTTAGACAAATTATTTGTACGATAATAATAAATATAACCTCCTTTCTTCAAAGATGACAAAAGACCTTGCATTTGGGTCATACCTTCGTGCTCATTCTTCCGTATTTTCGTTTTAGCATTGTATATTGTTTGGAGTGTAGACACATTTTCCGGATTTTGCTCTTTCAACGTTGATAAAATATCATGCGGTTTCACATTCTTTGCTGATAAATCAGCCACCAAACGAAATTCATTATCAGTCAATCGCATTGCAAATGCATGACCCTCCATGTCTTCTGCGGGTTCATGGTTATGTATTTCACATACCACACTTAACGTCCAAGAATCATTTAATTTGGAATATTTACCCTTGAATTCAAAAGGACAATTAATTTTTTTTGTGCCAGTAGAAATACTGGAGATTTTTTTACTTTTATAAATACCACCACGATCGCATATAAGATTAACTTTAGTTAAGAGCCCACTTCCTCTTATCTTTTTTCTTCTTATGATAATAATGTACCCAAGCGCACGTCCCATCTTTTGCACTCATTCTATTAAATCGTCATAGGATTTGAACACCTGGAAATGATTGTTTGGTTAAAAAAAATTATAATGTCATTTGACAATTTATGAAGGTAAAATATATGCTAATACCTTTTCTGCAAAACATTCTGACGAGTTATTGACAGCTTCATTTCTTTCGCTTGGTTGAAAACTCGCCAATATATTGATGAAAATTGTTACAAAAGTTATATAGGAGTAGTAATTGAGAATTATAAAGAGATGGGTAATGGTAAGTATTGTTGTGTAGTACTTGACATTTATATAGAGATGAATTATTTTTTTAAAAGTGTTAAAGCTATAGATGAAGTGATATGTTATTCTTTCAAAATTACAAGTTGTAAAAAAAGTGATGAATTATTTTTTGAAATTTGTAAAAATCCAAAAACGAAGTGATATGTTATTCTTTCAAAATTACAAGTTGTAAAAAAGTGATGAATTATTTTTTGAAATTTGTAAAAATCCAAAAACGAAGTGATGTTTTATTCTTTGAAATTACAAGTTGTAAAATAAGTGGTGAATTATTTTTTGAAATTTGTAAAAGTCCAAAAAACGAAGTGATGTTTTATTCTTTGAAATTGAAAGTTGTAAAATAAGTGATGAATTATTTTTTGAATTTTGTAAAAGTTATATGAAATGATATGTTATTCTTTTAAATTAATATGGATATTTAAAATTTAAGTTATTGTTTGGTATCAAAAATTAAAATACTTAAATGCGTTATAAAAGAATAATGAAAATGTTGTTAATAAGTATAAATAAATTGAAAAACTCCAAAAGTAAAGGGACCATAAATGTAAAATATAGATTTTGTATGTAAAAGAAAAAAAATTAAAATAAAAGGGGCGATTGATTTAAAAGCAAAAAAAAGCGTGTGATATAGGTTTCATAGGAAGGGGGGAGGCCGATTAACAGGACCCTTTCTAATATTCAATACCTTGAGGTAGAATGGTCCCAAAAGTTTTGTTTTGCTTTTTTTTTTTAAATAACATATTCTTGATGGATAAGAGTAGATATTGTAACATTTTTAGCATGCACAATTGCATCAAAAGAAATGTCAATATGGTAATAATAGAAAATATGTTTTCTTTTCTTCAGGTGGCTTTATTCAAGTTATGAGGAATGCGATTTCGACTCGAAATGTTTTTTCTATCAGTGAAAAACGTTAAATGCAAAAAATAGCAGCGTACACTAATATATTTGTTTACTTTCATATCTTACATTAGAACATTATATTCTATTCAATCTATACATTTGCTTGGTATTTGAATGATATTATAGCATCCTACTTTCGTGACCTGTCAAACATCAACAACAAAAACCGACTCGTGCAACGACCGGGCCTCATTTCTAGCTGAAATATAAAAAGAATGATTAAAATATCATTAAAAAAACCTTATATATTAGACTTTTTTCCGATTAAACCTTATGTTTTTTTAAGCAAAGACTTTGCATTTTTTTTCTTCATTTTTCTGAAAACCCTTCAACCATCTAATTTTTTTGAAAAAACTTCAATTTTTTCTTTGGTTATCTACAGAAAAGTCTCAAACTTTTTTCAAAAGCTTCAATAAAATCCTAATAGTTTTTTTTAACAGAAAAGTCCCAATATTTAGAAAAAAAACGTAGTCTATCATTTGTTGTTCAAATATTAAAAATGACTTTTTCGTTAATTTAGGCAAAATATCAAAATATTGGAAATTTTCTATTCAAAAAAAACTTTTAAGACTTTATTGAAACTTTTGAAAAATGTTTGAGACTTTTCTGTAGATAACCCATTTTTTCCTCCAAAAATATCATTACATATGATATGACAAAGTTTTTTTTTTGGAAAAAACTACTAAAATGACCCAATGTCAAAAAATAAAAAATCAAAAAACAAAAATCAAAGGAAACTAGTAGCTTCTTAAACACGTAAAAAAATAGTAAAAAAAAAGAGGCTATTAGTAGTACTACCCTTTAAGAACGCTTCTTGGTTACATCAACTTTTTATGTGTCTCTCTAAACTAGGCTATGACTATAAAGAACACTAGCCATTTGAGAGCATCTTCTAATGTACTCTCAAGTCTTTTTGTTCATCTTTATTCGGTAGTTTATTTGGACTCAAAACGTACGTTGTTAAAATTAGGTAACCGGAAGTTACATGCAATAGGAAAATTTAGATTTACAAAAAATTAACACCTCTTAATTATAGTCGGTTACAAAGTGATATATATGTGGTATTTGAATAACAAAGCTTCATGTACAAACTACAAACACAAAGATAATTAAGTATTTATCTTTATTAAATGTAGAAGTCGCTTTGCTTGGATTGGGCCTTGAGGTCCTTTAACTTCTTGAGTATATTTGTGAAGTAATCTTGCAAATATTTCTCTAATGTGATGATATCTTTTTGATCCACACCAAGAAGCTGATACGTCTCGTTCATTGGTACTGAGAATACCGTGTCACTCGTCAAAATCTGTATCAAATATCATATGCAACATTATTACATTATTATTTACAAATAATATTGTAACACAAAGCCCAATAGTAATCCATGTTATTGGGCTTTGGAGTTCAATGAACTCTTATTTTCCATCCATGTTTGGTTTGTCCTACAAGACAAACCAAACATGATAATGAAATGAAATGTAACCATTCATTTGTGGTTACATTTCATTCAATCCAATCAGACATTGGAGTTCAATGAACTCTTATTTTCCATCCATGTTTGGTTTGTCCTACAGGACAAACCAAACATGATAATGGAATGGAATGTAACCATTCATTCATGGTTACATTCCATTCCATCCAATCAGACAGACACTAAACCTACAATGTGATAGGTTTAGAGTTTAGTTACCTCTGAAAACGCCAATCTGTCAGCAACGTCGTTGGTCCATTCGAAACAACGAGTTAGCTGGCGAGTGAATTTGAGAACCGAGACTGGAACTGTCGTTACGTTTGCATCTTGTCCAGCCAGCCTCTCACACAATGTTATCACCTACTCACAAGGAACCCATTAGCAGTGTAAAACGTTGAAAGTAAATTGTTTTTTTATTTTTTTTATTTTTTTTGTATTTAAACATAAAATGAATAAGGAAGTTGTTTTAACCTCTTGAGTTGTCCATGCACGAGGTCCAGCAAATGTAAGAAGCTTTCCATTGACTTTTTCACTTCGAATAGCAATAAATGTTAAACGAGCTATATCCTATAAGAAGGAAGTAATTAGTTTAAAATTAAATTACACTTTTGCCCTAATAGTGGATTAGATAAGATAAATTACATAAAACTACCTGGGTGTCCATATAAGCTATTCTTGTTGGGGCATCTGTTCCCCATACAGACTTTTCTTCTAATATAGGCACAGCATATTGACCAATGAGCCCCTACAAATATAAAAATAATGTATCACCTTATCTCAATCATTTTCTTATTAAGAGATTACACTTTGAAAAATCCACCCAATTATAAAAGTGAAAAATCAAGAAATTTAATCTACTTGAGAAGTATACCTGCATGAAACCACATAACCGGATGACAACATGGTTAATGCCAGATTCCTGAAGAAACTTCTCAGTGCAATACTTGATCTCCATTAACGGAACTTCTGGATGCTTGTCACAATTATGAATTGAAAAGAATACATACTTTTGAATTCCCATTGCTTTTGCACACTGTATAAGAGCAACCTTTCCTTCCCAATCTACCTAAAATGAAAAGACAAACATACTTTAAATACACCATTGCACTTTCATTTCATCATAATACTCTTTCCAACAAATTTCATTAATCATTTAAAACTATACTGAAAAAGTCATGATGCTTACGGTTTTAATAGGCTCCTCAGGGCGCCCAGTGGCACAGTCAATAATTGTATGAACACCAACCAATGTAGCTGGAATTGTTTCAGGTTTGGTCAAGTCTCCCTACACATAAACTTCAGAGATTAGTAATAATTCAAGTTTATAAGAAGAGAAGTAAAATGAGAATGTTAATATGTTACAATAAAGAAATTAATGGAAGTACATTGTTGGTTCTTACATTGACAACAGTGGCACCCCAATCACGGAGGAAATCAGCAGGAGCAGGTCTAGGTCTGACAAGGCATCTCACATCATATCCTTCATCAAGTGCACGCCTAACCACCTGTCTTCCTAAAGTTCCTGTACCTCCAATCACCATGATGCTGGTTGGCCTCACTGGGGTTCCTGGTGCTAAATTAGCTGCTGCTACAGGTTCTGTTCCAGCAGCACATGTAATCAATGGCTTCACAGACCCTTTAACTCCTAAAATTTTTCAACACAATAACAGTTTTTAGGTTTCATCCTGAAAATTGAACCTCTCTAGAAGATGAAAACTAAGTTGATTGTTATCCTTTGGCATATAGAACCACTTCCTGACACTAAATGAGCTTACATTTAGAATCTTATTGAAGATGCGTCTAAACACAAAAGCTAGAATGCATTTGTAACATAAACTGTATCGAGAGTAAAGTTGATACAAACGATTAGCGATTCAATTTGTCGTTTAGAAAGTAACAACAGAACAAAATTTGGTACAATGCTAAAACAAATACAAATCAAGCAACAATTATCAACAGAATTCAACAAGGTAACTGAAATGGAGATATAGTACGTCAAGTAATGTCAGGAAATGAGGAATTGCGTTCGATTATTGAGCAAATCAACACCGTTAAATACTTACTACTACCTCTAAGAGAAGAATGCGAGACGGCGGAAAGAAGGCGGTCGGGAGCGAACGCGCGGCTCCAAGTCAGCGAATTGCCGGTGATCTGGCGAAGAGAGGAACTGGTCCGAGTAATCGCCGGCGACTGAGTGTGAGATAGCCGTGAATGAAGTGTGGTGGAAGCCATATCTACGAGTGTGTGTGTGTGTCAGAGAGACGGAGGAGAAAGGGGGAATGGAATGGAAGGGGGACAAATGGACAGAGAGATGCGAGTGATTCCACGTCGTTTCTTTTTCCTTCACCCCATATCCATTTTGGATTACGATTTGCGCTCTTTTATATCCTACTGCTAATGTGCGCCAGAATAGTTACAATTCCCTCCGTTTTGTTGCCACGTAACCAAGTACACCTTTCATACCCATATTTGCTTTGGCCCAATTATTGGGTCAGCCCATATTCTATGTTATTGACACAAATAAATCGGGCCGGACCTGATATTAAACAGGCTCCGTCAGTAAAAAAAAAAAAAATATATGTAATTCTTTAACCAAATTATTAAAATAAAATTATTGTTAAAAAAATTTTAATTCTGGTTACGAGTCGGGCCTGAACCCAAATTTGTTGAGCAGTAACATAATCTACTAATATTATATTTGGTGGACTAACCAAAAATTTAGTTGTTAGCTGATTATCAACATATAAATTAGAGTATATTATACGAATGGTTTTTGGGTAATTTGTACGCTTGGTTTCTAACTTATTTTTTTAACTCGGAAGGTCCATACTGTTTGCTTTTGTTACACGTTTGGTCCTTACTGTTTGTTTTTGTTACGTGTTTGGTCTATGTCTTACCTAAAAATACTATTATTTAAATAGGAAAAAATAATAGGTTGTGTAAGGTAAGGTGAGGGATGGGGTGGGGTTGGAGTTTGTTTATTTAAATAAATTAAAAAATTAAGGGCAAAAATAGTCTTTTAGGTAAGATAGAGACCAAGCACGTAACAAAAGCAAACAATAGGTACCTTACGAATTAAAAAAATAAGTTATGACCAAACGTGCAAATTACCCTAAACCATAGGGACCATTCGTGTAATCTACTCTATAAATTAGCATAAGAACTTTTTAATAAATAATAAATGGCATATTTCTGAGAAATTTAAGAAAAAACACAATAAGTTTGTTGAAACAATATTCTAAATAATTTTATGAAAAATTAGTTTGTAAGTTAGAAAAACGTGAATTCTAAAAAGAAATTCAAAAAATAAGTTAGATAGGTAACATAAATTAAGAAACCAATTTTTTTTAGTTTATTTTAATTTTCGTATGTTGTTGTGAAACATAAATTAGTTACATTTGTAATCTCATCAAAAATAAGTTAGATATGTTGTGAACATATAAGCTAATTTATTTTTTAAACTTAATAAAATTTAGTTTTTGACGAGAATACAAATATAACTTATTATAGTTTATAAACTAGTTTTTTTTTATGAACTACTTGAAATATATTATAAACTAAAAACTAGCTTTTCACTATTTTACCAAACACAACCTTAATATTACAAACATATTTAAATCTATCACAAAATACTTTGCTAACAAATTTTCTAAATATTTTTTCTTGCAAAAAGTTCCCGTTTCAATGGATGTTTTAAAGTGAAAATAGGACCTTTCATCATAACAGTACAACGTTGTTTGGGATACGTTTTCATACTTCACATGTTTCCGGTATAAAACACATACTTCTAACTAAATTTTTATATGAACATCATTAAAAATGCATCTTTAGGTAAGCTCAATTGTCGACATCATCTTAATATTGTTTGTGTCTTTAGCATGTCAGAATGTGATATTGTGATTGCAACACCACTTCAACCTTATTGTCAGCGATAGGAAAACTCTATTGTCGACATCATCTTAATATTAAGAAATTTTATTTTCAAGTGATTTCAGATAAAATATAGTTAATATCATAATATAAGTGAACAGTTTTTTTTCTCAATTTTTTTTTTTACTTTTGTTTAATTGAATTGCTGCATGTGCTTTTTTCGTGAAACCATTTCGAGAAGTTGTTCATCTTCCATACGACACTAAATGCAAATAGTTTTATGTCGCGCATAGAGTTCAATATTAAAACGTTTCTAGTTTTTCTTTACTTTTTAGAATCGTGAACACTTCTCACTCCTTTATGTCGTGATAATTTACTATCTTGAATATTTTTTTAACCATATTATAAATTTAGTAGTCACGACATGACATATTTATCTTATGAAGTGATGCAAAAGTACATTAACATTTTTACCCGTTTCACTAGGACGGCAGGACCTACACACCCATACTACATCTTCCTCAATTATTGTTTCTTTTTTCGTAGGTGGTCATTAACTTGTAGTAAAAGTTGCTTCTTATTTGTCGTAATAAAGATCCATAATCCTATTTATTTCCAATGTTGGAAAAAGAGGAAAGAAAGACACTGATAGTTATATATATATATATATATATATATATATATATATATATATATATATATATATATATATATATATATATATATATATATATATATATATAGATAGATAGATAGAGAGAGAGAGAGAGAGAGAATTAGGTTCATATGTATAAGGACATCTATTATATGTACAATGTTATTTTGTGGGCATGAATAAAAAAATAGGTTGTTTGGTTATACGAATATGTTCTTCACACAATTATTATAATTATCATGCACTCTAATTTATAAAGTTAGTATACATTTTTTTATGATTTACATTCTATCAGAATATGTTCTTGATAACCGTATTCTGTAAGAATGAGATGAAATGAACAACTATGTATGAGAACAAGAATGAATAAGAATTAATGAAAATGCATGATAATGACAATGATTATATGAGGTTGAACGTATTCACGTTACCAAATGTAACATCCCAAATTTCGAGTCCAAAAATTCCATTTTTAATTAATTGATTTATAACACATTTACTGAAAATCTTGCTAATATCATAACGAACCATAAATCATCCAAAACATGTTCCAAATCAAAACACCAATAGTAGTAAAATCAGAGTACAATCCCATGAATCAATAATGCGGGAATCTGATGTGCGTGTAATGTGCAGCTACCGCGCCGGCTCTTTCCCCTTCGATGAAGAGATACCTGAAACAAAACTAAAAACTGTAAGCACGAAACTTAGTGAGTTCCCCCATCATACCACATACCATACAAACATAAAACATACATACTATCAGGCATATCTGGGTGCCCGACCAACCCCTTCAGTCCTTTCGACCGCACGTTGCCTAGCATATCTGGGTGCTGGCCTCCCCTTCGGTCCTTTCGACTGGACATTGCCTAGCATATCTGGGTGCTGCCCCCCCCCCCTTCGGTCCTATCGACCGGACATTGCCTAGCATATCTGGGTGTTGGCCTCCCCTTCGGTCCTATCGACCGGACATCGGGGACTATTTCACCCTTCTACTACTGCCACACATCATATAACATACTAGCACATAAACATATCAGGTAGTAGCAAACCTAGATGAATATCACAAAGACAATCATCTAACATACAACTCCTACTAGTGGGTCGACATTGTGGCCGTAGACCCACCGCTACTGGAAGGTAACTCACCTCGTATGAATGAACGTTGTCAATCCAAGTACGAAGTCTCTGTCTGCTGCTCCGGCGATTCTCCGGCTATAATTCCCATAAAGACACTTAGACAGAAGTTGATAACTACTCTTAGGAAAAAATGACTATTTTACCCCTGGCCAAAGTCAATATCCTGGTCAAGGTCAACGTCCAGTTGACCTTGTTGGATTAATGTCTAAGTCCATAACTATAATTGGTAAGACTTGACCCGACCCGGCATGGTCCATTTGGGTTGCATGGCATCATGCACTTGGATAGACTAAAATGAGAGAAATAACACTTAAGGTTTATTAATATATTACAACTTCTAATATATTAATAAGATTATCTAATTAGTATTGATCAATAATTAATTTAGAATTAATTATGTGATCAAAAGAAGACTAATTAAATATATGGGTTGATTATGTAAATCATCTATACTTATATGGTGGGCTAATGCTCCATGGATTATCAAGTTGGGCTCAAACCCATAAGATGCTCCATGGTGTATTTGAACCCATGGATCCAAGGAAATGGAAAGCCATGACAATTAGGGTTTACCCTAATTGTAACAACTATATAAGCATATTATTGATGTGAGAAATCGGCAACTAGAGATGCATGGAGGGCAAGCCGATTCTTGAAGTGTTCTAATTTATCTCTAAGTTATTCCAAGTGCTTATGGTGTTGTGTGAACCATTTGAGGTGTCACACTTGGGGCACTAGGCACTCAAGCTTCATGAAGACAAGCACCAACAAAAGGTATGTTATTCTAACTTGTGTTATTCAAAGTTTTGTATGCTAAAATAGAACAATACCTTGGAATGTTGATATTTGCATGTATAATAGATAAAACATAGATCCAAGGTATTTAGGGTTGCATGTACACTTAGGAGTGTTAGATTGCTCAAAACCCAACAGTGGTATCAGAGCCTAGGCTTGTTTTCTTGTTGTACTTGCTTAAACTGCTTAAAAATCGACTTTTGGTGTTGTCTGCCCAGCAGACTCGCTGAGTCCATGAAGGGACTCGACGAGTCCAAGGCAAAATGCATCCAACTCGCCGAGTTTGTTCATGCACTCGACGAGTTGGACCCCCAGACAGCATATTTTCGAGTTTTGGTGCTGGAATTGGTCTAGAATCATTACCTTTGACTGTTTTGGGCTTATAAAACTTGTTTGAATGTGGTAATGATTATGTTAAACCAATTTCAATGCTATAATAAAAGTTTCAAGTTTATATGTGTTCATGTTATTCTTGAAAATTGTTGATTATGAATGATCATGCTTATGAGTTTTGCTAGATCATAGGAATTGTGTGCAAATTGTTTGTTGATATAATTCATGATCTTGTTGAAAATTGTATGGAGTTCATAACTTGTCCTCAAGTTATGAATTTTCAAGAATTTTATGTTTCCTTGATTTATGAGTTAGTTTAGATTGATAATGAAAAAAAAATTATGTTTTAGTTGTTTTCAATCCATATTAGCCTAAAAGAAGTTAATAAAATATGTTTTTGTAACTTGTCTTCAAGTCATGTGAAAAGTCATATTTATGAATCTTACAAACTCATAAAAGTTTTGTAGGTTACATAAAATGTAAGAGTTTTTTCCATTAAATAGTTTAATGACTCCATAACTTGTCCTCAAGTTATGGATGTTGAAGAGACACTTCTTTAAAGTGTTTTTTTTAAAGAATAAGGGGTTACATTAAAATGAAGAGTCTTCATTTTAATGAACCATTAAACTCATAAGTTATGATTTAAAGAGTCTTGAAATAGTTTCAAAACTTGCCCTCAAGTTTTGGAATTTGAAAAGTTACTCCTCATGTATACTTTAATTCCAAATTGAACATTGAAATTTTAAAAGGTTTAAAATTCAACCCTTATACTATTATTATAATTTTAATTATATAGATATGTATAAGAGGAAGTGAATCTTACCGTTAGTAGGCCTCATTCACGAAGCCGGTCTATAAGGGGGGTATAAGGTTACTGCCTATAAAATGGCAGTTTAATGGGTGTCCACTCTCACCTATCGCTTCCTTGACTGGTGGAGGGTCGTTAGCCGAACGGGTAGGAATGGACTATAATTCTCCCTTCATTAAAAGTATAATGGAAAATACTAAGTAACTAAACACTTATAAATTCCTAATCTTAGTTACTTAGGAAAATGTGAAAAGGTGCTAGCCCATAAAATTACACTTTGTACCTTACCAAGTCGTTAGTGGAGCGTGTGTGGTTAACCGGCACACTAACATGGACTAGTAAGAGTGGCAAAGGGTAACTTGACTTTATTATAGATCGGTGGAGTGTGTGTGGTTAACCGGCACATTGATTAGGTAATATTGTTAAGGGTACCAAGTCAATTTGTATGGTTATTCACACCTTGTTTGTGATCCTCAGCATCCCAGTCACAAATTTGAGAGGGGACAATCGAGATTCAAACATGCCATTGAAAAGTTCAATGTATCTCAAAAGATTTAGGAGTTTCAAAACCAATAAAACCTAATAATAAAATATTTCGTTTTCATGGTGGAAATTGGTAAATCGTCATTTACCTACCTTCAACTATTTTATAATTTGGATTACGGCATCCCTCTTCCAGTTATAAATAGGTTGTTGGGTCCTAGCCTTAATATTTCATATTGGGTGTTATATTAAGGACTTTAAATCAACTAACTTGAATTTCTCCCATTATAGATGTCTAGTTTAGACAGCTATGGTCTTCCCAAATCTTTAGGAACAAGCTTCCTAATGAAGATGATATCCCAAATGGCAATCGAGGTGAAAGATCAATCCCTTTGTTGGGCATTTGTGGGACTAGAAATCATACTTCACTTCATCCACCTCCACCAATAAATCTCCCTATCCCACAAGTTTTAAGACTTGATAAGTTCTAAGTCACTCAATCCCTATTGGCAAGCAAAGTCTATATGTGCTTAGATCTTGGGGATTAAGCCACATTTTGACAAGTCAGGAGAGTTGGGTGTCGAAGTCTCGAGGTAGTTGGCTGCTGACTTGGTTCTTCAGTCACTCCCTAATGACAGGTCGCGACAAGACCCTTAATGATCTTACCTATTTGCTTGATGATGCTAAATCAGTAGTGATTTGGAGCATTAGTAAAGCAAATTGGATTGGAAGATCTACTTTCCAAACCTATTTGGACATTGAAAATGGTGACATTAGAGGTCCAGGAAAAACTTTCTCTTCCCAATGGAAAGGGATCGGCCATAGTCAACTCGGTTGACCAAATGGTAAAGAGAAAGATTAAGTCTGTGATAGTCCCATGTACCGTTTCCAAAGAGTCCATATGATTCTGTTGCCAAAGGAAACACATTGGTTGCGAAGCTGCTAAATTTACCTGAAACATCTTAAGGATGGTAAAGTCAATAGGTTTGACTCTACTTCAGGTAAAGTCCATTGTCTAACTCTATTAAGTTTCTATTCTGAGATTCTTATTGCATAATATGACGAGGTCACATGTTGATGTTTTAAGAATCAAAGAAAAGGTGAAGAAACTTAAAGGAAGTATATACTGATTCTGATCGCGAAGATGGATTTCGATCGCATGGTACGGTGATCAGAATTTTGAGTTGTCACTTAAGAGTTATGATATATTGCTTAGGAATAGATAACAACAAGTTTTCCATATGGATTGTAAGGATAAATTTTTCCGCAAAGTTTTAAAATAAAAGAAAAATGCTTTTGATTTTATTTATTTTAAGTATCCTTCCAATGGCATTTGTGAAAATTGTTGATTATATGTTTCCATTGATAAGCAATATGGGTAAATGGATTTGATTCTTTCATTAGTGGAAGTGTCATAATTTACCAAATAAGGAAAGATTCTCATCACCCAAGTTTCAGATGGATAGAAACTTGGAATCATGCAACTTGTATTGTATGATCATGAGAATTTTTTGTATATTTGGGAAATTAAGTCTAATTCCTTGTTCACATGTATATGTGAATCAAGTAAAGGACAAAGGGATCAGATACACTTGGGTGTGCGCTGATCAGGTCCACCACAAAGTTGATAAGATTATTCATTATGATTTACTAAATTTTAGTAAATATGGTTATACTTACAAGTTTAAGTATAGTTATGGATCATTGGAGAAGTTTCAATGATAGACATAATGAGTAAGAAGAATCAAATAAGGCAGAAAGATAAAAGTTTCTCTAATCTGAAGAGATGGGATAGTACTTGAGTATCTTGTTTTATGATTATCTCAGTGATTATGAAACCATGTCACAATTGATCCTCTAAGGACACCTTAGTTCATTTTTTTTTGGCTAAGGAGAGGAATCGTGAATTGTTGAAATGGTTAGATCAAAAGATAAATTATACTTCGTTCCAGAATTAAAATCTTAGAGTCATACTCCAAGATTAAGCCTTGAGTGACATTATCTTAAGAAAGGTTTCAAACACTTGTTAAATGTAGAGTAAAATGTGTTCTTACTCTTGTACATTTGAAATTGGTAAGTTGTGATGTTTTGGATAAAACAAAGACCAACTAAGACCAATTGTAAGAAGTGTTTAACTTGATAAGAATCTGCACTAACTCTTGAATATTCGTTTTTGTCAAGGAATGGTTCTTGACAAAGAGAATCTTATATGTCAAGAGGTCAGTGGGAATCTTAAAAGGATCTTAAGATAGATTCAAGAACTAATCAAGAGTTTTGTTAATCACTAGACCACGACTTGAGGTTTGTAACCTATCGTGTTGACATATTATGTGCCCATTCCAGTTAAAGTTGGTTTTGCATTGGAGTTCTGAGAGTTCTTAACTGGTTGCATAACAACTTGGAAGCAATGGCAGGCCCTTGTGCTACCAGGTGGCAAGAAATTAAGACTGCACAAGTTCAGTCCATATGAATTTGGATTTGACATTAACCTTGTCGTGTGATTATGGTTATGTCAAATTCACATGGATAGGAACACATACACCATCAAAATCTAAGTGTCATAAGGTTTCTCTCCGATTCATGAAAATGATAGTGAGGAAACTCTTTCACTAAGTAGATTTAAGTGGATAGCAAGTGTGAAGTTTGCATTCTCATGACGTTAGTGGAGCGTGTGTGGTTAACCGGCACACTAACTAATGAGAATGGCAAAGGTTCAGACTCACATGTGAGCTATCTAAGGAAAGGTTTAGACTCCAGGTGTATGATTTGATAAAGTCTTATCAAGGCAATCGAGTATCAGAAATCTGACTGATTTCTAGGTACATGTCAAAGCTAGTGGGAGCATAAAGTGTTATGCTAGTTAGATAATAATCATTATGCTAGTGGGAACATGATGATTATGTTGCAAGTTAGCAATGTTAATCATAGAAAACAAAAGTTTCAACTCGCTTTGAAAAAGTTGTTTTACTATAATTAAGGGAGAGAAATTGATACTTCATTCCAATTCTACAAGCTTAGATTGAGATTTTAATCAACTTTAGTCAAGAATATATATGAATGTTATGTTGGAATGGTTCAACATAAGGAATTTCTATATATGTTGCTTTCTCAAAATTGGATTATGATTACGGCATCCCTCTTTATAGTTCGAATTATGAGAACATGGCAAATAAAATTTTTATAGCATGAATCGTATTCCATATGCTTCGGATATAGGATCGATTGCATGTGTTATAATATCCATCCATTCTAAATTTTTCTAATGCTTAGGGTGTTAAGAAGGGAAAAGGGATTAGAACTGGATATGACTAAGATGATTAAGCAATTGTCCAGAACAATTTGGGGTTTTCCAAAGTTTGGTTGCTCATGGACAATTGGAAGTATAGAGTAAGGATCGTATTGACATATTTTGGAAAGAGGCAACTCTTGTTCAAAAGTGATGGTCAAGATGGGAATATGGAATCGTTTCCATAGGTGGAAGTTATTCTTTGAATCTGTGTAAGATTAAAGAACTTAATGCAAAGAAGGATGTTCAAAGGACTGTACCTTGAATTTGAGACTTCATCTCCATGGAATTGCTTTCCATTGGAATACTTTGTAATGTTTGTTGCCAAGTCTTTGTGACTTGTGTGAATATCATTACAAGAGGATCATTGCATAGATTACGGTAAATGACAAGAACTTGGTATTCTTACATTTACAATAAGGATTAGGATTGTGAAATGAGAATCATTGAAGTCATGTTCAATTGATATACATTTCACAAAGAGATGACCATATGTAAACATTGTGTGCATACTTGGAGTATGACATAGCTATTGTTTAGAGAAACATAGTATGCATGCTTGGAGCATGGCATCACTACTGTTTCAATTCAAGTATTAAGTTGATTAATCGAAACATGAATAATGAGTGATCAATATGGTGCTTAGATAAAAGGTGTTTTATTTACGCTCAAAGTGTTAAGGCCATATAGGACTAGTATTATTTTGTGTTTCACGTTGCATGTTTTGAATTCCAAAATAACTAGGTCATTCTCCCGAATGACCAAGTTATTCAAACCATCCACAGTCGGTCATATGTTGGAAGTAGATATGAATCAAGACTGTCGTGAATTTGGCTTGTATGATTTGTCTAAAGTGCTTTAGACAATGCAATAGTTGCTACAACATTCATGAGTACTCATAAGGGCTGAGTATTGGATTCAACCCACGCTCATTTAGATTCACTTCATGGATTTTATCACGAGTGAATCATGAGACGATAATATCTTATATTCTTCAAACCTAGAGATATGAGTTGTTGACTATGAGTTGGTTATACATTGATTGCACGTAAACACATTGGTAACTCGATGTTATAAAACGTGCCTTTGTGTATGATTCAACAAATAGTTAGTACACGCATATGAGTCGAAGTTTATCCATTCCTTTTACCCTCAAAGGGATAAAAGCGATATCTGTGGGCCCCTCAAGGATTTAGTGATGACAAAAGTAAGTGCTCGACCGGGCTTGGACTGATTTGATTTGTTCAATTAGTCAGTCGTCATAAATCAGAAATCGGGAAACAACAAATGGACAGAGAGAATGATTATAATCCATGTCTCAGTCCATATGATATCTAGAATGGAGGAATATATGATCACTTATCTAATAGACAAGTCATTGACAGAGGTCAGAGTTCATCGACAAGGTCAGAGATCGACAGAAGCTTTTGAGAGCTACGATTGCTAGTCGAGTTCATCGGCATGGTCCATTTGGGTTGCATGGCATCATGCACTTGGATAGACTAAAATGAGAGAAATAACACTTAAGGGTTATTAATATATTACAAGTTCTAATATATTAATAAGATTATATAATTAGTATTGATCAATAATTAATTTAGAATTAATTATGTGATCAAAAGAAGACTAATTAAATATATGGGTTGATTGTGTAAATCATCCATACTTATATGGTGGGCTAATGCTCCATGGATTATCAAGTTGGGCTCAAACCCATAGGATGCTCCATGGATGCTCCATGGTGTATTTGAACCCATGGATCCAAGGAAATGGAAAGCCATGACAATTAGGGTTTACCCTAATTGTAACAACTATATAAGCATATTATTGATGTGAGAAATCGGCGACTAGAGATGCATGGAGGGCAAGCCGATTCTTAAAGTGTTCTAATTTCTCTCTAAGTTATTCCAAGTGCTTATGGTGTTGTGTGAACCATTTGAGGTGTCACACTTGGGGCACTAGGCACTCAAGCTTCATGAAGACAAGCACCAACAAAAGGTATGTTATTCTAACTTGTGTTATTCAAAGTTTTGTATGCTAGAATAGAACAATACCTTGGAAAGTTGATATTTGCATGTATAATAGAGAAAACATAGATCCAAGGTATTTAGGGTTGCATGTACACTTAGGAGTGTTAGATTGCTCAAAACCCAACAGACCTGACTCGCCGAGTTGGGCCGCCAACTCGCCGAGTCCCTATTCTTTCATCTGATCCCCTTCCCAACTCTACTCGTCGAGTTTAGCAAGGACTCAACGAGTTCTCCTTTTACAATATCATCGAATGAACCTTCATCCGACTCGCCGAGTTGTATGAACAACTCGTCGAGTTCATCATCATCCTATGAACATGTCCAGTCCGCGACTCGCCGAGTTGTGTGAACAACTCGTCGAGTTCATCTTCAAGGGTTGGGAGATTGCCTTGGACTCGTCGAGTCTATTCATACACTTGTCGAGTCCTATGATTCCCACGTCCATGGCTAAGTCTAATACATTGGGTCACTCCCCTGGACCCCTCTAAAACCCTTCTAACACTCAATTGGGTTCCTTTGTGTCACACCCCAAAACCGGAATGGTGGAAACGTTCGGGGGTGGAAGACATCATGTTTAGTATCACAAGACATGCATCATAGTAAGCAAAGTAATAAACAACCATTTCATTAGAAGGAAAGTGTTTACAAAGTATGTGTTCACAAAACATAGAGTACATAAACAAATAACAAAACAAGACTTGAAGCTATACTGCTCCATCTTCTGAATTCCAGGGCGAGTACCTGTCTACTAGTTTCCTGAGAATACAAGTTATTTTGAAAGAGTTGATCAGCAATTAAGCTGGTGAGTTCTTAAGATTTTAGTGATGTATGTAAGTTGTAGAAAGTTTAGTAAGTTGTAGAAAAGTGTAAGTTTTGTTTAGAAAAGTTCGTCTGTTCCTCCAGAAAATCCTATATTTCCTGCTTTGATGAAAGATAAGTAAAAAGGAATCTACAATCCTTTCTATGAGTACTAAATGGATACAAGTTATATAAAACTCAAAGTAAACAAACAATCAATTGTGTGAATCTGCCCTAAGCCCACAACCAAACAAGGAACAGGAAATGAGGTGGATGACACACATCTCATTGGTTGTTAGGTCATTGTTGTATATAACCCTGGTGTATTCCCTTGGTACCCACAGAGTTAATTGTAATAATTCCTTTATATTTGATGGAAAGATTTTTTAAGAAAACCCTTATTTCTTATAATAAAATAGTAACCACAGTGGTTCCTTCTATAATCACTTAGTTTATACTAGCTATATACAATCTAATATCGAACAGATAGTTAATTGTGTGAATCTGCCCTAAGCCCACAACCAAACAAGGAACAGGGAATGAGGCAGAAGGCACACATCCAACTACCTATCGGATATTAATTATATATAACCTTTGATGTATAAACTAATGTATTGTAGAGTTAACTACCTAAGGTCCTTTAAGTTATACTGGTTTAATAAAATGGATTAAACCCTTTACTGGTAAGTTTCTAGTTTTGACGTATACATTAAGGAATCATAAGGTTAGCATTATGGTCCCTTTCTACTGAATGTACTAGACCCGACTGTACTTTTTGTCGTTTGAAAAGATGTAAGTTTTCCCTAGTTAATAACTATCTTGACTCGAAAATAGTTTGTATTAACTTTCAAGTGGAACTGTCACTTTATGAAAGTAATGGAAAAATATAAGTACTCGGTTGTCTTCTGAATTGACATCCTGACACACTAATTACCTTAAAACATGTTTGTTTTAGTAAGGTCATAATGTGAAGGCTAGTTCCCATACTATACGCCCTCCCTGTCAAAAGATTATGGGAACCAAACACAACTTCATCAAACCAGTTGCTAGGTCGTGTAATCCACATTAAAGTTATATGATCATGTATACCCAATATGTTATCACCTTTTGTTTAGAACAATGCGTTAGTGATTATTGGTATAGTTAGATCCTGTAGTTGTTCCATGCTATAGCATCTTAGTATGTTCATTCTGTTATAGTATCTTAGTATGTTCTTTTTGTTATCGTGTATTGTATCTTCCTCCCTGTTTCTCTTTATTGTGTGTTCTATTTATGTTATCGTCTATTGTATCTAGTATGAACTGTACCTATAAGTTATACCCCTTATAGTTTACTAGTATTTTACCTGAACTGTTATTGAAAAGACTCACTTTACTACTAAGTTATGCTTATACTTTAAAAATGGAGTTCTGTTAAACTAAAAAGTAACATAACTTTAAAAGAGTTTTTGAAATGTTTGGATCACTTATAAAAGATATAAGCAATCTTTTGAAAGATGTTTATAACAAACATTTACACAATTAACATTGTGTTCAACTTGTATTCCCCCCTTAAAACATTTAAAACAGTTAAAAGATTCATTATGGGGTATGAACTCACTTGATGTGGGTGATTCAAACGAATATGTGCGTAAGGATGAGAAGTTCCACGATTGAAGTCCCGAGACTTAACGAGTCCTAAATGACATATATGGAAAGTATTTGCATGAATATAGTGTTTATAAGCAACTAACATGCAAGGAAACACCCTTTGGGACTAGGAAACACTTTGACCAAGTATTAGAATCACATGTGATTCATCTAAGGGGTGCTTAAGGCCACCATTAGGTGTTTAAGGTCATGAGTTTATGGCCAAGATGTAAACTCATGGTAAAGTGTGCATAAGAGGGTGTTTGAATGGTAGGGAAACTTGAGGGACCATTGCTCTACACAAGGATGAGAAAAACCATCTTAATGGAGGGGGTTGAGGTGTTTATGGCTACACCTTAAAGTGTTGGGCCATAAACTCATCAAATGGTCTAATTTTGGGTCTTAAAGGCAAGTAGTTTCAAAGGTTCAAGTGTTCTAAGGGTTAGCAAGGGTTTAGAAGTGTTTAAGTCTCAAAACCTCACAATTTTAAGGGTTTACATGTTGGATAAGGTGTCTAAGTCCATAACTTATTTGGTATATATTTGACCCAACCCGGCATGGTCCATTTGGGTTGCACTTCACCTGAACTATTTATGGATAATTTTATGAGAATTGTATACTTACGATTTATTAATATATTATAAGTTATAATATATTAATATGAAGTCATGTTATTTAATTAGTTTTAATCTTGAATTAATTATGAATTAATTTAGTGATTAAAAGGAAGACTAATTAAATCATGGGCTATTATATTTATATGGTGTGAGCTAATACTCATTTGTTAATGGGCTAAGCTTATATGGAATTCCATGGATGATCCATGGAGCTTTTAACCCATGGATCCTTGGAAGAGAAAAAGACATGGGTTATTAGGGCTTCACCCTAACCATGCACACTATATAAACAAGCTTATGTTGCATGAAATGACACCCTAGTGTGTGTGTAATAGTAGTGGCCAATTTCTAAGTGTTAGTATACTCTCTCATAAAGTTTTCCAAGTTTGTGGTGATTTGTGATTTCCATTTGAGGCATTCATGTTATTGGTGCATGGCTCTCAAACTCCAAGGAATCAACAATCAACAAAAGGTATGTAATTCATCTAGTTCTTTTATGTTTAAAAGTTCCCCATGCCATGCTAGATAGGTTATAAACCTTGGAAAACAAATTTTGCATGTATTTAGACAAACATAGATCCAAGGTTTATTAGGGTTGCATGTACACTTAGGAAGTGTTAGAATGCTCAAAACCCAATAGTGGTATCAGAGCCTAGACTTGTTTTCTTGAATACTTGATGCAAATTGCTGAAAAATGTCGAAAAAATGCATTTTGCACAGCTGACTCGTCGAGTCCTTCATGGAAATCGCCGAGTCCATGTGTATATTCAACCAACTCACCGAGTCAGTTCATGCACTCGACGAGTTGGTAGGCCTGAGTGCAGATTTTCGAGTTTTGGTGCTGGAATTGGTCTAGAATCATTACCTTAAGCTGTTTTGAACTTATAAAACATGTTTTTGATGTGGTAATGATGATGGTGGACCAATTTCAAAGTTATAATCAAAATTTCAAGTTTATATATGCTTATATGATTCTTGAAAGTTGTTGATTATGAATGTTCATGTTCTTATGAGTTTTGTTAGATCATATGAATTATTTGCAAATTGTTTGTTAGTTAATTTTTTATCTTAATGTGTTTTAATGGAATTTGTCCTCAAGTTATGGAATTCCAAAAGTTTTTTCTTTTAAATGTTTTTAAGAAGTTATAAGTTACATTTTCTTGAAGAGTTTTCTAATAAATGCTTTTATGGACTCCATAACTTGTCCTCAAGTTATGGATTTCCAAGAGTCTCTTCATTAAAAGTTTTAAACACGAAAACTCATAAGTTATGAATATCCAAAAGTTTTTGAATTTTTCAAAACTTGCCCTCAAGTTTTGGAATTTGTAAAGTCTCACACAAACTTTAATTCCATACCCTAGAAGTTTTAAAAGTTAAAATTCTACCCTTATACTATTATAAGATTAATGGTTAATAATTATAGATATGTATAAGAACAAGTCGTTTTACCGTTAGTAGCCCTCATTCACGAAGTCGGTCTATAAGGGGGGTATAAGGTTGTTGCCTATAAAATGGCAGCTTAATGGGTGTCCACTCTCACACACCGCTTCCTTGATCGGTGGAAGGTCGTTAGCCGAACGGGTAGGACAATGACTTTAAATTCTCATTAAAATTATAATGATTATTATAAAGTAACTAAATATTTTTTAATTCCCAATCTTAATTACTTTAGGAAAAATGTGAACATGGTGCTAACCCATGAAATTCACACTTTGTACCTTACCAAGTCGTTGGTGGAGCGTGTGTGGTTAACCGACACACTAACTTGGACTAGTAAGGATCACAAAGGGTGACTTAATGTTTATCATAGATCAGTGGAGCGCGTGTGGTTAACCGGCACATTGATTAGGTGATAATATTAAGGGTATCAAGTGAATTAGTATGGTTATTCACACCTTTTTTTGTGATCCTCAGCATCCCAGTCACAAAATTTGAGAGGGCACAATCGAGATTGAAACATGCATTTGAAAAGTTCAATGAATCTCAAAAGATCTAGGAGCTTCAAACCAATTTAAACCTAATTTTATTTCATTTTCATGGTGGAAATTGGTGAATCGTCATTCGCCTACCTTCAAATATCTTATAGTTTGGATTACGGCATCCATCTTCCAAGTTATAAAATATTGTGTTGGGTCCTAACCTTAATATTTCGTATTGGGTGTTATATTAAGGACTTAAAAATCAACTAACTTAATTTTCTCCCATTATAGATGTCTGGTTTAGACAACTATGATCTTCCCAAATCTCTTGAAGATGATGTCCCTCAACATCATGTTTCACTTCCTCCACCTCCTCCATTTATTCTCCCTAACCCACAAGTTTAAGGTCACTCAAGCCCTATTGGCAAGCAAGATCAATATGTGATCACGTCTTGGTGATGAAGTCACATATTTACAAGCCGGGAGAGTTGCGTGTCAAAGTCTTGTGAAGGTTGGATGTTCAATCACTTTCTTAGTAACATAGTGAGTCCCTTTGGGACTACTATGAGATAGACTATGACATGACCCTTAATGATCTTATCTATTTGCTTGGTGTTGTGGAATCAGCAATGATTTGGAACACTAGTAAAGCAAATTTTATTAGAAGATTAACTTCCCAAACCTTAAATGGACTTTGACAATGGTAGCATTGGATATCTAGAAAAGGATTTCTCTTCCCAATGGAAAGGGATCGGCCATAGTCAACTCGGTTGACCAAATGGTAAAGAGAAAGGCTAAGTCTGAGATAGTCTCATGTGTCATTACCAAAGGGTCCATATGTTTTATTGCCAAAGGAAGGGACACTGATTGCGAAGCTGCCATATTTACCTGAAAGATCATAAGGTTGATCAAGTCAAGAAGTTTGACTCTACTTCAGTTAAAGTCCATTGTCTAACTCTATTAAGTTCCTATTTGGAGATTCTTATTACATAATGTGAATGGGTCACATGTTGATGTTTTTAAGAATCAAAGAAAATATAGGAGGCTTAAATAAAGTATATGATGATTCTGATTGCGAAGATGGGTTTTGATCGCATGCTTCGGTGATCAGAATTTTGAGCTGTTTCTTAAGAGTTATGATATATTACTGATATGTGTATTTTTATATATATTTTTATGTATTATATCTTAATATTTTAGCCTTTATTATTTTCTTTAGAACTAAAAAATACTTATAATGCTTTGAATTATGATTTGCAGCTATTAGTTGTCGATAGAGCACAAAAGAAAAGACCGGAGCGGAATTAGGGCTTAGAAGCTAAAAGAAAGAAAAAAATGTTGGAGGAGTCAACTACGCCCCACGTAAATGCTAAGTACGTTTAGCGTAATGGCCAAATACTGGTTACGCCCAACGTAATCTATGGTTACGTCCAGCGTAACGGCTTGCATCCGGATATCCTCTTCGCGACAAAATTCTCAGTACGCCCAGCGTAATCCGACTTACGCTCAGCGTACGTAAGTCGGTTCCAAGGGTTATAAAAAGTGATTATCAGCTAACCAGAAGGGGGGATTCAACTTCTGACCTAATTTAGTCGATAATTAACTTCTGTTAAGCTGTTTCGAGGGTCTAGAAGGCGGTCGAAAGGCCGTTAAGCTAACGGGAGCGGAGATCGGAAGGATTTGAGAGCGGATACGTGTCGGTAATCATGTGGGTTGTTAACGTGACCATGTTTAGCATTCCACTGTGTTACTATTACGTGTTTAGTTTCTGATTTGGGTGTAAAAACCTTTTACTTTGCGTTTATGATTGAATGAAACCTTTATTTATAGATTAACTGCTAGATTAAATTGTTTTTTTATGTTTAATTTATCTTGCCAAGCTTGTTAAAAGATCCTCATGTGTTGATGATAATTATTTGCTGTTAATTGTCAAGTAAATTAAGTTGTATGAACATCTGCTTGATCGCTTGTATCTTATGACTTTGATGACCATCAAGATTATAAGTCTAGGAATAACGAATGTGAAATTAGGATTAACTTGGGAATAAATAAGTTAACGTGCGAGCCTTGTTTGATGACCATCAACAAGAGGTTAATTAAACGACCAATTTGGTTAGCTATTATTAAAAGTCTTGCTTGATACGAACTGAACACTAGGAAACATGTTAGTTTAATCAACTGATCAATGTTTGAATTGACTTGTTTTCTAAAGGATTAGTAATAGTGAATGCGAATCTAATCATTTTAGGAATCGGTGAACATGAATAAATAAATTTGTGTATGCAATTGTCTATGCTTTTTAGGTGTAATTTATCTAAACCAAAGTACCTGAAGAGATTTGTTTTCCTGTTAGTTTATCGAGATTTGTTAATTAATTGTTCGTTTGAGATTTAATAACCATTTCTTTATTCCTTTCGTGTATTTATTAACCTATAATCAAATATTTTAAATTAATTCACCATTGCTCCCTATGATCGACACTCGACTTACCTAACCTATATTGTAGTCTGACTAGGTACATTGCCTATAAGTGCATAGTTAGTCTAAGTTTGTTAGGTTATAAATATTAAAATTAGTGGGTACTTCCGTGCACATCAAGTTTTTGGCGTCGTTGTCGGGGAGCGGTTTCAAATTATTTTAGTTTATTTGATTATTCGTTATTCGTTTTTATTTCTTTTAGTTTCATTTTCGATGATATCATTTCACTTGTCGGGAAGGTTCTTGTTGTTAATTGTAGGAATTTGGGATCGTACACATTGATTGACTTTACCTTTTGCATGGGTTTCGAGAATGCAAGTGATTAGGGAATTCTTGACCTGCTTAGCCTACTACTTTGTTGATTTGTCCAACTCAATCCATGGGGCGTAGTATAGCAAGGCGTATTGTGGTGGTTAAGTAGAAGACCGAGCTCTTGCTGTTCTTGACTAGTTAGGTCACTTCTTGTTCTACTTTTTTAGTTAAAGGTACGAAGAAAACAAAGGAAATATTCTAACGGGTCCCGAAAGTTGTTGTTTTCACAAACCATTTCTTGCGTGCAAGGGTTTTAATCAGCTATTGTTGTTTGATCTCAACAAAGACAATTGATCATGATGTCTCATTTTTTTTTAAAATATGTCACTCATTGGAAAGTCATGGCTGTTGTTGAAGCAATTAAAAAATTTTATATTTAGAAGTTCCCAAATTTATTAGTTGGAAAAAGGAATTTCAAATAAGGAAAAGGAAAATAATTCAGTTAAATTATGCCCAGCGTAATTGAAATTACGCCAAACATACTCAACCTTCGATTGCGGATGACTTCTTCTCGGAATTGGAGGTACGCCCCGCGTACATTTGAATTTACACCAGCGTAAATCGGCTACAGGTTATATCTTTTTACCCTTTGACTTTTTGTTATTCTTTCAAACTTTTCTTCCTTCACACACGCACTGAGACGGTCGCATACCTCACAAGATCTTCGATTTTTCTTCTTTTCTTGTAGAATCGACACAAAGGTAAGTTAATCGGCTACCCTATTGCTTTGATTTGAGATTATTTTCATGAAAATAGAGGTATTAAGCCTAAATCAAAATCTAGGGTTTATGCGGTTCTTGAAATAGGGCCGATTTTGCATGAATTTTTGTTTGTTTATGTATTAATAAGATCAATTTCGGTCAATAGACTAAACCCTAGGACCTAATTTGGTCTTAATCCCATCCAATAACCATCATTTCGAGTTTGTGGACGAACGCCTAGAGTACGCCCTGTAGACTCCTCGATTTTTGACTTCCCTACGAACTCTCCCTGTGTATAATTGTTAAATGTTTGCTAATCATGGATAGACAAAGAACAATCAGGAAACAGGTTCGAGTTCTTGGACATATGCTTAGGGTTAGTCCCGTTTTTTAACTGCCTTGTAAAATACCCCATATTTGTAATGCCTTGTAGAATACTCATGCGCATATACATGTGTATTGTATTCGTATGATCTTACACCAACAGGGGGACAGATTCGTGCATCTGACGTACGCCCAGCGTACATTCATACCCAAGCACCATTATTTACTTATTTTATTTATTTATTTTTTAGTCTAAATCTGTTAATACTGGAATTATTTTGTTTGGTTTTGTGTTTGGTGTTTATTTGTGCAGATTATGGCCCGAAGAAATCAAAGGACCAACCCACCCGAGGACGTGACCGATCACCGTTTCTTGCAATTCCCGCAAACTCTAAACAATGCAACCCGGACCAGATATGTCAACAATCTGATTTTGTTGCTTACTAAGGAGATCGACATAGCACCTTCATTTGACTGGGAATTGGCGACCCAGACTTGACTTGCTGCGCTGATCCAAGATTTTTTGCAATACACGCACACGGACGCGAGTGGCGTGCATGTGTTCGTATGTCAGGGTTGGGCAAGATTGTTCAGGATCCAGGAGCCTGTGTATCAGGAATTGTTGTTGGAGTTTTATGCTACAGTTTCCTATGACCCTAGGAAGACACCCAACGATAGGACAACCTTTTCCTTTAGACTGTGAGGTGTGAGTCGGGAGTGCAGTGCAATTGAGCTTGCAACTTGAGTTGGGATATATACAGTAGATGAGACGAGGAGTGTCCATTTCCCGACATTCCTTGCTGATTGTCTCACGAACCGGCCGGATGACTACAATGAAAACACTTTCTGGGCGGAGATTACTGGGGGAGTGTACACACCATCTACTGCACGGGGGAGGATGATTCGGTCTACCACATATAGACTGCTGCACTGTCTGATTTCCATATCTCTCACGCACCATAAGAATAGTGAGAGAGTGCCTTCGACAAACTTGTATTTCTTACGGGCACTTGTTACTCCAGGGAGGCACATGAACCTTCCAGTTGCTTTAGCTGCTTATTTGGGTAGGAGGGCCAGGGGACTTCGGGAGGATAGCCCGATTTCCGGGGGGGGGGGGGCAGTTTATTACGCGATTAGCTCAGTCCTATCAGCTGTTGACGTGTGATATTACGAAATCGATGGTGTTTCATGATATGAGGCCGATGAGCCTTCAGTTATTGGAGTCGATACATGTACTTGAGCGGGGCGAGGATGGTGTCTTGTGGGTACAACCAGATGATGTGGCGGACGAGGAGGGTGCAGTCGAGCCACAGCCACGATGAGCCCAGCGGCATAGACCTGCTCCTCGGGGAGCGCAGCAGGGACCTGAGCCCGAGATTGATATGCGTTACCTAGCTCAGCGCATTGACCGCATTGACGAGGGAGTTCAGAGCCTGGGTGAGCGTGTTGCACACGTGGAGAGACAACAGCAGTGGTATGGGGATGCGTTGACCACATTCTTTTCCCACCAGGGGTTTCAGTACTCGGTTCTTTTCCCTCCACCATTTCAGTCACGACCTGATGGAGCTGGTACATCTGGGACACAACAGCATGATGACGAGGATGACGAGTAACTTAGTTTATCCTTTTTATTTTATTTTTGTGTTATTTTTAGTTTATTTTTGCGTTGCTTAGTATTAGTATTTTTATTTGGTATGTAATTTAGTTTAATTTAGGTTGTTTTTATTTTGGTACTTTTGTTTTCCATGTTGATGCTCTTTGGTTGTTTAGATCTTTGCAGAATTTTCGTCCTTAGAAAGCTGGCAGTAAGTTCAGCAGGTAGGTCCGACTGTTGCTAGAGAGGTCCGTGTGAGAGTTCGAAGATTATAGTCAAGACCCACGATTTGTCATAAGTGTGGGGTGCATATTGATATCGTGAGAGATTGTTTAGAAGAGTGGCATTTTTACTATATTTTGACTCTTATGATATGGATGAGCTGTTCCCATACCATAGAGTTTTATTTTGACGCACAGTAGAAGTATCATCCCGGCTGCCACGACATGGTTGACACTTTCCCATGTCATGGGGGAGTTTTCATCGCGAGAAGATGCTGCCATTTTTGATATGACGATGTGACCAACCATTCACATTATGGCCATGTTTAGATTTCACATTTCTTGACGAGACGACGTGGTTGACACTTTCCCACGTCATGGTTACTACATATCGCATTTATTTGCAATCTTTGCTCCACATCTTAGAAGTCGGCGTTCTTGCAAATTTAGAAGTAGTAGTTCCAGTTTCTAGTCTTTCAGTAATATTTGGAGCAACTTGTAGCAGCCCCATTCGATCTCGCCACAACTACCCCAGGGGAGTCTGTTCCTTTTTCTTCCTTTTTATGTGCTTAATTAGTTTTATGCATACAATGAGGGCATTGTATGAAATAAGTGTGGGGTAGGAGTCGATAAAAGCAAATTAAAAACTGAAATAATAGTTTGAAAATTGCTAGATTTAGGAAAAATTAAAAAATTTATAAACTTGAAATAATAGTTTAATTTAGAAAAATCTAGTGATAATTTAAAATTTTGCTAATATTGTATGAGATGATCCGATGAGAACTCAAATGTTTTGTTGAGCCAATATACGTTATAGTGCATTTGTGGCTTCCCTTATTCTAGTGAAATCATGGGACAAAAACACAACTTCGCTTAGTTTGAAGGATGCAATATGTTTAGCAGCCTGTACCTGAAATGTATCCAGGAAAACTAATACTCTAACCAATAAAGGTTGAAGTTGAGCGCCCTTGCTTAAACATGTAGGGTTTTGAGTGAAAAAAAAGTGAGGTACATGTAAAAAAAAAGAGATAATTACAAGAAAAGTTGTAAGAATTTTGGAGCAATTAAAGTGAAGATCAAAAGATCAAAATTCTGAAGATTCAAAAAGTTGAAGATACCAAAAATCAAAGAAGGTGGTGAATTCAAAGAAATCAAGATCAAATTATCAAAGAAGTGAAGAATTCAAAGAGCTCCATTGTGGTATCAAAAATTGTAATTTTCTAGATTATGTATGCTTGGGTTGCTTGACCAAAAATACCTTGAGGTTAAGAAAGCTTTCTGGGGATGCTTAGGAAAAAAATTTATGAGGATTGTGAGTATTTAGAATTAGGGGGGTGCTTAGGAAAAAAATTTAGACACAAATGCATGCGTTGCGGTCTTGACATACCGGCTGAGTTTTAAATGGATTGTTTAGTGCGATATTGGTAAAATAAAAGTAAATTTGCTTGGGGGTAAGCAAAGGCTAAGTGTGGGGTATTTTGATATGTATATTTTTATATATATTTTTATGTATTATATCTTAATATTTTAGCCTTTATTATTCTCTTTAGAACTAAAAAGTACTTATAATGCTTTGAATTATGATTTGCAGCTATTAGTTGTCGATAGAGAACAAAAGAAAAGACTGGAGCGGAATTAGGGCTTAGAAGCTAAAATAAAGAAAAAATGTTGGAGGAGTCAACTACGCCCCACGTAATTGCTAAGTACGCTTAGCGTAATGGCCAAATATTGGTTACGCCCAGCGTAACGGCTTGCATCCGGATATCCTCTTCGCGACAAAATTCTCAGTACGCCCAGCGTAATCCGACTTACGCCCAGCGTACGTAAGTCAGTTCCAAGGGTTATAAAAAGCGATTATCAGCTAACCAGAAGGGGGGATTCGACTTCTAACCTAATTTAGTCGATAATTAACTTATGTTAAGCCATTTTGAGGGTCTAGAAGGCGGCCGGAAGGCCGTTAAGCTAACGGGAGCGGAGATCGGAAGGATTGGAGAGCGGATACGTGTCGGTAATCATGTGGGTTGTTAACGTGACCATGTTTAGCATTCCACTGTGTTAATATTATGTGTTTAGTTTATGATTTGGTTGTAAAAACCTTTTACTTTGCGTTTATGATTGAATGAAACCTTGATTTATATATTAACTGCTAGATTAAATTGTTTGTTTATGTTTAATTTATTTTGCCAAGCTTGTTAAAAGATCCTCATGTGTTGATGATAATTATTTGTTGTTAATTGTCAAGTAAATTAAGTTGTATGAACATCTGCTTGATTGCTTGTATCTTATGACTTTGATGACCATCAAGATTATAAGTCTAGGAATAACGAATGTGAAACTAGGATTAACTTGGGAATAAATAAGTTAACTGTGAGCCTTGTTTGATGACCATCAACAAGAGGTTAATTGAACGACCAATTTGGTTAACTATTATTACAAGTCTTGCTTGATACGAACTGAACACTACGAAACATGTTAGTTTAATCAACTGGTCACAGTTTGAATTGACTTGTTTGCTAAAGGATTAGTAATAGTGAATGTGAATCTAATCATTTTAGGAATCGGTGAACATGAATAAATAAATTTGTGTATGTAATTGTCTATGTTTTTTAGGTGTAATTTATCTAAACCAAAGTACCTGAAGAGATTTGCTTTCCTGTTAGTTTATCGAGATTTGTTAATTAATTGTTCGTTTGAGATTTAATAACCATTTCTTTATTCCTTTCGTGTGTTTTGTAACCTATAATCAAATATTTTAAATTAATTCACCACCGTTCCCTGTGATCGACACCCGACTTACCTAAGCTATACTGTAATCTGACTAGGTACACTTCCTATAAGTGCATAGTTAGTCTAAGTTTGTTAGGTTATAAATATTAAAATTAGTGGGTACTTCCGTGCACATCAATTACTTAGGAATAGATAACAACAAGGTTTTCATATGGATTGTAAAGATAAGTTGTTCCGCAAAGTTTTAAAATAAAAAAAGGTTTTAATTTTATTTATTTTAAAAATATCCTTACAATGACATTTGTGAAAAATTGTTGCTTATATGTTTCCAGTAATAACAATATTGGAAAGTGGATTTGATTCTTTCATTTGTGGTAGTGTCTGAATTTACCAAATGAGGAAAGATTCTCATCACCCAAGTTTCAATTGGACCGAAACTTGGAATCATACAAGCTGTTTTGTATGATGGATGAAAATTTTCATCTTTGGAAAATTAAGACTAATTCCTTATCTGAACAAGGATAGGACTAAAGGGATCGAGTACACATGCTTGTGCACTGGAAAATTCCACCACAAAGATTGATAAGGCTATTCGTCATGATTTGCTAAAGCTTAGTAAATATGGTTATACTTACAAGTTTAAGTATAATTCTGAAGCATTGGAAAGTTTTCAATGTGTGGCAGAACGAATGGGAAAGAATCAAATTAGGCAGAAAGATAAAAGTTTCTCAAATCTGAAAAGATGGGAGAGTACTTTAGTATCGTATTTTATGATCATCTTAATGATTAAGATACCATATCACAAATTCAAACTCTAAGGACATCTTAGTGCTTTGTGATGACTAAGAAGAGGGGTCATGAATTGTTGGAATGGTTAAAATCAAGAAGATGAATCATACTTCGTTCCAAAACAACCCTTAGAGTCATACTCCAAGATTGTAATCTTGAGTGACATAAAGTAAGGTTTAAAACACTTATCAAATGTAGGGTAAAATGTTTTTGTACATTTGAGATTGGTAAGTTGTGATGTTTTTGGATAAAACGAAGACCAACTAAGACCAATCGTGTGAAGTGTTAGTCTTGATAAGAATCCGCACTATCCCTTGAATATTTGTTTTGGAATGGTTCTTGACTAGGGAAACTTATATGTCAAGAGGACAGTGGGAGCCTTAAAGATCCTGAAAGAGTTTCAAGATTTAATCAAGAGTAAAACCTGTGTTTTATCACTAGCACATGACTTGAGGTTTGTAACCTATCATGTTGACATAATTCTTGTGCCAATTAAGTTGACTATGCATATGAGTTCTGTTAGTTCTAAACTGTGTGCATAACAGCTTGGAAGCATTGGTGGGCCTTATGCTACCAGGTAGCAAGAAATTAAGATTGAACAAGTTCAATCCATGTAAGGTTGAATTTGTCACTAACCTTGTCTTGTGATTATGGTTTTGACAAATTCACATGGATAGAAAATCGTACACTATAAAATCTAAGTGTCATAAGGTTTCTCTCCGATTCATGAAAATGATGGTAAGGAAACGCTTTCACAAAGTAGATTTTAAGTAGATAGCAATTGTGATATTTGCATTCTCAAAGTCGTTAGTGGAGCGTGTGTGGTTAACCGGCACACTAACATGGACTTGTGAGAAATGGCAAAGGTCTAAACAATTAAGACTATGTTTACAGCATCCCTTTTCATAGTTCTGGAAATTGTTTAGACACACATGTGAGCTATCTAAGAAAGGGTGTACGAATCTAAATTTCATAAGTCCAGCTAATTTCTGGAAATATGTCAGAGCTAGTGGGAGCATAAGTGTTATGCTGATAATCATCATGTTAGCGGGAGCATGATTATTATGTTTAGTGTTGCAAGTTGGCAATGTTAATTATAGAAAAACAAAAGTTTCAATTCGTTAAGTTGTAAGGGTTGAAAAAGTTGTTTTGCTATAATTAAGGGAGAGGAAATTATACTTCATTTCAATTCTAAAAGCTTAGATTGAGTTTTTAATCATCTTTAGTCAAGGATATATATATATATATATATATATATATATATATATATATATATATATATATATATATGTATTTTATGTTGGAATGGTTCAACTTAAAGAAATTCTATATATATTGCGTTCTCAAAATTCGATTATGATTACGGCATCCCTCTTCATAGTTAAAATTTGAAAACATGGTAAATAAAAAATATTGTAGCAAAAGACTGGTCTAGTAACATGTATTTATGTGAGACATCATGAATCGTGTCCCATATGCTTCGGATATAGGATCGATTGCATGTGCTATAATATTTATCATTTCTAAATTTTCCAAATGCTCAGGGCATTGAGAAGGGAAAAGTCTAGAATTGGATATGACTAAAGTGATTAAGCAATTGTCGAGGACAATCTGAGGTTCACCAAAGATTGGTTGCTCGGGGACAATTGGAAGTAGGATATAAATTGTTGGAAAGGACCATATTGACATATTCTGAAAAGAGGTAACTCTTGTTCGGAAGTGATAGTCAAAATGGGACTGTGGAAATGTCTCCATAGGTGGAAGTTATTCAATCTGTATAAGATTAGAAAACCTTAATGCAAGAAGGATGTTCAAAGCAATGTACTTTGAATATGAGACTTCGTTTCCATAGAGTTGATCTCCTTTGGAATACTCTGTAATGACTGTTGACAAGTTTTGTGACTATGTGCATAACCATTACAAGAGGAACATTGCATAAAAGTTTAAAATCTAACAGATTTTTGGTAAATGGTAGGAATTAGGAATTCTTACATTTACAATAAGGATTTGGGATTGTGAAATGAGCATCATTGGAATCATGTTCAGTTGATCCATTTCACAAAGTAAAGATCATAGACAAACATAGTGTGCATACTTGGAGTATGGCATAACTATTGTTTAGAAAAACAAAGTGTACATGCTAGGAGCATGGGACAACTGTTGTTTTTATTCAAGTATTAAGTTGATTATTTGAAACAATATACAATGAATAATGTGTAATCATATGGTGATAAATAAAAGGTGGTTTTATTTATATTCAAAAGGGTTCTGAGACCATATTGGATCCTGTTGGAATAGTGTCTAAGGCTGCAACTATATTAGACAAGTATTTGACCCGGTTGTGCATGGTCCTTTTGGGTTGCCTTCACCATAGCAACTTGATAGGATGATTTAATAAGAGAGAGTAAATATTATTAATATATTATGAGAATAATATAATGAATAATATATTTGTTATTTAATTAATATAAGTCATAGAATTAATTAGAATTAATTTGGTGACTTAAAGAGATTAATTAAATAAAAGGGGTATAAACTGTAAATTGTTTGATAGTTAAGCTTTAGACTGTAAATCCATTGGGATATGCTTTGGACGAATTCTAAGAGTGTTAGGATAGCCAAAATCGTCCAAAGGCTTATCTATGGAATGGATTTGGATAGCCTTAAGAGAAGATTATCCAATTAGGGTTTAGGTTGTAACCCTTAAGGAGTCTACAAGTATAAACAGACCCCATGGCATAGGGAATTCGATACCCCTCCAAAAAGTAAGAGAACCCTGGCCGAATTCCTCCCCTCTCCTCTCTCCTAAATCATTCTTCTTGCTATTGGTGTTTGTAAGCCATTAGAGGAGTGACATTTGTGACTCTAGAAGCTCCAAGACAACAAGGTCAACAAGGAACTCAAAGGTATGATTCTAGATCTATTTCAATGTTGTTATTTAACCTAATTAGTCATTAGAAGACTTGGATTCAAAGCATGTTTATTAGAAAGCCTAGATCCGAGCATTAGGGTTTTGCATGCGCACATAGGAAAGTTCTTATGGCTAAAACCCATCAGTGGTATCAGAGCCTAGCTTGGTTTTCTTTAAATTGTTGCTTGATTAACTGAAACAAACCTGCAAAATTCGATTTTTAGGTTTCTGAGTCATGGACTCGGCGAGTTCCAAGGTGGACTCGGCGAGTAAGCCTGACTCGGCGAGTCCCCTTGTGCACTCGGCGAGTCCAGGCGTCAGGAATGGCCAGATTCGAGATTTCTTTGTAATTATCTTATCTAAACTTGCCATAAACTAATTAGATCAATGTTAACTCGTTTTTTTTGATAAATATAACTGCAATCTTGATCTAATTGAAGATATTTATCATATAATAAAATATTTAATTTCCTTATATGATAATTAATTAATTATTTTGATTATTTTGGTAATTATCTTAAAAGAAATCTTGAATAAATCAAATATAGATAATTAGGATATTAATTGTTAATTGGAATTATTTGTTATTTGATCCTCCATGTTTTAAATGTTTAAAACTTGCCCTCAAGTTTTGAAATTTATATTTATGATTAAAAGTTTTAATTTAGACAACTTAAATTTCAAAACCCTAGATTTTAAAAGGTTTAAAATACAACCCTATACTAATATGATATTACTAGTATAATATATATATATATATATATATATATATATATATATATATATATATATATATATATATATATGTATGTATAACTAAATGCTAGTCTTACCGTTAGTAGGCCTCATTCACGAAGCCGATCTATAAGGTGGGTATAAGGTTGCGGCCTATAAAATGGCGCTTAATGGGTGTACACTCACACCCACCGCTTGCTTGATTGGTGGAGGGTCGTTAGCCGAACGGGTAGGATAGGGCAACCTCATCCTCTCATTAAAAGTATAATAAGAAATATAAAGTAACTACACATATTTTAAAAATTTCCCAATCCTAGTTACTTTAGGAAAAGTGAATTGATGCAATCCCATGAAATTACACTTTGCACCTTGCTAAGATGTTAGTGGAGCGTGTGTGGTTTACCGGCACACTAATTGATTCTAAGCGAAGGTGGAAAAGGGTGATTCATTGTTTATCATAGTTCGATGGAGCGTGTGTGGTTTACCGGCACATCGAATAGGTGATCGTTACAATGAAGGCACCATGTGAATTTGCATGGTAATTCACACCCGCTTTGTGATCCTCGGCATCCCATTCACAAACAAGAGGGGCATATCGAGATTTAAACATGCCATTGAATAGTTTCAATGAATCTCATCCGAACCTAGGAATTCTAAAAAACACTTAGGACTAATAGTTTAAGTTTTGTGATGGAGAATTAGTGAATCGTCATTCACTTACCTTCAATTTATTTGCATGTTAGATTACGGCATCCCTTTTCTAGTATGTAAATGTTATTGTTGGATCCTAGCCCTAATTTTTCTTATTGGGTGATAATTAGGGATTCTTATTCTAATCTATCTTTGTCCTTTTCTAATTATAGATGTCGAACGCAAACAATGCTGCTGCTAGTTCTTTCACGTTGATGAGCCTTTGCCAAAAGGTCACCTTCGATGGAACGAACTTTAGCGAATGGATAAGATACATTCGCACCATTGCTCGCTATGAGGATAAGGAGTATGTCCTCGATGAGAAGCTCGAGAAAATCAACCCTGAAATCGCTACTCCAGCCGAAATCACCGCCTTTGAAACTCATGAGCGAGATGCAACGAAGGTACATTGCATCATGATCGCCACCATGAACTCCGAATTCCAAAAGTCCTACGAGGACATGTACCCGTACGAGATGCACCAACACTTATTGGAGAGATACCATCAAAACGCGAGACAAGAGCGTTATGAGATTTTCACCAACATGATTTCCGCAAAGATGGGTCATGGAGAATCTCTTACCGTGCACCTGCAAAAGATGCAAAGGTATGTCGACCGCCTTCGCAAGTTAAATGTTGACTTCGGTGAGGACTTGGCGATCGACATGGTGCTTCACTCTTTGCCTCCGATGTACAACCAATTTAGGATGACCTACCACATGAACAAAGAAGAGGTCACCCTAAGCAAACTCCAAGGTCTCTTGAGGGTCGCTGAGAGCAACTTCAAGGACAAGTCTGTTGCACCCACTCCCAATCCGTCCGCTGCTCCTGTCTTGGCTATTGGTCAAGGGAAGGGAAAGAAGAGGAAAACTTCATCGAAGAACTATCGCAAGGTGAAAGCCCGAGATGGTGCCTCTTCTAGTGGGACCAAAGTTGACCCCGCTAAGCCCTGCTCTAACCCAAAGGAGGCTGAGTGCCACCACTGCCACAAGATAGGACATTGGAAGAGAAGCTGCCCGGATTACCTGCAAGCAATCAAAGAGGGAAAGATCAAGCCGTCTTTCGCAGGTATATACACAATCAAATCTAACGATTCTAATCATGCTATTTCTTGGGTTCTTGATACCGGTTGTGGTTATCACATTTGTTCTAATGTGCAGGGACTAAGAAGAAGTAGGGATGTGGAGCAAGGAAGGATCAATCTAATCATGGGGAACAGAAGATCGTCGCCTGTGACCAAGATTGGAGTGTATTCTTTAGTGCTTAGGAATAGTTTGGTTTTAGATTTGAACAATTGTTGCTATTCGCCAAAAATGGCTAGAAACATCATTTCATTTCATGGTTTATATAGACAAGGATTTAGATTTTCTTTTAATAATGAGAATGGTTCTATTTTAACTTATCTAAATGGTGTCTTTTACTTTGAAGCTATACCATGTAATGGAATATATGAAACCGTTATGATTGTTGATAACTTAGGAAATGATGTTTTGAATATTGATTCTTCCACCAGTATGGATAAAGCATCCTTGTGGCATTGTCGTCTTGGACATGTCAACAAGAAACGCATAGCCCAACTCCAAAAGGATGGAGTGTTGGAGTCATTCGACCTTAGGGAAGATGACACATGCGAGTCTTGTTTGCTTGGAAAGATGACTAAGTCACCCTTCACGAGTACATGTGAAAGGGGCGAGGGTCTATTGGACCTAATACATACCGATGTATGTGGACCATTTAGATCAACCACGAAGGATGGGAACCGCTTCTATGTGACTTTTACCGATGACTATAGTAGATATGGGTATATCTACTTAATCAAGCAAAAGTCAGACACCTTTGAAAAGTTCAAAGAGTTCAAGAATGAAGTGGAGAATCAATTGGGCAGGAAAATCAAGATGCTTCGATCCGATCGAGGAGGAGAGTACCTAAGTCTTGAATTCCACGATTATCTCAAGGAGTGTGGAATAGTTTCACAATTGACGCCTCCTAGGACACCGCAGTTGAATGGTGTGGCAGAAAGGCGTAATTGAACCTTATTGGATATGGTTCGCTCTATGATGAGTCGTGCTTCACTACTAATCTCTTTTTGGGGGTATGCCTTAGAGATTGCCGCCCATATCCTTAACCGAGTCCCTACTAAGAAGGTTGTCAAAACACCTCACGAGATGTGGACAGGGAAAGCTCCCTCGTTGGCACATGTCAAGGTTTGGGGTTGCGAGGCTTTCGTAAGACGAGATACTCACGACAAGCTTGAACCTCGAAGTGAGCGATGTACTTTTATCGGCTACCCGCAGACATCCTTTGGATATCTCTTCTATAGACCGAAGGACAATGTTGTCTTCATTGCGAGGAGAGGAGTTTTCCGGGAGCGAGAACTCATAAGCCAAGGAGACAGTGGGAGGCAAATCAAACTTGAAGAGATTCAAGAGTCGATAGATGAAGGACCTCTACCACTAGCACTCAACCCGAGGAGGAAACTCCGGTTGAACCGATTGACGAATCCTCACCTCTTAGACGTTCCGATAGAGTTAGAGTTCATCCCCAGTTTTATGGCCTTCATATTACCACCGAAGGGGACACGTATATTAGTGATAGTACACTAATAAATCTTAATGAACCTAATAGCTATAAGGAAGCCATGGCAGGCCCGGAGTCTGCGAAATGGAAAGAGGCAATGGATAGCGAGATCCAATCCATGTATGATAACCAAGTTTGGAATTTGGTTGATTATGTGCCCGGACGTAAGACCGTTGGGTGCAAATGGATCTTCAAGAAGAAGACCGACATGGATGGAAACGTGCACACATATAAAGCGTGATTGGTTGCGAAGGGCTTTACTCAAACTCCTGGAGTTGACTATGATGAGACCTTCTCACCAGTTGCGAAGATTAAATCTATTAGAGTGATGCTAGCTGTTGCCGCATTTCATGATTATGAGATTTGGAAAATGGATGTCAAGACCGCTTTCCTTAACGGGAAGTTGGCTGAGGATGTTTACATGGCTCAGCCCGAGGGGTTTGTGGATCCAAAACATCCGAATAGAGTGTGTAAGCTTGAGAAGTCCATTTATGGACTTAAACAAGCGTCTCGCAGATGTAATCTTTGCTTCGACGAGAAAGTCAAAGAGTTTGGATTTGTACGAAGCGAAGACGAATCTTGTGTATATGTCAAAGCCAGTAGGAGTATAGTAAGCTTCCTCGTTCTATATGTCGATGACATATTACTCATAGGAAACGACATCCTGACTCTGCAGGAGGTTAAGTCCTGGCTCGGGAAGTGCTTCGCTATGAAGGACCTCGGAGAGGCTTCTTACATTTTGGGAATAAGGATAGTAAGAGAAAGAAGTAAGAGACTAATTGGACTTAGTCAGAATACTTACTTAGAGAAAGTACTAAAACGTTTTAGTATGGAAAACTCGAAGAAGGGAGAACTACCGATACAAAGTAATGCCAAATTGAGTAAGACTCAAAGTCCGAGTACCGAAGCTCAGATAGCAGAAATGAGTCGAGTACCATACGCTTCCGCAGTTGGCTCAATCATGTATGCTATGACTTGTACTCGCCCTGATGTAGCCTTCGCTTTGAGCATGGTTAGCAGATATCAAGGGAATCCCGGCAAAGCACATTGGATTGCGGTGAAAAACATCCTTAAGTACCTTCGGAGGACGAAGGAATGGTTCTTAGTCCTCGGAGGGAGTGATGACTTGACGGTGCGAGGGTATAGTGATGCCAGTTTTCAAACCGACAGGGACAACTACCGTTCGCAGTCGGGCTGGGTCTTTACCCTAAATGGAGGAGCAGTGACATGGAAGAGTTCCAAGCAGGAGACCGTAGCTGATTCACCGTGCGAATCAGAGTACATTGCAGCGAGCGAAGCGTCGAAGGAGGCAATATGGCTAAAGAACTTCATCGGTGATCTTGGAGTTGTACCTGCCATAAAGGAGCCCATGGAGATTTTCTGTGATAACGAAGGAGCGGTTGCCTTAACCAAGGAACCGAGGGATCCTGGTAGATCAAGACATATCGACAGAAAATATCACTTCATTAGACATCGTGTAGAAGAAGGACAACTCGTAGTGAAGAGGATATCATCAGAAGATAACCCAGCAGATCCGCTTACGAAGGGACTGAGTAGGGTTAAGCACTTGCAGCATGCTAGGAGTATTGGGTTGAAGGATGATATTAGCATAGATTAGATAGTATTAGAAACGTGTGATAGATAAATGTAATTAACATTTGATGATTAAATAAAGGAGTTTTATTTATGAGTAATGTTACTGTCTTATGTTAATTGTTTAACTATTGTTTCACTTTGCATGTTTTGACTTCCAGAATAATTGAAATTATTAAGAATAATGGAATTGTTCAAATTGTCCACAATCGTTCATATGTTGGAAGTAGATATGAATGAAGATTGTCATGAATTGGTATGTAGATTGTCTAAATGGTGTTAGACATAGCAAAAGGTTGCTGCAACGTTCATGAGTGCTTATGAACTAGTTTTGAGCATTGGAACAAACCCGCGCTTGCTGGAATCACCTTATGGAATATGGTAAAAAAGGGTGATCGCAAGACGATAATATCATATAGTCTTAAAACCTAGATATATGGTTTGTTATTTGTTAATTGATTGTCCATTGATAATGCGAAAACGCATCAGTAACTCGGTGCTATAAAACGCATTGTTGTGCATAGTTGGTTAATGAATAAGTAAATGCATATAAGTCGAAGTTTATCTGTAACTTTTATCTAAGAAGGTAAAAGCGATATCTCGGCCGCTCGATGATTTGATTTGACTTATGTGCCGGGCCCGGTCAGAACTGAATTGATGTGTTCGATTAAGTTCTATGTCGAATAAATCAGAGATCGAGAAACCTAAATGCTTGACTAACCATTCCATAGGATTGTCAGCATGATATCTGACAGAGGACTGTACGATCCCTTATCTAAAGGACAAGATTGATTAGATCAGAGTTGACAGCGTCTTTGAGAGCTACGATTGCAAACCGAATTGTACTTGTGAATATAGTTACTAGACTTATCCAAGTGGGAGACTGTTGGAATAGTGTCTAAGGCTGCAACTATATTAGACAAGTATTTGACCCGGTTGTGCATGGTCCTTTTGGGTTGCCTTCACCATAGCAACTTGATAGGATGATTTAATAAGAGAGAGTAAATATTATTAATATATTATGAGAATAATATAATGAATAATATATTTGTTATTTAATTAATATAAGTCATAGAATTAATTAGAATTAATTTGGTGACTTAAAGAGATTAATTAAATAAAAGGGGTATAAACTGTCAATTGTTTGATACTTAAGCTTTAGACTGTAAATCCATTGGGATATGCTTTGGACGAATTCTAAGAGTGTTAGGATAGCCAAAATCATCCAAAGGCTTATCTATGGAACGGATTTGGATAGCCTTAAGAGAAGATTATCCAATTAGGGTTTAGGTTGTAACCCTTAAGGAGTCTACAAGTATAAATAGACCCCATGGCATAGGGAATTCGATACCCCTCCAAAAAGTAAGAGAACCCTGGCCGAATTCCTCCCCTCTCCTCTCTCCTAAATCATTCTTCTTGCTATTGGTGTTCGTAAGCCATTAAAGGAGTGACATTTGTGACTCTAGAAGCTCCAAGACAACAAGGTCAACAAGGAACTCAAAGGTATGATTCTAGATCTATTTCAATGTTGTTATTTAACCTAATTAGTCATTAGAAGACTTGGATTCAAAGCATGTTTATTAGAAAGCCTAGATCCGAGCATTAGGGTTTTGCATGCGCACATAGGAAAGTTCTTATGGCTAAAACCCATCAGATCCATGGAGCTTTTAACCCATGGATCCTTGGAAGAGGAAAAGACATGGGTTATTAGGGCTTCACCCTAACCATGCACACTATATAAACAAACTTATGTTGCCTGAAATGACACCCTAGTGTGTGTGTAATAGTGGTGGCCGATTTCTAAGTGTTAGTATACTCTCTCATAAAGTTTTCCAAGTTTGTGGTGATTTGTGATTTCCATTTGAGGCATTCACATTATTGGTGCTTGGCTCTCAAAATCCAAGGAATCAACAATCAACAAAAGGTATGTAATTCATCTAGTTCTTTTATGTTTAAAAGTTCCCCATGCCATGCTAGACAAGTTATAAACCTTGGAAAACAAATTTTGCATGTATTTAGACAAACATAGATCCAAGGTTTATTAGGGTTGCATGTACACTTCGGAAGTGTTAGAATGATCAAAACCCAACATTACGTCCAGGGTGTAAACTCATGGCCGTAAACTCTCTTTGATGATGAGTTTGATGATGATTTAAGGCTATGATCTAGTGTTTAGCATGCACTACTAGATGCTAGATGGAATACTCACACTTTGAAAGCCTTTGAGGAGTTTTTGGCCACCAAGAACAAGTATGTGTTCTTGGTGTTCTTGGCGAAAGTTGAAGATTTGAAGATCTAGTTAAAATGGATGTTTTCATGGATGAAATCATGAGATGATACTAGATTAAGAGATGTATCAACAAATCAAAGGAAGAATCGCTTACTTTTTGGAAGATCTAGGATGAAAACTCGATGAGACTTGAGAGGATTTTGAAGAATTTCAGCCAAGGGAATGAAAAGAATGAAGAAATGAAGTGCCCTTATATATATAGGGGTGAGTATACGGCCACCTTGAGTTTATGGCTGTAAACTCTTGGTGTCTTGGCCGTAAACTCCCCTTGAAAGAGTTTATGGCTTGATCTTTGAACAGTGGATTTAGCAGATACTTCCTAACACTCATTCCTTAAGTGTACTAGGCTAAAACTCCATAGAATGACCTTTAACAAGGCTAGAACTCATTAGCAATGAGTCTGACATTCAGTTGAGTTGAATGATTAGATTTATAAGACGAAAATTTTCGGGTTGTCACACTTTGAACCTCAACAGAATTGGGACTCAAGCCCCAGACTCTCCGAGTTCCAAGAGCAACTCGTCGAGTCGATGTTGTCCAAGTCTTATATCTCGATTTCTGATGTACAACATGTTGGATAAGGTGTCTAAGTCCATAACTATTTCGGGCTTGTACTTGACCCGACCCGGCATGGTCCATTTGGGTTGCATGGCACCATGCAATTGGATAGACTAAATGAGAGAAATAACACTTGGAGATTATTAATATATTATAAGTTCTAATATATTAATAATATTATTTAATTAGTTGATCAAAGAATTAATTTGGAATTGATTAAGTGATCAAAGGATAACTAATTAAATATATGGGTTGGTTATGTAAATCATCCATATCTTGTATAGTGGGCTAAAAGGCTCCATGGATTATCAAGTTGGGTTCTACCCATAGGATGCTCCATGGATCCTCCATGGGAGTTACAAACCCATGGGTCATGGAAATGAAGAGTCATGACACATTAGGGTTTACATGGTGTAACCCTAGATGTGCCAACACTATATAAGAGTCCCATTCTCCACAAAATTGGCTAGACAAGTGCAACACAAGTTGAGACATAAGAAACTAGAGGGCTTGGCCGATTTTGAGAAGTGTGTGTTATCTCAAGAGTCTTTCCAAGAGCATGTGGTGTTGTGTGAAGCATTTGAGGCATCACACTTGGGGTGCTAGGCTCACAAGGTTTCAAGGAACACAATCAACAACAAGGTAAGTTATTCTATCTATGATTCAAGTTAAAATTGTTCCCCATGTATGCTAGATAGGAATATAACCTTGGAATTCAACTTTGCATGATAATTAGACAAACATAGATCCAAGGTTATTAGGGTTGCATTTACACTTAGGAAGTGTTAGAATGCTCAAAACCCATCAGTGGTATCAGAGCCTAGGCTTGTTTGTTTGTTATTTGTGCTTAAAAGTTGAAGAAAGTCGAAAATCTTGCTGTCTGACTGATGGACTCGGCGAGTCCATGGGGAGGACTCGTCGAGTTCATGTGTATCTTCAACCTACTCGGCGAGTAGGTTTATGCACTCGGCGAGTAGGGTCGACAGAGTGCAGAATTTCGACTTGAGTTGCTGGAAATGGATTAGAATCATTACCCTAAAATGTTTTGGTACTTGAAAACTTGTTTTAGAAGGTGTAATGTCTTTTCTAACTCATTTACAACAACTAGTTATCAAAATTACAAAGATTAAATGTGATTTTGATTCTTGAAAGTGTTCATATTCATATTCTTGTTCTTATGATGTTTAGATGATCATAGGAATTATTTGTAACCTATGTGATAGATTAATTCATGATCCTAATGTGTTTTAATGGAGTCCATAACTTGTCCTCAAGTTATGGAAAACCAAAAGTCTCTTGGATTAAAAACCATTAAAAGAACACAAGAGTTAGGAAAAATGAAAAGTCCTCATTTTATTACTCTATTAAACTCATAAGTTACAAGAAATGAAAAGTTTTGAAAGTTTACAAAACTTGCCCTCAAGTTTTGGAACAAGTAAAGTTAAGTTAAAACTTTAGTTCCAACCCCTAGAATTTTAAAAGTTAAAATTCAACCCTTATACTTATATTATTATGATTTAATAATTATATATATCTATATATATATATATATATATATATATATATATATATATATATATATATATATATATATGTATGTATAAGAACAAAGTCGTCTTACCGCTAGTACGCCTCATTCACGAAGCCGGTCTATAAGGTGGGTATAAGGTTGTTGCCTATAAAATGGTGACTTAATGGGTGTCCACTCTCACCCACCGCTTGCTTGATCGGTGGAGGGTCGTTAGCCGAACGGGTAAGACAAGGACTTATTAATTCTCATTCAAAGTATGATGAATATTATAAAGTAACTAAATGTTTTATTAAATTCCCAATCTTAGTTACTTTAGGAAAAATGTGAATAAGGTGCTATTCCATGAAATTACACTTTACACTTTGACTAAGTCGTTGGTGGAGCGTGTGTGGTTAACCGGCACACTAACTTGGACTTAACAAGGTAGGTAAAGGGTGACTTAGGGTTTATTATAGTATCGATGGAGCGTGTGTGGTTAACCGGCACATCGATTGAGTGATAAACTTTAAGGGTACCAAGTGATTTGCATGGTTACTTCACACCTCGTTTTGTGATCCTCGGTATCCCAGTCACAAAACTTGGAGGGCACACTCGAGATTGAAACATGCCTTTGAAAAGTTCATTGAATCTTAAAGAATCTAGGAATTTCTAAGAACCATTCAAAAACCTAATACTAAAATATTGCGGTTTTCGTGGTGGAAATTGGTGAATCGTCATTCACCTACCTTTCAAATATGATATAGCTTAGATTACGGCATACCTCTTCTAAGTTATATTATATTGTGATTGGATCCTAGCCTTAATATTACATTTGGGTGTTTTATTAAGGACTCTCTTATATCTAAACTAATCTTGTCCTCTTTCCTTCAGATGTCTTTCAACAATGCTTCTGGCTCTAATCCTAATGGCTCCTTTACCCTTATGAACTTGTGTGGGAAAGTCACCTTTGATGGATCCAACTTCAATGAGTGGATCAGAAACATCAGGATGATTACCCGCTACGAGGACAAAGAATATATCCTTGACAAGGAGCTTAAGGAGATTAATGAGTCCACTGCAACTCCTCAGGAGATCGCTGAATTTCGGGCACATGAAAGGGATGCTACGAAAGTGGCTTGCATCATGACGGCCACGATGACAGCGGAACTCCAAAAGTCTTATGAGGATTTCTACCCTTATGACATGCACCAAGATTTGATGGAAAGATACCATCAAAGTGCAAGACAAGAGAGGTATGAAATCATCTGCTCCATGATAACAACCATGATGAAGGACGGGGAATCCGTCACGACCCACATGCAGAAAATGCAAAGGTATGTGGATCGTTTGCTGAAGCTTAATGTGAACTTCCCGGAGGATCTTGCAATAGATATTATTTTGCATTCCTTACCATCGTGCTATGATCAATTCCGCATGACATATCACATGAACAAGGAAGAAGTCACCCTCAGCAAACTTCAGGGACTTCTCAAGACCGCAGAATCAGGTCTTAAGGGGAAGTCGGTTGCTATCACTCCTACTCAAAACTCTACTCCGGTTTTGGCAATCGGGAAGAATCGATGGAGGAAGAGAAAGAGATCTTCGAAGGGTACCAAGGCTCGGACCCTTGATGGCTCTTCTTCAAGTGGAACCAAGAAAGGTTTCATTACTCCTTCTTCTGACCCAAAAGAGGCTGAATGCTTCTATTGCCATGAAAAAGCTCATTGGAAGCGGAACTGCCCAAAATACCAGCAAGATGTGAAGGATGGGAAAGTTAAACCCAACCATGCAGGTATTTACACTATCATTTCTAATAACTCACCCCATTCTACTTCTTGGGTCCTTGATACCGGTTGTGGTATTCACATTTGTTGTGACTTGCAGGGACTAAGAAGAAGTGAGGATGTGGAGCAAGGAAGGATAAACTTGATCATGGGGAATAGGAAAGCTATACCTGTTACCAAGATTGGAGTTTATACTTTATCGCTAAGTAGTGGGTTTAGTTTAGATCTGAATAAGTGTTGTTATTCGCCAGGAATGGCAAGAAATATTATTTCCTTCCATGCTTTGTACAAACAAGGGTTTACCTATTCATTTAATAATGAAGTTGGTTCTATTGATGCTTTCTTTAATAATATTCTTTATTTTAAAGCATTACCTTGTGATGATGTGTATGAAGCTGTATCTGTTGTTGATAACTTAGGAAATAATGTTTTGTGTATTGATTCTACTAATAATAACTTGGATAAAGCATCATTATGGCATTGTCGTCTTGGACATATAAGCAAGAAGCGCATAGGCCAACTCCAAAAGGATGGAGTCTTGGAGTCGTTTGACCTAAAGTCAGATGATAGTTGCGAATCATGCTTACTTGGAAAAATGACAAAGTCACCCTTCACAGGTTCGTGTGAGAGGGGTGAAGGTTTGTTGGACCTTATACACACGGATGTGTGTGGACCATTCAAACATGCCACAAGGGATGCTAATCGTTATTATTTGACTTTTACTGATGATTATAGTAGATATGGATATGTCTACTTGATCAAGCATAAGTCAGAGACTTTCGAGAGGTTTAAGGAATTTAAACAGGAAGTCGAGAATCAATTGGGCAGGAACATTAAGATGCTTCGATCCGATCGTGGTGGTGAGTATCTTAGTTCAGAGTTCCTCGACTATCTAAGGGAATGTGGGATAGTCTCACAATTGACACCTCCCAGGACACCACAGTTGAATGGTGTGGCTGAGAGGCGTAATCGAACCTTGTTAGATATGGTTCGTTCCATGATGAGTCGAGCTACGCTACCAATCACATTCTGGGGGTATGCCTTAGAGACTGCCGCCCATATTCTTAATCTAGTCCCTACAAAGAAAGTTGCCAAAACTCCTCACGAGATGTGGACTGGTAAAGTACCTAAACTAGACCACATCAAGATTTGGGGTTGCGAGGCTTTCGTGAGACGCGAGACTCATGATAAGCTCGAACCTCGAAGCGAGAGGTGTATTTTCATCGGTTACCCACAGCGATCCTTTGGTTACCTCTTCTACAGACCTAGTGACAATGTGGTCTTTGTAGCAAGAAGAGGAGTCTTTCGAGAGAGAGAGAATTTATAAGCCAAGGAGACAGTGGGAGGCAAATTGATCTTGAAGAAATTCAAGAATCAAGCGGTGAAGGAACTTCAAACTCTAGCCCTCAACCTGAGGAGGAAACTCCTGTTGAGCCAATTGACAAATCTGTACCTCTGAGACGTTCCACGAGAGTTAGGAGTGCACCTGAGCATTACTATGGATTCCATATTACTGCAGAAGGTGAGACACTTATTAGTGATGAGACACTACTAAGTCAAGATGACCCTAACAGCTACGAGGAAGCCATGGCAGGCCCCGAGTCTGCTAAATGGAAAGAGGCTATGGATAGCGAGATACAATCCATGTATGACAATCAAGTTTGGAACTTGGTTGAAAATGTACCAGGTCGTAAGACAGTAGGGTGCAAATGGGTCTTCAAGAAGAAGACCGACATGGATGGTAAAGTACACACTTATAAGGCTAGACTGGTTGCAAAGGGCTTCTCTCAAATTCCTGGAGTGGACTATGATGAGACCTTTTCTCCGGTAGCCAAGATTAAGTCTATTCGGGTTCTGTTAGCCATAGCTGCATTTCATGACTATGAAATATGGCAGATGGATGTCAAAACCGCTTTCCTTAATGGAAAGTTGGCTGAAGATGTTTACATGAGTCAGCCAGAGGGTTTTGTCAGCAACGAGTACCCTAATAGAGTGTGTAAGCTTGAGAAATCCATTTATGGATTGAAGCAAGCACCTCGCAGATGGAATATTTGCTTTGATGAAAAGGTCAAGGAATTTGGCTTTTCTAGGAGTGAAGATGAATCTTGTGTGTATGTCAAGGCTAGTGGGAGTATAGTCAACTTTTTGGTATTATATGTGGATGACATACTACTCATAGGAAACGACATTCCAACCCTGCAGGAAGTAAACTCCTGGCTTGGGAAGTGTTTCGCTATGAAGGACCTTGGTGAAGCTGCCTATATTCTAGGGATAAGAATCTTGAGAGATCGGAGTAAAAGACTAATTGGACTTAGTCAGAGTACCTACTTGGATAAGGTGCTGAAGAGATTCAGCATGCAGGATTCCAAGAAAGGAGAGTTACCCATCCAAAGTAACACCAGATTGAGTAAGACACAAAGCCCTAGCACTGAGGCTGAGATAGCAGAAATGAGTCGAACACCTTACGCTTCGGCTGTAGGATCGATCATGTATGCTATGACGTGTACTCGACCCGATGTAGCTTTTGCCTTGAGCATGGTTAGCAGATATCAGGCGAACCCTGGCAAGGCACACTGGACTGCGGTAAAGAATATCCTCAAGTACCTGCGGAGGACTAAGGACTGGGTTCTTACCCTCGGTGGGAGTGATGACTTGAGAGTTGTTGGGTATAGTGATGCTAGCTTCCAGACTGATAGGGATAATTTCCGCTCTCAGTCGGACTGGGTCTTTACCCTAAACGGAGGAGCAATTTCTTGGAAGAGTTCCAAGCAAGAGACAGTGGCAGATTCTACTTGTGAATCAGAGTATATTGCAGCTAGCGAGGCAGCAAAGGAGGCGATATGGCTGAAGAACTTCATTGGAGACCTTGGAGTTGTACCAGCTATTAAAGAGCCAATAGAAATTTTCTGTGATAGTGAAAGTGTTGTTGCCTTAGCCAAGGAACCAAGGGATCACGGGAGATCCAGACACATCGACAGAAAATACCATTTCATCAGACATCGGATCGAAGAAGGACTCCTCGTGGCAAAGAGGGTATCATCGGATGAGAACCCAGCAGATCCCCTCACGAAGGGACTGAGTAGGGTTAAGCATCTTCAGCATGCTCGGAGCATAGGGCTGAAGGATGATATAAGTTTTAGTAGTTAGATAACCCGGAAATTTGTAAAGTGTAATTGACATTTGATGATGAATAAAAGGTGTTTTATTTATGAGTAAAGTGTTGCTATCTCTTGTCAATCGTTTACTATATTTCTTTTGCATGTTTTGACTTCCAGAATAATTTTGTTTGGTATAACATATTATTCAAACCTCCACAGTCGGTCATATGTTGGAAGTAGATATGAATCAAGACTGTCATGTTTGGTTGTAGAGGTCTTGGACAAGGTTACAACAATCATGAGTGCTCATAAGTTCTGAGCATTGGACACAACCCACGCTCACTGGAATCACTTCATGGAATTTTATCTCAAGTGATCGTGAGACGGTAATATCATATAAGTCTTCAAACCTAGAGATATGATTTGTTACTTACAAGTTGGTTATGCATTGACTGTACGAAACCGCATTGGTAACTCGATGTTATAAAACGTACTTTTGTGTGTAATTCAATGAGTGGTAGAACAAACATATGAGTCGAAGTTTATCTGTTCCTTCTTAGATTAGAAGCTGATATCTGGGCCCCTCGATGATTTTGTTTTGACCCATGTACCGGGCCCGGTCAGAACTAAGTTGATGTGTTCAATTAAGTTCTATGTCAAACAAATCGGAAATCGGGAAACAAATGCTGGACAATAAGCAAGACATGTTCCATGTATTTGTCCGGCTGATATCTAGAACGGAGGATTATATGATCACTTATCTTAAATGGCGTATCATCATCTTCTCAGTTCCGAGAAACCTTGAAAGAGCTACGATTGCCGGTCGGTTCCTGAAGTACTAGAGATATAGTTATTAGACTTATCCAAGTGGGAGACTGTTGGATAAGGTGTCTAAGTCCATAACTATTTCGGGCTTGTACTTGACCCGACCCGGCATGGTCCATTTGGGTTGCATGGCACCATGCAATTGGATAGACTAAATGAGAGAAATAACACTTGGAGATTATTAATATATTATAAGTTCTAATATATTAATAATATTATTTAATTAGTTGATCAAAGAATTAATTTGGAATTGATTAAGTGATCAAAGGATAACTAATTAAATATATGGGTTGGTTATGTAAATCATCCATATCTTGTATAGTGGGCTAAAAGGCTCCATGGATTATCAAGTTGGGTTCTACCCATAGGATGCTCCATGGATCCTCCATGGGAGTTACAAACCCATGGGTCATGGAAATGAAGAGTCATGACACATTAGGGTTTACATGGTGTAACCCTAGATGTGCCAACACTATATAAGAGTCCCATTCTCCACAAAATTGGCTAGACAAGTGCAACACAAGTTGAGACATAAGAAACTAGAGGGCTTGGCCGATTTTGAGAAGTGTGTGTTATCTCAAGAGTCTTTCCAAGAACATTTGGTGTTGTGTGAAGCATTTGAGGCATCACACTTGGGGTGCTAGGCTCACAAGGTTTCAAGGAACACAATCAACAACAAGGTAAGTTATTCTATCTATGATTCAAGTTAAAATTGTTCCCCATGTATGCTAGATAGGAATATAACCTTGGAATTCAACTTTGCATGATAATTAGACAAACATAGATCCAAGGTTATTAGGGTTGCATGTACACTTAGGAAGTGTTAGAATGCTCAAAACCCATCAGAACACTCATCCAAAAGGTAGATTTGGGCTTCTAAGATCGATCTAGCACGTAAATTTATGAACTTTACGTGCATGCATGGGAGTATAAGCTTAAAGGACCCAAAAATAAGGTCTAAGGGTGCATGGGACTCTCTATGGCTACAAGGTTGGCCACTTTATGCCATGTAGTCCCCTAAGGACCCTAGATCTGGAGTCTCAACCCCCAACCATGCTTGCACTCATGATTGGTCACCAAAAATGGTTCCTAAAATCCCTAATTCACTTCAAAAGGGATCTAGAACATGAATCAACATGGTATAATCTTTATACCTCCAAGGAACTGTAGACGCTGCACAAACTCGAAATCTTCTGGTTTCTTCTTGGCTCCTCAAGTTTTTCCTTCCTTCTTGTGATAACAAACCACCAAAATCACCAAAAAGGACCTTAGATCTCACAAAACGATTAGGGTTTTAGTATGAGGTGTTCTGGGAGCATAAGGGACGATGCGGGCTGCAATAAGACGTTTAAATAGGGTGCAATCCCTCGGATTTAGGGTTTCACTCAAACAACACCTACTCGCCGAGCCAGTCTACCGACTCATTGACTAGGTCACTTAAAATGTCCGCGGATCCCGACTCTACTCAACGAGTTGGGCCTCCAACTCGTCGAGTCCCATAGAAAAACATAAAAAGACTTTGAATTAAATGCGTACCAGGAATCAGGTGCTACAAATCTCCCCCACTTATTCTAGACTCCATCCTCGAAGTCTGCTGCTCGATCCTGAAAAAGCTCTGGGTAATGCTCCATCATCTCGTCCTCCGGCTCCCACGTCCATCTGAGCCCTTTCAGTACTGCCATTGCACCTTCACCAGCTCGACCCTCTTGTTCCTCAAATCCTTCGACCTCTGGTTGAGGATTGCCACAGGCCTCTCAATGTAGTTCAGGCTGTCATCAACCTAAATATCCTCCAGAGGTACCACTGTCGAGTCATCCACCAAGCACTTCCACAACTGGGAGACGTGGAACATGCTGTGAATCTGACTAAGTTCGGTCGGTAGATCCAGCTTATACACCACCTTACACACCCAGGCTATAACCCTGAAGGGTCCAATATATCTAGGGCCCAACTTGCCCCGCTTCCTAAATCGGATGACACCTTTCCAAGGCAACACCTTCAAGAGAACCATATCCCCGACCTAGAACTCTAGGTCCGAGCGGCGCTTGTCGGCATAACTTTTCTGTCGACTCTGAGCATTCTGAAGCCCGCTCCTGACCTGCTGAATCCTCTCAGTCGTCTTGAGCACCACTTCGGTGCTCCCCATGACTCTCTGGCCCACCTCACCCCAACATATCGGGGTCCTGCACTTCCTCCCGTATAACATCTCGAAGGGAGGACGATCGATACTCGCGTGATAACTGTTGTTGTAGAAGAACTCAGCTAATGGGAGGTAAGTATCCCAACTACCTTCGAAGTCTAAAACACATGCCCGCAGCATATCCTCCAAAATATGGATGGTCCAGTCACTCTAACCATCCATCTGCGGGTGGAAAGCGGTGCTAAAATGCAGACGAGTACCCAGCTCATCATGAAACTTCCTCTAGAACCTAGAAGTGAACCACACATCCCTGTCTGAAATAATTAAAACTGGCACCCTGTGTCGCGCCACTATCTCCTTGATATAGATGTCGGCCAACTTCTCAGCCGAAATACTCTCCTGGATTGGAATAAAATGGGCGCTCTTGGTCAATCAATCAACGATGAACCAAATTGAATCCACTCCTCGCGTGGTCCTAGGAAGCTTCGTAATGAATTCCATCGTAATATCCTCCCACTTCCACAGCAGGATATCCAATGGCTGGACCTTGCCATGAGGTCTCTGGTGCCCAACCTTGACCTTCCTGTAGGTTAGGCACCTCTCCACAAACCAAGTTATGCCCCTCTTCATACAGGGCCACCAATAATCGAGACGAAGATCCCTGTACATCTTCGTCGCCCCGGGATGGATAGAAAACCTGGATTTGTGCATCTCCTCCATCAGTATTTGGTGCATGCTTCCATGATATGGGACCCACACCCTACGATGAAGAGTCAACAATCCCCAACTATCATAGTCGAAGGAGGAAACCTAACCCACAATTCGCTCGCTCTTCCAATTTTCCTCCTTCATGGCCTCCTGCTGGGCCTCTCGAATCTGCTCCAACAGTGGAGTCACAACTGTCATCCTCATACAGATATCCCTGATCGGCGCTGCCTTGTGGCTTAGCGCATCGGCCACAACATTGGCCTTCCCCGGGTGGTAGAGGATCTCACAGTCATAATCCTTTACAACATCCAGCCACCGACGCTGCCTCATATTCATATTTGGCTGGTCCATGAGATACCTCAGACTCTTGTGGTCCATGCAAATGGTACAGCGAACCCCATAGAGGTAATGACGTCAAATCTTGAGGGCGTACACAACAGCCCCCCAGCTCCAAATCATGCATCGGGTAGTTCGCCTCGTGGGGCTTCAACTACCTGGAGGCGTAGGCGATGACATGCCCTCTTTGCATCAATACTGTGCCCAAACCCGAAATAGACGCGTCGCAATGCACAACAAAATCCCCTATGCCCTCTGGCAGGGCTAAGATCGTCGCCTCGCACAACATCTGTCTCAGAGTCTCGAACGTTGCCTGCTGCTCAGGCCCCGAACGAAAGACTACAACCTTCTTCGTTAGCCGAGTCAAGGGTACGACTATCTTAGAGAAATCCTAGATGAATCTCCGATAGTAGCTAGCTAATCTCAAGAAACTCCGAATCTCAGATGGAGACTTCGGAACCTCCCATCTCATCACGGCCTCTACCTTGGCCGGGTCGACCAGGATATCGTTCTGGTTGACAAGGTGCCCAAGAAACTGCACCTCGCGGAACCAGAACTCACACTTGGAGAACTTGGCGTACAAGATCTCCCTCCTCAGAGTATCCAAAACCTCTCACAGATGCTCCCCATGCTGCTCCTTCGTCTTGGAGTAGACCAAGATATCATCAATAAAAACTATCACGGACCAATCCAGCATCGTTTTGTACACACGGTTCATGAGGTCCATGAACGCGGCAGGAGCATTAATGAGCCCGATGGGCATCACCACGAACCCGTATTGGCCATAGCGAGTCCGAAAAGCAGTCTTTTGTATATCCTCATCTCTGACCCTCATCTGATGGTAGCCTGACCGCAAGTCTATCTTGGAAAACCAAGATGCTCCCTGAAGCTGTTCGAACAAGTCATCTATCCTCGGGAGTGTGTAACAGTTTTTCACCGTTACCTTGTTCAGCTCCCGGTCATCAATGCACATGCGATGCGACCCGTCCTTCTTCTTGACAAATAGGATCGGGGCTCCCCAAGACGAGCTACTCGGCCTGATAAATCTCTTGTCTAACCGCTCCTGCAGCTGCGTAGACAACTCCTGCATCTCGGGAGGAGCCAACCGATAGGGTGCATTGGCTATCGGTGCCGCACCAGAGACTAGATCGATCCTGAACTCCACCTGTCGTTGCGGAGGTATCCCAGGAAGCTCCTCTAGGAACACGTCTGCGTAGTCCCGTACCACCGGAACATCGCTCACCGTCGCCTTACCCGCCTTTCGGGTATCCATAACATAGGCTACATACCCAGCGCAGCCCTGCTGTAGGTAGCGCCTAGCCCTCGCTGTTGAACATAATGTGGGTCCACGTTGTGGCCTCTCGCCGTGGATCACCAACTCTCCCCCACTTGGGGTCCTGACTCGCACTAACAGTTGTGTGCAGTCTATCACCGCCCCATTGGGGCTCAACCAATCCATGCCTATAATCACCTTGTTCCCACGCAACGGAATGGGAACCAAGTCCACCAGGTAGCACTCCTCGAATAGCCTCAGTACACAATCCTTGAAAACTGATGATGCTGCACTGATCGGTCATCAGCAATCTCAACCTCTAAAGGGCAATCCAACGTGCCTGAAGACTCAAGGAACCTCTTGCTAAGTGCAAGGGAAACAAATGATCGAGTGGCAGCTGAGTCAAACAACACCTGTACTGGGATACTGTTCACATGGAACGATCCTAAACATATATACACAGAGCACATATCAATATCATAAGCATCATATAAATAAATCAGGGATAAGGAATCATACCTGTCACCACATCAGGTGCGGCGCGTGCCTCCTCGGTAGTCAACTGGAAGGCTCGACTCCTCACCACTGGAGCCTCCACCTTGCCCTTGTTGGAATAGTGTCTAAGGCTGTAACTATATTTGGCAAGTATTTGACCCGGTTGTGCATGGTCCTTTTGGGTTACCTTCACCATAGCAACTTGACAGGATGATTTGTAATGAGAGAAGAAATATTATTAATATATTATGAGAATAATATAAGGAAAAATAATATTGTTATTTGATTAATATAAGTCATAAATTAATTAGGAATTAATTTGGTGACTTAAAGAGGTTAATTGAATAAAGGGGCATAAACTGTCAAATGTGTGATAGTTGTATTTTGGCTATGAAATCCTTATGGATATAGGGTTGGACGATTTTAGGGTTTAGAGGATCCTAGAAATCATCCAAGGCCTAATCTATAGGGATCATTGGATTTCTTAGGGCCTAAGTTATTCAATTAGGGTTTAAGGTGTAACCCTAGTAGCTTATAGTATATATAGACCCATTGGGTGGAGGAAATCGGCACTCATGCAAGGCAAGAAACCCTAGGGTTGATTTTCTCACCCTCTTCCCTCTCTCTTATATCATCCTCTTTCTAGTTGGTGTTTGTAAGCCATTAGAGGAGTGACAATTATGACTCTAAGCTCCAAAGACAAGAAGATTCAAACAAGCAACTCAAGGTATTCCTTTAGATCTGATTTCATATGTTATGAATTGAATGTTTACACTAGATCTATCAATAAAAGTCTTGGATACATTGCATGTTCAGTTAGAGAAACCTAGATCCAAGCATTAGGGTTTGCATGTGCACATAGGAAAGTTCTTATGGTTCAAACCCATCAGTGGTATCAGAGCCTTGATTGGTTTCTATTGTATTGATGCATTGGTTGATTGCTTGTTGATTGCAAATTCGATTTTTGTCCATCTGCCTGATGAACTCGGCGAGTTCCATAGTGGACTCGGCGAGTAGGCTCCAACTCGGCGAGTCCATTGTGATACTCGGCAAGTTCGAGCGTCAGATGGAGCTAGTTTCGGGATTTCTTGCTGTTTTTCTTATGGAAACTTGTGTTAATCTTTATGGGTCAATAAAATCCGAATTTTAACATATATGTGAGTATATTCTTGACCTAACAAAAGATATTTACCAATTAGTTGAATAATAATTTCCTTATATGATATTAATTGATTGTTTTGATTGAATTGGTGAATTGTTTTGCAGGAAACATTTAAATAAATCAAATATGGATAATTATGAAATTAAATGGTTAATTTAAATTATTTGTTATTTGATCCCTTATGTTTTGAAAAGTTTAAAACTAATCCTCAAGTTTTGAAATTTAGTTTTGTGATTAAAAGCTTAATTTGGACAATTTAAATTTCAAACCCTAGAATTTTACAAAGTTTAAAATTCAACCCTATACTAATATAATATTACAAGGCTAATATATATATATATATATATATATATATATATATATATATATGTGTGTGTGTGTGTGTGTGTATAATTAAAATGCTAGTCTTACCGTTAGTAGACCTCATTCATGAAGCCGGTCTATAAGGTAGGTATAAGGTTGTTGTCTATAAAATGGCGCTTAATGGGTGTACACTCACACCCACTGCTTGCTTGACTGGTGGAGGGTCGTTAGCCGAACGGGTAGGATAGGGCAACTCTATATCCTCATTAAAAGTATAATGTTAAAAACAAAGTAACTACATATATTTTTTTAAAATTCTCAATCCTTGTTACTTTAGGAAAAAAGTGAATTGATGCAATCTCATGGAATTACACTTTGCACCCTTGCTAAGAAGTTGGTGGAGCATGTGTGGTTTACCGGCACACTAATTGGTTCTAAGCAAAGGTGGCAAATGGTGATTCATTATTTATCATAGTTCGGTGGAGCGTGTGTGGTTTACCGGCACATCGAATAGGTGATTGTAACAATGAAGGCACCGTGTAGATTTGCATAGTTATTCACACCCACTTTGTGATCCTCGGCATCCCAGTCACAAACGAGAGGGGCATATCGAGATTTAAACATGCCATTGAAAAGTTCAATGAATCTCATCGAAATCTAGGAATTCTCAATGCATTTAAAACTTAAGGTTATGTTTTTCATGGTGGAGAATTAGTGAATCGTCACTCACTTACCCTCAAATTATTTGCATGTTGGATTACAGCATCCCTTTTCTAATATGTAAATGATGTTGTTGGATCCTAGCCCTAATTTTTCATATTGGGTGATAATTAGGGATTCTATTCTAATCAAACTTTGTCGTTTTGTAGATGTCGAACGCGAACAATGCTGTTGCTAGCTCATTCACGTTAATGAGTCTTTGCCAAAAGGTGACTTTCGATGGAACGAACTTTAGCGAATGGATAAGATACATTCGCACGATTGCTCGCCACGAGGACAAGGAGTATGTCCTCGACGAGAAGCTCGAAAAGATCAATCCAGAAATCGCTACTCCGGCTGAAATGACTGTCTTTGAGACCCATGAGCGTGATGAAACGAAAGTTCATTGCATCATGATAGCCACAATGAACGCCGAATTCCAAAAGTCCTATGAGGATATGTATCCGTACGAGATGCATCAAGACTTATTGGAGAGATACCACCAAAACGCGAGGCAGGAACGTTACGAGAGCTTCACAAACATGATCACTACTAAAATGGGAAATGGAGAATCTCTAACCGTGCACTTGCAAAAGATGCAAAGGTATGTTGATCGTCTTCGCAAGTTGAATGTCGACTTTGGGAAAGATTTGGCTATCGACATGGTTCTTCACTCCTTGCCTCCGTGTTACAACCAATTTAGGATGACCTACCACATGAACAAGGAAGAGGTCACCCTAAGCAAACTCCAAGGGCTCCTAAGGGTTGCTGAGAGCAACCTTAAGGACAAGTCTGTTGCACCAACTCCCAATCCACCCGTTGCTCCTGTTTTTGGCTATACGGCAGGGAAGGGGCAAGAAGAGGAAGGCTCCGTCAAAGAGCCACCGCAAGGGAAAGTCCCGAGATGGTTCCTCTCCTAGTGGGACCAAGGTTGATCCTGCTAAACCCAACCCTAACCCGAAGGAGGAAGAGTGCCACTATTGCCACAAAATAGGGCATTGGAAGAGAAGCTGCCCGGAATATCTGCAAGCCATCAAGGATGGAAAGATCAAGCCGTCTTTCGCAGGTATTTACACAATTAAATCTAATGATTCATCTCATGCTATTTCTTGGGTTCTTGATACCGGGTGTGGTTACCACATTTGTTCTGAATTGCAGGGACTAAGAAGAAATAGGGATGTGGAGCGAGGAAGAATAAATCTAATAATGGGAAACAGAAGATCGCCGCCTGTCACCAAGATTGGAGTGTACTCTTTAGAGCTTAGTAATGGATTAAGTTTAGATTTAAATAAATGTTGCTACTCGCCAGATATGGCAAGAAACATCATTTCATTTCATAGTTTGTTTAGACAAGGATTTAGATATTCGTTTAATAATGAAAATGGTTTGATTTATGCTTATCTAAATGGTGTTTTATATTTTGAAGCAATGCCTTGTAATGGAATTTATGAAACTTTTATGATTGTAGATAACCTAGGAAATGATGTATTATGCATCGATTCTTCCAATAGTATGGATAAAGCATGTTTGTGGCATTGTCGTCTTGGACATGTCAACAAGAAGCGCATAGCCCCACTCCAAAAGGATGGAGTGTTTGAGTCATTCGACCTTAGGGAAGATGACACGTGTGAGTCTTGTTTGCTTGGAAAGATGACCAAGTCACCCTTCACTGGCACTTGTGAGAGGGGAGAGGGTTTGTTGGATCTCATACATACTGATGTATGCGGACCCTTTAGATCCACCACAAAGGATGCAAACCGCTTCTATGTGACTTTCACCGATGATTATAGTAGATATGGGTATATTTACTTAATCAAGCACAAGTCAGAAATGTTTCAAAAGTTCAAAGAATTCAAACATGAAGTGGAGAATCAATTGGGCAGGAAAATCAAGATGCTTCGATCCGATCGAGGAGGAGAGTACCTAAGTCTTGAATTCCACGACTATCTCAAAGAATGTGGAATAGTTTCGCAATTGACGCCACCTAGGACACCGCAGTTAAATGGTGTGGCAGAAAGGCGTAATCGAACCTTGCTAGACATGGTTCATTCTATGATGAGTCATGCTTCACTACCTATCTCATTCTAGGGGTATGCCTTAGAGACTGCCGCCCACATCCTTAACCGAGTCCTTACAAAGAAGGTTGCCAAAACACCTCACGAGATGTGGACAGGGAAAGCTCCCTCATTGGCACATATCAAGGTTTGGGGTTGCGAGGATTTCGTAAGACGAGATACTCACGACAAGCTCGAACCTCGTAGTGAGCGATGTATTTTCATCGGCTACCCACAGAAATCCTTTGGATATCTCTTCTATAGACCGAATGACAATGTTGTCTTCGTTGCGAGGAGAGGGGTTTTCCGAGAGCGAGAACTCATAAGCCAAGGAGACAGTGGGAGGCAGATCGAGCTTGAAGAGATTCAAGAATTGAGTGATGAAGGAACCTCTACCGCTGGCGCTCAACCCGAGGAGGAAACTCCGGTTGAACCAATTGACGAGTCCTTACCTCTTAGACGTTCCGAAAGAGTTAGAGTTCAACCCCAGTTTTATGGTTTTCATATTACTACCGAAGGGGACACATATATTAGTGATGGTACACTAATAAATCTAGATGAACCTAATAGCTATAAGGAAGCCATGGCAGGCCTGGAGTCTGCGAAATGGAAAGAGGCAATGGACAGCGAGATTCAGTCCATGTATGACAACCAAGTTTGGAATTTGGTTGACAATGTGCCCGGACGTAAGACCGTTGGGTGCAAATGGATCTTCAAGAAGAAGACCAATGTGGATGGGAATGTACACACGTATAAGGCGCGATTGGTTGCGAAGGGATTTACTCAAACTCCCGGAGTTGACTATGATGAGACCTTCTCACCAGTTGCGAAAATAAAGTCCATTAGGGTGATGCTAGCCATTGCTGCATTTCATAACTATGAGATATGGCAGATGGATGTCAAGACCGCTTTCCTTAATGGGAAGTTGGCTGAGGATGTTTACATGGCTCAGCCAGAAGGTTTTGTCGATGCGAAGCATCCCAATAGAGTGTGTAAGCTTGAGAAGTCCATTTATGGACTTAAGCAAGCATCTCGCAGATGGAATCTTTGCTTTGATGAGAAAGTCAAAAGAGTTTGGTTTTGTATGAAGCGAAGATGAATCATGTGTATATGTCAAAGTCAGTGGGAGTATAGTTAGCTTTCTCGTTTTGTATGTCGATGACATACTGCTCATAGGAAACGACATTCCGACTCTGCAGGAGGTTAAGTCCTGGCTCGGGAAGTGCTTCGCTATGAAGGACCTCGGAGAGGCTTCCTATATTTTGGGAATAAGGATAGTGAGAGAACGAAGTAAGAAACTAATAGGACTTAGTCAGAATACTTACTTAGATAAGGTACTAAAACGTTTTAGTATGGAAAACTCGAAAAAGAGAGAACTACCGATACAGAGTAATGCCAAATTGAGTAAGACTCAAAGTTCGAGTACCGAAGCCGAGATAGCAGAGATGAGCCGAGTACCTTACGCTTCCGCAGTTGGCTCGATCATGTATACTATGACTTGTACTCGCCCTGATGTTGCCTTTGCTTTGAGCATGGTCAGTAGATATCAAGGGAACCCAGGCAAAGCTTATTGGATTGCAGTTAAGAATATACTTAAGTACCTTCGGAGGACCAAAGAATGGTTCTTAGTCCTTGGAGGGAGTGATGACTTAAAGGTGCGAGGGTATAGTGATGCCAGCTTCCAAACCGACAGAGACAACTAACGTTCGCAGTCGGGCTGGGTCTTTACTCTAAATGGAGGAGCGGTAACTTGGAAAAGTTCCAAGCAGGAAGTTGTAGCTGATTCAACGTGCGAATTAGAGTACATTGCAGCGAGCGAAGCGTCGAAGGAGGCGATATGGTTGAAGAACTTCATTGGTGACCTTGGAGTTGTGCCTGCCATAAAGGAGCCTATGGAAATTTTCTGTGATAATGAAGGAGCGGTTGCCTTGACCAAGGAACCGAGGGATCATGGTAGATCTCGACATATCGACAGAAAGTATCATTTTATTAGGCATCGAGTAGAAGAAGGACACCTCGTGGTTAGGAGGATATCATCGGAAGATAACCCAGCAGATCCGCTTACGAAGGGACTGAGCAGGGTTAAGCATTTGCAACATGCTAGGAGCAATGGGCTGAAGGATGATATTAGTTTAGATTAGATAGTTTTAGAAACGTGTAATAGATAAATGTAATTGACATTTGATGATTAAATAAAGGAGTATTATTTATTAGTAAAGTTACTGTCTTATGTTAATTGTTTAACTATTGTTTCACTTTGCATATTTTGACTTCCAGAATAGTTGAGTTTATTGAGAATAATCGAATTATTCAAACAATCCACAATCGTTCATATGTTAGAAGTAGGTACGAATGAAGATTGTCATGAATTGGTGTGTAGATTGTCTAAATGGCATTAGACATAGCAAAAGTTTGCTGCAATGTTCATGAGTGCTTATGAACAAGTTTTGAGCATTGGAATAAACCCGCGCTTGCTGGAATCACCTTATGGAATGTGATAAAAAGGTGATCGCAAGACGATAATATCATATGGTCTTAAAACCAAGATATATGGTTTGTTATTTGCTAATTGGTTGTACATTGATAATGCGAAACCGCATCAGTAAATTGATGTCATAAAACGCATTGTTGTGTATAGTTGATTAGTGAATAAGTAAATGCATATAAGTCGAAGTTTATCTGTTACTTTTATCCTAAGAGGGTAAAAGCGATATCATGGCCGCTCGATGATTTGATTTGACTTATGTGTCGGGCCCGGTCATAACTAGATTGATGTGTTCGATTAAGTTCTATGTCGAATAAATCTGAGATCGAGAAACTAAACACTGGACTATAATTGTGTTTACATGATATCTAAACAGAGGACTATACGCTCCCTTATCTAAATGACAGGATTGATAAGATCAGAGTATGACAGCGTCTTTGAGAGCTACGATTTCCAATCAGATTGTGCTTGTGTATATAGTTACTGGACTTATCCAAGTGGGAGACTGTTGGAATAGTGTCTAAGGCTGTAACTATATTTGGCAAGTATTTGACCCGGTTGTGCATGGTCCTTTTAGGTTGCCTTCACCATAGCAAGTTGACAGGATGATTTGTAATGAGAGAAGAAATATTATAATATAAGGAATAATAATATTGTTATTTGATTAATATAAGTCATAAATTAATTAGGAATTAATTTGGTGACTTAAAGAGGTTAATTGAATAAAGGGGCATAAACTGTCAAATGTGTGATAGTTGTATTTTGGCTATGAAATCCTTATGGATATAGGGTTGGACGATTTTAGGGTTTAGAGGATCCTAGAAATCGTCCAAGGCCTAATCTATAGGGATCATTGGATTGCTTAGGGCCTAAGTTATTCAATTAGGGTTTAAGGTGTAACCCTAGTAGCTTATAGTATATATAGACCCATTGGGTGGAGGAAATCAGCACTCATGCAAGGCAAGAGACCCTAGGGCTGATTTTCTCACCCTCTTCCCTCTCTCTTATATCATCCTCTTGCTAGTTGGTGTTTGTAAGCCCTTAGAGGAGTGGCAATTGTGACTCTAAGCTCCAAAGACAAGAAGATTCAAACAAGCAACTCAAGGTATTCCTTTAGATCTGATTTCATATGTTATGAATTGAATGTTTACACTAGATCTATCAATAAAAGTCTTGGATACATTGCATGTTAAATTAGAGAAACCTAGATCCAAGCATTAGGGTTTGCATGTGCACATAGGAAAGTTCTTATGGCTCAAACCCATCAGCCCTGTCGTCCATCTGTAATCCGCAGGGTCGCTAGAGTTGGCCCCTTCACCGGTGCCGTTGCTGTCAACTGGGGGCAATTGGCCCTTTTGTGGCCCCGCTGATTGCAGTGAAAACATAGCAACTCTGATGTCTGAAAAGTGGGCGTATAGGCGGTACGATCCTTGCTGAAGTGCCCCGCCTTGCCACACTTGTAGCAGCCAGACGCCCCCAATCTACAAACCCCCTCATGTGCCATGCCTCATTTCCTGCAGCGGCCTCGGCTCTGTTGGCCTTTCGGCCTAGTGTCTGATCCCTTAGGCTTCTTCCCCGAAGCCCCAGCCAAAAGCCCCTCCTCTGCACTCCTCTTCCGGAGGTGATCTAAATCGATCTCTCTCTCCCTCGCCCTGGCAATCATGGAATCCAGGGTCGGACAAGCTGAAAAGCTGACATGCTCCCGAATGTCAGCTCGCATCATGTTGTGATAGCGGGTCCTCCTTATATCCTCGTCTCCTACATACTGGGGCACCAATAACACCCTCTCCCGGAACTTGGCGGTGATCTGCGCCACTGTCTTAGTCGTCTGTCTCATATCAAGGAACTCCCGGGCCAGTTGCTGAAGCTCCACCGTGGGTGCGAACTCAGCCCTGAACCGGGTCACAAAATCCTGCCATGTCACAACCTCAATAGTCGGGGCTCCCAGAGAGTCACCAATCCCTAGACCTGTCCCTCAGGCATCCTGCAGCAAATCGAACCTTCGACCCCTCAAGGCAGAAGCTAGTCAACTATGCAGACTCAATGTATGCAATCCATCGTATGCCAACTATGCGGTCCTTCGCCCCATGGAAATCCGGCGCACCACTGCCCCTGAAGTCCTTGAAGGACAATATGCATGATCCGGACTGGTCGGTCGCCATGTCGCTCCTGAATGCCCTGAGGCGCTCCTCCATCAGCTCTACTATCCCTTCCTTGATCGACCCAAAGATAACCGGGGTCACCTCAAGGATGCCTCTAGTGATCTCTGACGCGATAAACTCGCGTGCCTCTCGTCCACTGGCTCGGAACCCGAACCCGAACCTGATCCCTCTCCTAAACTGCCAACTGTTGGTCTAGGGCGTAGTACCACCATTCTGAAAACACACAATGACAATCGTCAGAAACACTGATATACCTAGAGGGATCACATCTTCTATAAGTTCCCTGGTCATATCTCAGCCTTCCTTGATTCGAGTATGGATCCTCTGCTTTCAGTAGTACGAGCCCATACTACTTTCCATATTTATCCGTACTTTCCTTAAGAACTGCTTTGACTCCACCAAGTCCCTTCTATTACCACTGTTCTCTGCTACTCTTATCCTAGGCTTACCCTAGGGAAATCTCTGACCCTACCCAATCCTTAGTTGCTGAAGGTCTCCTCGTGATGCCAATTAGCCATTACCTGAATACCATCACATGTAACGAGGCTCGGATAATCCTTCGAGTAGAGGACTCATCCCTACAACGGTTAGAACTTAAACAAGAGTTGCGCAATAGGTTCAAATCTAATACTCTAAGATTATTCAACCCTGATTACATGTGACTTAACGTATTCACCTAATAGCTAACTCCCATCACTCAGAATCCTACAAGGCACAAAGCTAGCAGCATTCAGACAAAAGGAAAATCTAGCCATAATATAATCAAGCAATCATATTCTCCTATCCAGAATCGATACTAGCATGCGATATAAGCTCATATAATCAGGCATAACCTAAATAGGCTATCCTACACTGTCTAACCAATACTATCATGTTGCTCAAAAGCACATATAACAGGTACATAAGGCATCATTCCTAGATCCTTAGTCCTAATCTAGCATGTTGTTCTACTAACTGATAATCATAACATAAACTTGTATGGGTATTTTGGGGAAAACTTACTTGAGCTCGGTCGGTCGCGCACATCACACACCTTGTTCTTTCTCAAAACTCTTTAACTTAGTCTTTTTTTTAGAAAACCATTTTCCTTTGTAAAAATCTTTTAATCCCTCAATTTGAGTCCAGACACTCCTGAGGGTGTATCCGAATCCCTCAAACCAGGGCTCTGATACCAACTTGTAACATCCCAAATTTCGAGTCCAAAAATTTCATTTTTAACCAATTGATTTATAACACATTTACTGAAAATCTTGCTAATATCACAACGAACCAAAAATCATCCAAAACATGTTCCAAATCAAAACACCAATAGTAGTAAAATCAGAGTACAATCCCATGAATCAATAATGTGGAAATCTGATGTGCGTGTGATGTGCAGCTACCGCGCCGACTCTTTCCTCTTTGCTGAAGAGGTACCTGAAATAAAACTGAAAATTGTAAGCACGAAGCTTAGTGAGTTCCCCCATCATACCACATACCATACAAACATAAAAAATACACATTGCCAGGCATATCTTGGTGCCCGACCTACCCCTTCGGTCCTTTCGATCGGACGTTGCCTAGCATATCTAGGTGTTGGCCTCCCCTTCGGTCCTTTCGACCGGACATTGCCTAGCATATCTGGGTGTTGGCCTCCCCTTCGGTCCTTTCGACCGGACATTGCCTAGCATATCTGGGTGCTGGCCTCCCCTTCGGTCCTTTCGACCGGACATTGCCTAGCATATCTGGGTACTGGCCTCCCCTTCGGTCCTATCGACCGGACATTGCCTAGCATATCTGGGTGTTGGCCTCCCCTTCGGTCCTATCGACCGGACATCGGGGACTATTTCACCCCTCTACTACTGCCACACATCATATAGCATACTAGCACATAAACATATCAGGTAGTAGTAAACCTAGATGGATATCATAAAGACAATCATCTAACATACAACTCCTACTGGTGGGCCGACATTGTGGTCGTAGACCCACCGCTACTGGAAGGTAACTCACCTCGTATGAATGAACGCTGTCAATCTAAGTGCGAAGTCTCTGTCTACTGCTCCGGCGATTCTCCGGCTATAATTCCCATAAAGACACTTAGTCAGAAGCTGATAACTACTCTTAGGGAAAAATGACTATTTTACCCCTGGCCAAAGTCAATATCATGGTCAAGGTCAACTTCCAGTTGACCTGACTCGTCGAGTTGGGCCGCCAACTCGCTAAGTCCCTATTCTTTCATCTGACCCCCTTCCCGACTTTACTCGTCGAGTTTAGCAAGGACTCGACGAGTTCCCCTTTTACAATATCATCGAATGAACCTTCATCCGACTCACCGAGTTGTATGAACAACTCGTCGAGTTCATCATCATCCTATGAATATGTCCAGTCCGCGACTGGCCAAGTTGTATAAACAACTCGTCGAGTTCATCTTCAAGGGTTGGGAGATTGCCTTGGACTCGTCGAGTCTGTTCATATACTCGCCAATTCCTATGATTCTCACGTCCATGGCTAAGTCTAATACGTTGGGTCACTCCCCTGGACCCCTCTAAAACCCTTCTAACACTCAACTGGGTTCCTTTGAACCTCAACAGATTAGGGACTCAAGCCCTGGACTCGCCAAGTTTCAAGAGCAACTCGCCGAGTCGATGTTGCCCAAGTCTTATATCTCGATTTTTGATGTACAACACTTATCCAAAAGGTAGATCTGGGCTTCTAAGATCAATCTAGCACGTAAAGTTATGAACTTTACGTGCATGCATGGGAGTATAAGCTTAAAGGACCCAAAAATGAGGTCTAAGGGTGCATGGGACTCTATATGGCTACAAGGTTGGCCACTTCATGCCATGTAGTCCCCTAAGGACCCTGGATCTGGTGTCTCAACCCCCAACCATGCTTGCACTCATGATTGGTCATCAAAAATGGTTCCTAAAAGCCCTAATTCACTTCAAAAAGGGATCAAGAACATGAATGAACAAGGTATAAGCTTTATACCTCCAAGGAACTATAGATGTTGCACAAACTCGAAATCTTTTGGTTTCCTCTTGGCTCCTCAAGCTTTTCCTTCCTTCTTGTGATCACAAACCACCAAAATCACCAAAAAGGACCTTAGATCTCACAAAACGATTAGGGTTTCAGTATGAGGTGTTCTGGGAACATAAGGGACGATGCGGGCTGCAATAAGACGTTTAAATAGGGTGCAATCCCTCGGATTTAGGGTTTCGCTCAAACAGCAACTACTCGCCGAGCCAGTCTACCAACTCGTCGAGTAGGTCACATAAATGTTATCCAGATTTGAATATATATATATATATATATATATATATATATATATATATATATATATATATATATATATATATACATTAATCATGTTGTACATAAATTTAATAAAAGCATGTATTCATTCACATATGAATGTCATTTTATATGTTAATATTAAATGATATATTCTTTTTATTTTCTAACTTGAAATGAATTTATATGTTCTTATGATAATCACTTGACAACATTTTATTTCTAAAAAGGCGTCAAATACAGATGAAAGATAGAATATCAAGATCAAGATGCAATCAAATCACAGAATATATGTTTAAGGAATCATAAGGATATTCAGAATATTATATAAATAATGTTCAACGATCTAAAACTAACAATATGAAATGATAGTATGAGGAATTGTGATAAGAGTAGCATTTGATATTTTTATTTGTAATTTAAAATGTATGGCATGTATATAAGTATATAATATCCATATGTAAGTAGACATGTTTATTGTTAGTAATATCATGTTATTTTAAAACAATATTTTTAACACATTTTACATTGAAATATTCTAAAAGCATATAATTTTAAATTATTATACATATTATATTTTTACGATGATTAAAATATTAGAATATTTCACTAGTAAAAATTGGTCTCACGGTCTCACAAAATTATATCCGTCTCAAATGAACTCTTATATATATATATATATATATATATATATATATATATATATATATATATATATATATATATATATATATATATATATGGGGTTAGGTTCATGTGAGACGACCTAATTTTGTGAGACCGTGAGACGCATTTGTTTATTTTTTTTATTTTTATTTTATTTTTTTTAGTTAATTCAAGTTCCGAAAGTAATATCTAAAAAAAGAATTTTTGGATTTTTCCATTTATTTTGCATTTTAAATTTTTTTTTTTTAGAATATGTACAGTGTAATATTCTATTAGAATATTTCACGTATTTTTCAAAAAAAATGGAATTTTTTTTTTATTTTTTTTTTAGTTAATTCAATTCCGAAAATAATATTTAAAAAAAGAATTTTTTGATTTTTCTATTTATTTTGCATTTTAAAATTATTTTTTAGAATATGTCAGTGTAATATTCTATTAGAATATTTCACGTATTTTAAAAAAAAAAAAACAGGATTTTTTTTAAGTTTTTTTTTAAATTTATTTTTATTTTTTTTAGTTAATTCAAGTTTCGAAATAATATTTAAGAAAAGAATTTTTGGATTTTTCCATTTATTTTGCATTTTAAAATTATTTTTAGATTTGGTCTCACGGTCTTACAAAATTAGAATGGCCTCAAATGAACCTGAACATATATATATATATATATATATATATATATATATATATATATATATATATATATATATATATATATATATATATATATATATATATATATATATATATATATATATATATATATATATATATCTTTCAACAAATATTTGATGAACATCTATAATATTAGAGATATAAATTAGTTTTAGATATAACCTCTATATATTTTATAGTACGAATTGGATAACATAGATTTCTATCTAATCTAGAATAAATATGTATTAAATCTGGAGTTAAGGATGGTATATTGGTATTCCTTCGCTCTGTTACTGAAGTTAATTATTAGGTTGGTTATTTCGTAATATTACTTTTAACATAAAAAGAAATTTCAGATTATTATTACAGATCCATTTTATCAATTGCAATATTCGCTTCAAGAAAAAAAAAGACAAAACTGCAAAAATGGTCCCTATGGTATGCATTTTTTTGGGGTTTTAGTCCAAATCTCGACTTTTTTGGATTGGTGGTCCTTTTGGGCTGGTTTCTATGCGTTTTTGGTCCCTCACGAAACTGAAAAGACTATTATGCCCTTAATGAATTTATTTTTCATTTTTCTTTCCCTTTTTAAAATTATTATTATTATTAAATATAAAATGGGTCTCTCTCTCTCTCTCTCTCTCTCTCTCTCTCTCTCTCTCTCTCTCTCTCTCTCTCTCTCTCTCTCTCTCTCTCTTGGATACCACCAGCAAGGGAAGAAGAAATGGTGGTTGCCCCCACCTCTGCAACTCCCTTCCTCCTTCATTTTCTTTCCCGTCGATCAAATAGCCCAAGAACCACGATCGGTGGCGTTGATCACCGTGAACCACAATCAAACCCCACCAAACCTCATCCCACCTCCTACAATCTTCCTCTCGACGACCTTCTGCTCGGAAAACCATTGCTGTAGAGTTTCGACTACCACCGCCACCACCGGAGCCATTGCCCACGTTGCTTTTCATTCACGAAATTGACTATTTTCCGATCACCACCAACTCCTACTCCCTCCAGCCTCCTGCCGCCATAACCACCATCTCGCCTCCATCGTGCCGCCATCGATTTCTGCCCTCGTTACCACCTAACCCCACTGTAAGTTGCCCTCTCCACCATCGCAAGTTGTGATGAACGTCCTCTGGCTTCGATTGAACACAACCGGAATCGATTGCGATCGTTTTCCCCTTCATTCGAACTGCCCTCTCCACCATCGCAAGTTGTGATGAATGTCTTCAGTCTTCAGGGGGAGTTCAGTGACTAAGATTGACAGGTAAAACGATGGAGCAACAAGGGGTTGTTGCCTCGAACTCTCGTCGGAATTGACCATCACCCCTGACATTTCATAACAGGAAACGAAGGAGAAGACAGGCGAAGTAGAAGACGCAGCTGCCTCCTGTTCTTCTTCTTGATGGCAACAACAAAATTGAATGAAAAGAAAGGTGTTTGGAGCTGGTTTATATCATCAAAGCTTTGGATGTGAAGAAGGAGAAATGGGTTCAAGATTTGGGTTGTTGATTTAGGTTCTTATTTTCGTTTACAGCTTCCATTTTCATCAAAAAATGGTGGTTTCCAGGTTTGATCGGGGGAGAAAAACAATAGTCAAAGGTGGGTGAGAGAGAGAGAGAGAGAGAGAGAGAGATGTGGGCCCCAAATTAGGTAATTATTTTAATTTTCATTTAAATTAAATAGAAAAAGCATAAAAAAAATATATCAGAAGGGCATAATAGTCTTTTCAGTTTCGTGAGGGACCAAAAACGCATAGAAACCAGCCCAAAAGGACCACCAATCCAAAAAAGTCGAGGTTTGGACTAAAACCCCAAAAAAATGCATACCATAGGGACCATTTTTGCAATTTTGTCAAAAAAAAAGAGTAAATTACGCGAATGGTCCCTGTGGTTTAGTGTAAATTACACGCTTGGTCCCTAACTTATTTTTCTAACTCGGACTGTCCTCAACTTTTAATTATGTAACCCGCCTAGTCCCTATTCTCACATTCCGTCAATTGTTTCCGTTAGACACCCCACGTACCTTGCACGTTGGGGGTATAAAAGTCTTTTCACATATCCAATGTTATACCGCCAAGAAAAAAAAGGACGTATCGTTGATCAACGTGATCAGACACAAGCTTCACAGACAAAACCTTTGAAAACCCTTTGAAAACCCTTGAAAACCCTTGATCGAAAGAACCCTACATTTGAAAACGACGATGGCGCCTTGGAGGATACGTGCTACCATGGACGAGATTGACGTTGCTCGTAGATATGGTAAGTGTTTACTCCCTCAATCAGTTAGTAACTTAAAAAGAAAAATGTGACTAACCAATCTTTCCGTGAATATACAGCCGGACATCCGACGATATTCTCTGTCCGATTACACCATGGTGGACAGTTTACAAAGTTCCCTGGAAGAAAGTACATCAAAGGCAAGCAAAATTATGTTGATTTACTAGACATTGACACCTTTTCCATTCACGACATTGACGAGAATGACTCTCCAAACAGTTGAGCATTTACTAGACATTGACACCTTTTCCACCAGCTTGCTCCAAACAGTTGTTTTTGGAGTGGAATGACTCTCCAATTGAGCATGAGAGTGTTCCAGACCTAACAGAAGTTGAGAATGATAGTCATTTGGACAAAGAACCATCTTTGGTCGACCATATTGAATTTGAAATGAATGTAGAGAATGAGGATGATTATGATGGTAGTGGACACAACAATGGCAGTGGAAATGATGAGTTTGATGATGATAGTGAGAGTGAAGATAGTGATTTTTTTATTGATGAGGACAATCTCATACATGATGTTGATGTGGATATGAAAGATTTCCATATGAACATTGACAAGGATGTAGAATGGGTTGGAGGTTCTTCTGAAAGTAATGTACCTGAAGATACACAACAAGGTGACTTAGAAGTGATCAACACAGAGGTTTTGTTGTCTGGGTCTTCATCAGATGAGGCAAATGATGGTAAGCGAAGGAAAACTATTAGGGCCATACAGAGGGCTTATGAAAATGATGCAGCTTTGGTTAGTGAGCCCTTCTACATTTTTCAAACTTTCAGTTCATCTAAGGACTTTAAGACACAAGTGAAACTACATTCCATAAGGACAAGAAGGGAAATACAATTAGAGAAAAATGACAAGAATAGGGTTAGGTTTGTGTGTAAGGGCACTATACCAAATCTTGCTACTAATGAAGAAGAGAAATGCCCATGGGTTATATATTGTAGTAAGTGGAAGCGTGACATAGATTGGATGGTTAAGACATACACGAAGGAGCATCGATGTCTACAAACAAGGAAAGTCAAAGCATGTGACTATAAGTATGTTGCAACATTTTGTGGTGCTGGAAAATATCAAGTTGCTGGACCATGGCAAGATCAGTGTATTGTGGATGTAGGTCAACAAAGTTGCACGTGCAAAAGGTGGGAATTAACAGGAATTCCGTGCAAACATGGTGTGGCTGCTATTTGGGACATGGGGAGGAATGACAAAGATGTGGGAATCCCAGAATCATTTGTGCATCCATGTTACTGGTTATCAACCTGGAAAGAGATGTATTCTTTTAAGGTTAGTCCAATCAATGGAAGGTCCATGTGGGAGAAGTCAGCTATACCAACAACTCTGTTGCCTCCAAAACATCGTGTTCCCATAGGAAGACCAAAGAAGAAGAGAACAATATCAATTGTGGAAAAGGAGGACTTTGTTAGAGGAAACACAACATCGAGGGCCCATAGATCAGTAACATGTACGAAGTGTAACAATGTTGGTCACAATTCAAGAACCTGCAAAGGGCAAAGACCAATTGTTGGTGGGGGTGGTGGACAATCACAAGTCAAAGGAAAAGGGAAAGGGAAGGCAACCACTTGATGGTTTGTAATAGGGCTAGTCTTTTGTTACTTTAAATATGAATGGATTGTGTTATGTTACAGCTTGTAATAGGGCTAATATTTTGGTACATTATTTATGAATAGTTTGTAATAGGGGCAGTATTTTGATACTTGTTTTAGCCAATATGTTGGCACTTTTGGATGAACTAGTTTGTCACCCTCATTGCCCTGTAATAGTTTGGTACTAATTAATGGAATGTTTTCTTCTTATGATACACCATTGGGTAGATAATAATTTGGTTTATATTGATTTTTACATTTATATTTTCCATAATAGTTTGGTACTAAATTAGATTGTTATATTCTTCTTATGATGTCACCCTCATTGCCCTGTTATAGTTTGGTACTAATTAATGGTCAATATGCTGCTTATACATCACTTTAAAACATAATCAATACAACACTGCTACAACCATTACAGTACATTTGCATTACAATACATAGACAACCTAACCAATACATAAACACCATTTTCATTGATCTTAAAAATCTTAACCATCTGCATTACAATACATACACAACTTAACCATTACAGAAAAGGATACCTTCACATTCACTGCTACAACCTAACCGTTACAGATAATGATACCATCACATACATTGCTACAACCTAACCATTACAGAAGACTTTACCATTACAATAACAACTCATCCCCACCTTACAACTTGTAAACAAGTATCACCAAGAACAATACCCAACTAATAAATAAACATATTTTCAAGAAAAGATTTTCATTTTTCAGCTTCTTGTTCAACCTCACAAGCCAGGAGATTGTCAATCTGTCACCATGATCCTTTTCATCATCATCATCTACCCAAGCAATAAATCCTTTACGTGGTTCCTGTCAATTTCAAAAGCCACGGTTACAATACCTATAATCGCATATAGTGATATCCCCATCTAGGGTTACGATTACAAAATTCTCAACTACAACATACCTTAATTGGACATGCGTAAAAGGGTCTTCCTGGATTATTGTTAGTAGTTGAAGTCCGAATTACAGCAGCACGCCCACAATCGCATTGAACCATCCTTGATTTGAACATCCTTAGGTGTAACCGCTTCAAACGATGGAGGATTGAAAGAAACTCTAAATTAGGTTCGATCCTGATGAAAAATTAGTATTTGAAGATCGTTGGAAATGTGAAAAGACTTTTATACCCCCAACGTGCAAGGCACGTGGGGTGTCTAACGGAAACAATTGACGGAATGTGAGAATAGGGACTAGGCGGGTTACATAATTAAAAGTTGAGGACAGTCCGAGTTAGAAAAATAAGTTAGGGACCAAGCGTGTAATTTACACTAAACCACAGGGACCATTCGCGTAATTTACTCAAAAAAAAAAACTTTAGTACAAGTGTACAACACACAAGAGTCCTTGAGCCAGACATTGTCAAATCGAACCAATCTTGCTATAATAAATTTAATTACAAAAATGAATAAATACAACCTACCCAAAACATTTCAACAACTTTAACAAAAGCCTCTATATACAAATTTCTTAGGCATGCTATTTTTCATCATAAAAGTACTTAAAATACCCAACCAACCCCATAACAGAAATAAAAAAATTTCAATAATTAATCAGAAAAAATCTCTTGAAGTTCATGATTTTCAGGATTAGTGATTACACTCGAATCTTCTGTAGCCAACCTTTGAATCTCCCGTGTCTTGTTTTCGTTTTCAACATCCTCCTCATAAGAACTATCGGTTTCATCATTTGATTCCAAATCAGGTTTTGACAATATCATTGACTTTGACTTTGACTCTTTGTCTTCACATATGCACGCAACCGGGTTTTCATGAAACTCTCCCCTCCCGGGCTTAACCTCATTGGGTTGGCCCATGAACCCGATCTGATAAAATCGTGTCGTGTTCACAAACTCTTCCCATGTCATGTTGTCACGATCCTGAAACAAACGCCAAAGTTTTTTGGCGTTTGGTCTGACCGTAGGTTTATGCCCAAAGTATCTCCTAAAATAATCGAAATTCAAAAGAAATTAGTATTTCCAAAAGATTCCAACTAGTTTATGGAAAGAAAAAAAAAAAGTTTCTTCCGGGACCACACCACCCCGCCCCAAGAACATCAAGTTGAATCCACATTGGAATTAAAACTTTTAGACTACGCAATATACTGCGACTTAAACCCTGACATGTTTCTACAAGTATATGCATTTTTCAATGAGTATTGTGTTTTGTACCTTCTGCCGGCTAACATTTTAGCCATGTTACCATTGTTGTTTGTGACGAAAACATCACTTTCGTCACAAACGATAAAATCTAGAGCGGCCATACGCGAAGAATACGATGAAAACGGTGCAAGTTCCTCTTTGGTTGTGATAGTGTCCTTGGAATGAATGTTTGGAAACAAAGCTTTTAATGGTGCTAACGTATCTTCACCTCCGTATACTTCACCAGACGCCACATAGATGTGAACATCTCTCCCGTATCCTAATGCTCGCAGCATAAGCCCGACTTCCTCCGGAGTCAATGGACATCTCCCTTGCCTCCGTTCCCTATCAGGATTCCTTTTCTGCATTGCAAAAAACATGTTTTATATCCACATTTTAATGTTTTATAATGATTTAAAGGTGCACACGTATCAAGCTAGACCAGGCCTAAGGGATTTGAAAGACAGTTTTGGGCCCGGTCCTAGCCAAGTCTGTTTGCACCTCTATCTAGCTCTATTGATTGGGTAAAACGAAGCCTTACATGTAAAGTTTTCCACCTTCTTCGAATTTGTTGTAATTCTTGTCTTTCCTTGTCTCCACCACCATAATAGCATCCCGAGAATGCAAGCATATCGGATTCGAATCTATACATTTGAAAATTTTGTCACGAATAGAAAAAGTAGAAATCGAACGTTGAATCTGAACCGAAACCGATCACATTAGAACGGGTTCAGTTTCCAAAATCCGGATTTGATTGGTTCGGGTATTTCAACCTAGTTGAATATGTACCTCAAATGTAAAGCTATGAAATGCTTGCTTTTCTTCCTCATTCGTTCGACTAATGTTTTTCCCATTTCAACAATCGGATCAGTAAACTTCAACGCGTGATAATTGGCTCGACATCTCAATTTCTGAAGATCCGTAGCCAAACGGTTCGATAACCGGTAATCAAACTTGGTTAGCATTACGGCCTACAATAAAGTTACCCGAAATCAATCTCTCTAAAAACAAGAAGGAATAGCAACGTACTTTTATTGATTTGTTATTATAATATTCTATTTTTATTTTTTTATTTCGGAAAATCTATAGTAACACCTTACTGCTAAAATTGGATATATATATATATATATATTCAAAATAGATAACATTATAATTGGCAAGAAAATATATATACCTTTTTCTTGTCGAGTAAAGGTACCATTCGAGATTGATAGCACCCTTGATTGCATTTTCGGGGCACTCGGGTCCGATGAGGATGCACAACTCTCCCATTAATAGCAGGAAGCTCTTTAACGATCTTAACTTCTTTTGAAAGATACGATATAAACCAATCCACATCAAAGATTTCAGAGAAATTGCTGCATAAAATCATTAAAATAGACCCTATAAGAATAGAATCTACCTTGGGAATCGTGTCAACCCCACCCCATTTGTTTTTATCAAAAATATATAAAATTTCATTATGTTTTAAAAGTCGTGTACAAACCTTTGGTCTTTCCAATATGATTTTTGATCAAGTTTTGGAACTACGAGCGTCGCGTTTAGTATATAAGCAGCAACAACTGCATCTGTTATCTGCAATTTTTATTTTTTAATGTTACATTTTAGAAACAAATATATGTGAATAAATTAATAATGACAATTTATTACATAAATTAACAAACTTATTTCACATATTACATACGTACCCCTGTTCGTTGTTGATTTAAACCACCACTCGTTGCTATCAATAAAAACCGATGGGGATTTGTTTTTGCATTTGCTTCTATAAGACACAAATTCAAATTGATTAGTATGTATTAAAAAATAAAAATTTAAAATAACGAACATTAAATGCATGATTCATGTTCCTTGAATTAGATAATATAAGTGTATCCGAAAACGGGTATTTAAAGATTTTTTTTATAATTAAAGTATTAAATAAAAACAAAAAACAAACCTAAAAAATTCTGATTTTTTTCCGAGCAACCGTAGTAGAACTGGGAGTGACTTGACTGCCATAGATTCCGGCGAACAAGCTCTTGTGTTCTCGAATGCTTCAAAATTCATAACAAATAATAAAAAAAAGTCGAACAGAATAAAATTTGTTAATTCTATGTAATTAAAAAAACATCAAATTGTAAATAAAAAAAGCGTAAAAACAGAGCAAATCCAATGTAACGCTTACCGGAACAAGAAAAGCTGTCGGCTTTCGGGCATTTGAACGCACCTCGATGTATTGATCAGACTGTAAACAAGAATATTAAATTTGATTGAAGTAATGATTAGGTCAAAATGAGATTCAAGATTTATGAATGGGTTTTTGGTTATGTTTATGTTTACCTTATGGTGGGAATGGAATTGGTCGTGGTTGATTGGTGGAGAAAGGAATGATAAAACGGCGAAAAGGAATAAAATACAACCGGCGACGGCGGAGATAAAAGGGAGTAGATGATGGAGGTGGAGGCGGCGACGGTGGCAGAGTATTACACCTTGAAAGATACCGATACCGATGTAAACAGCGTTGTTATGATGATGGGTTTTCTTCTTCATGGTTGATGGGTTTTCTCTTTAGCTGATCAAATTAAACAACAATGGTGGTGTCAATGGCGGTGGAGGTGGAGGTGGCGATGGCGATGGTGGTGGTTGTATTTATTTTCCGATGATACATGGTTTTTCATGGCGTCGCAACCGCAACAGCGTCATCATCAACAGAAAGGTTGTTGCCATTGTGCGATTATGCTTCTGGGTTTTTTTGAAGGATTCTGATTCTTGCAGATGAATACCAGAAATTTTGTAGAGAGAGAAAGAGAGAATGAGGAGAGAGAATGTGGGCCAGGGACTCCGGCCTTCACCTCGATGGAATCGCAAGCAAGAAATCTTAGTTGGATTTTTGATACGTTTGTATAAATCGTAATAATAGTTCCAAAAAGGTCCCTCAAGTTTATTCTGTTTTGCACAAACCGAATAAATGTATTTAGTTTTTTAAAAAAAGGTAAAGAAATAACATTTAAAACAAGACAAAATTACATAAATGGTCCTCATGGTTGACAAAATCGACCAATTATGGTCCTTATGACGAATTCTTTACACAGATGGTCCCTGTGGTTTCAAAATCTTGCAAAGACAGTCTTTTTGACTAACGGCGTTAACTTTTTCAGTTGAGTCCTATGTGAAATGACATATTTGCCCTTCATGCATAAGGACGCTTTATGTAATATGTTTCTACCACAGGGACCATTTATGTAATTTTCTCTATTATTTATTATTCTTTTATTTATTTTAATTATATATTTAAGGATTTAGATTTGTTTAAATTTATTGTTTAATATATATATATATATATATATATATATATATATATATATATATATATATATATATATATATATATATATGCTAACATTTTTTAACGTTTTGCTCAAATTATTTTTTCTAATCTTTTTGACATTTTCTTCAAGTAAATTTATTAATGTTTTTTATGTTGACGTTTTATTCAAGTATTATTTATCTATTTTTTTGACATTATGTTCGAATACATTTTTCAACATATAGTATGTTTATATTTGTTAAAGGATTTCACGGCTATTGTAATTATAATTCGTAACTTAATTCACTTTTAATTATGTTTTCATTTTTTTTCTTTTATCAGGTTATATAATTATTATTTTTTAATTCAAATATTTAACTATATAAGGTTGTATAATTATTATTTTTGTAAACTAATTTATTAACATTTTTTTACAAAAAAGTGTAAAATGTTTGTTAAACGTGAATATGATTAATATATATTAGGTAGACATAGGTTAAGCTGAGACCGCCTCACAACGTTGCCGAGAACGACCAAGTCATTTCACATTGGATTTAAATGTAATTGTTTTGAGTGAATTTTTTTTTTTTAGCAGTGTTGTAAAAAATCACAACGCAAGGGCCTCTAATCGGTCAGGTAGCGCTTAGGGATTAAACTGAGATTAATCGGGACCTAATTGTGATTTTTTATAACACTGCTTAAAAAAAAAAAAAAAAAAAAAAAAAAAAAAAAAAAAACCTCGAAATAATTACATTTAAATCCAATATGAAATGACCTAGACGTTCTTGGCAACATTTTGAGGCGGTCTCAGCGTAGCCTATGTCTACCTAATCTATATTAATCATATTCACGTTTAACAAACATTTTACATTTTTTTTTATAAAAAATGTTAATAAATTATCTTACAAAAATAATAATTATATAACCTTATATAGTTAAATATTTGAATTAAAAAATAATAATTATATAACCTGATAAAAGAAAAAAAATGAAAACATAATTAAAAGTGAATTAAGTTACGAATTATAATTACAATAGTCGTGAAATCTTTTAACAAATATAAACATACTATATGTTGAAAAATGTATTCAAACATAACGTCAAAAAAATAAATAAATAAATAAATAATATTCGAATAAAACGTCAACATAAAAAACATTAATAAATTTATTTGAAGAAAATGTCAAAAAGATTAGAAAAAATAATTTGAGCAAAAAGTTAAAAAATGTTAGCATGTATATATATATATATATATATATATATATATATATATATATATATATATATATATATATATATATATATATATATATATTAAACAATAAATTTAAACAAATCTAAATCCTTAAATATATAATTAAAATAAATAAAAAAATAATAAATAATAGAGAAAATTACATAAATGGTCCCTGTGGTAGAAACATATTACATAAAGCGTCCTTATGCATGAAGGGCAAATATGTCATTTCACATAGGACTTAACTGAAAAAGTTAACGCCGTTAATCAAAAGGACCATCTTTGCAAGATTTTGAAACCACAGGGACCATCTGTGTAAAGAATTCGTCATAAGGACCATAATTGATCGATTTTGTCAACCATGCGGACCATTTATGTAATTTTGTCTTAAAACAATGAAGGTTTTATCTAGGCAATGCAGATATTTACGAAATATATTCAAATAATAAATAATTAGGCGACATATAAATGATACAATTACTTTTTTTTAGGAGAAACCTATATAAGCTTTTATCATGTAAATGATTAATAGTTATAATTGAAATGAATTATTCCTGATTATGTTTTATTAAATTATAAACTAGTATCTAAGCATTAATTTTCAGAATATTTATTTTTAGATGGAAAATTATTAAAAATTCGTTTCATTTTGCATATAAACGTGTCCTCTGTAAGTATAATTGCTATACTTTATTAGTCAATGCCCAAATAAGTTATTTGCATCAAAATATATACAAATTAGATGTACCAAATTATTAAAGTCTGAACATTCAAACTCACACTTTTATCATCATATCCATATAACATTGAGTTGAACAAATATATATAATGTTTATCCTATATTTATCTCTTATCTAATCATCTTGGTTATTATCTAATGTTAATGTGTAGCCTTCATGTCTTACAGCACAAAGTGAACTAAAATTTTGAATTTTATTTTTGAATTTCATCATATATGTTATGTTTTATTTTTAATTTCCAAAAAAAATGTTTTAACCATTTAGTGTATCGATGGGTACTTAAGGATGTTATGTTTTATTTTTAATTTCCAAAAAAAATGTTTTAACCATTTAGTGTATCGATGGGTACTTAAGGATGTACCACTACAAAGTCAAAATTGAGTTACCAGAAACTACATGTAATCTTTAGAATTTTATGTGTGATATCATTTACATGTAATCTTTAGATTTTTATGTGTGAAATCATTAATTATAGTATATGTCGGTATATCCAACTTGGCTCACCGGCTTGTAATCATTAATTATGTCATATATCAATGTATCCAACCTGACTAACCAACATATCTAGGTGCAAATTCAAATATGTAATTGATAAAATTAAAAAATCCAGCAGAGTTACCATATGAGTCAAAAAAAAAAAAAAGACAAGTCTATCAAAAATACTAAAGTAAGCATTCAATACTAAGTCAGAGATTTTAGATGTGAACCACTTGGGTTGTGGTGAGTGGTGACATGGTAAGACATGTGGAAGATATGGTGAATAACCTTATTGATTCATGTTCAAATCCTGACACTACTCAACTTATGTGGTCATGGAGGTTTGTCTGTAGTGACTACAAGGCATGAAGTATAGTCTTTATGTTTGCAACAGGGGATTAGTCGGTGCGCGAAAGCTGACCCGTAAACCCTCATTAGAAAATTTCATTTCCAAAAAATAAAGATGTAGATGTGAATAATGAATTTTATAGTTACCAAATAACTTCTAGTCTAACGGTATTAAATGTTGTTTTCCTCTTTGAGGTTGAGGGTTCAAGTCTCATCCATTTTTTCCAAAAAAAGACGTATATTAATCATGTTTCTTTTTCTTCATTAAACAAGCAATATATTATCAAATTACTAGGTTAAAGATATTGATAGATATATAAGAAATTGTCAAATGAATACCATATTGACTAATTGATATATTATTTCGAAACTTATAGATAAATTGATATATACAGCTAGAATAAATATATTAAGAACAGATAAAACTTATCGAAGGACATGGTAACGGAAACAAAGTAGAGGGGCTATTTTTGTAGTAAAAACAACATCAGGAATCTCCTGCAAAATGTAAGAAACTCTAGTGGTTTTTTATGTGATTTGTTTTAGGATATTGTAGACAAATCAAAAAGGCTCGAGGATCTCGCCACCTGGCAATAACAAAGAATCCCAGCCACTCATAGTACAACCTCATTAATTGGTCAATTACAAGCAAAAAAGAAGGGCCGGGTAAGGATGGTTTGTTGAAAGAGAAAGGTATAACTGTAAAAAAAAAAAAAAATCATATATTTAATAATTTTGCGAAAAAGGATTTACATATTTATTTATATTGTGTTAAATAATTTGGCAAAATACATATTATTTAAGAGAAAATGTAAACGAATTTTAGGTTTGTTTGGCAACAAATCGTTTGAGAATTTTATTTAAACAAAAAGTTTTGTTAGGGAAAGTGTTTAGCTTTTGTTTTTACGATTCATATATTTTTAAACGTTATTACATTTAAATAGTTATTTAGATTGGTTATTTTTAATCTAATTTAAATTATCCGATATTTTATCTTGTTGAACGAAACAACTTTTAAATTAAAGTGGAATAACTAACTTGAAAATAATTGCTACTTGAACTACTACGCTAATTTTTTTTGATACATATTCAAAATGTCAATGACAGTTTCATTAAATTGTACATTATGCATCAGATTGAGTACTACCATGACATCTTAGCATGTTGTAAAAATATCTATATATTAAAAGCAACTTGTAATTAAATAATAGTTACAGTATAAGATATTGGTTATTAACAGTATTAATAATAAAATATTTAGTTATACAAATCATCAGTATTTATCCTAATATTATAAGTAATGATGAAAACAAGATGGGGTTTTACAAGATTCTGTCTCGTTCCATTCGTATTTGATGCATACAATGATACAAAGAGCGAAAATAGGTGAATCCGTGAATACAATAACACTTTTCTAAACTTAATTCGATTTTGGATGTACATATTTTTACCTTATGGACTACGTAAATCCGATCATGAAAATTGATAAATATATATTATTAAAATAACTATATATTTATTATTAATTATAAAACAATAACTTATTAACATTTTAAATATATAATTCGTAAGTTGTGTATAAAAAAATATTTTATTTTTTATTTTTTATTATTTTTAATAATTATCCTTTTTAGTGAAATAGATAAACATATAGCAAAGAATCGTAGCATTTAATGATTTTTATCCGTGATTTGCATATGAGTAACATTAAATATTATTTTAATTATATATAGATTAATTTAGAACCCCTTTCCATAAATAATTCCTATTGGTCCAAAAAAATTTATTTTTTTATTTTCTTTTTAGATAATTTGTCCCTAGCTTTTAAATGTGGCCTAGACAACGTGTTATTTTCCTATCATTCTCACGTTTCCTCCACCGGCAACCAATAAAAATGGGATCAGTGTACGTCTGTAACGCCCGTAGATTAAGGCTGGTCAATTTAGAGACGTTAAGCGTTAAAATTGACTTTTTGATGGAAGATTATTTTGAAGGAATAATCTTAAATAAGTTGTAGTATATGTTACAAGGGTTTCGTACATATAAAGAACGTCAAAATCCGAGTTATAACGAAGAAGTTATGACATGTCGAAATTTCGTGACAGAGCCGGCATGACGCTGAATGACGTAAAAGTGAATTTACGTTAGAGTAATATTTAGCCTTAGCGATCTAAACGAAAGTCGTAGAGTTCGTTAAACCATGAGCGTGCATAAAAAGAACGTCCGAATCTGACTTCGTATAACGAAGTTATGATTTTTCTAAGTTTTAACTTGGCGGTATGCAGCTCGAATACTCGATTTGAGATCGAGCAGTTTTTAGCCGAAACAATCTAAACGAGAATTGAAGATCTTGTTGATAGTAGTGCAACGGTAAAAAGACAGACGAAAACGGACGTCGGATGAAGAAGTTATGAATTTATAACGGAGTTTTCCTGTCCCGACATACTAAAATAATATAATAAAAATAAATTCAAAATTAGCCGACGGAGTCTAAACAAAAGTTGTAGATCGTAGTTTCACCTACGCGGGGATATAAAGAACGTCGAAAACGGAGCTCGTATGATGAAGATGTATATTTTTGAAGTTTATTAAATAATTAACGTATTTAATTTAAATATAAATTCCGATATTGTAACATCCCAAAATTCAAGACTAAAAATTTCTTTTAATAAAACATTACTTTAAGCAAATTCATCTTTTCAAAACATAAACAGAGTAATAGTTTCCAAAATACATGTTCGTTATCAGAGTAACCATTCCCAGGCTGTCTAATCTATGGTGTGTGCCGTGCGATCACCCTGAGCTCTTCCCTCCGCTACCGGAAGTACCTGAAACCAAAACTGAAAACCTTAAGCACGAAGCTTAGTGAGTTCCCCACCCTACCACATATCATGCATAACCACATACAGCACATACTGGGCTACGCCCGCTATCCTGGGCCTCGCCCACCCTACCTCGCGCCTCGCCCGCTACAACGGCCCCGCCGCTCCAGGCCCTGCCTGGCTTCGAGCCCCGCTCGGATACAGATCTGTTTCACTTAGGCCTCGCCTGTCACAGGGCCTCGCCCACTAACATATAATAGCACATAAACATATCACATCACATTACATAAGCTAAACACATACTAACGGATCCTGTCCTAAGGTCTCGCCTATCTCGGGGCCCCGTCCCTGTCCTACTACTGATGAGTCATGGAACCCTGTCCATACTCCTGCTGATAGTGAGGTACGGGCCCAGCCCATCCTCACCCCTTCCCTAACTCGGGCCTCGCCCCAGATCTGTTGCTACTGAGATATGGAACACCATACACACTCTGCTATTGGTGAGATACGGGACCTCGCCCACACTCACCTCCCTACCAGGCACATACAAGTATCACACAGACAACAAGTATAAACTATCTCATAAACCATTCCTTGGGCACCCGCCCTCTACCATTGGACCTCGTCCCGAATATCATACTAGCATGTTGTGCCTAGGGCTAACCCCCGGGTCTTCTACTCGTAACTACATGGGCCGACATTATGGTCGTAGACCCATTCATACAAAGGGAAACTCACATGCACTGGCTAAACTGGCTGATGAACCCACTAGCTGCTGCCCGACAACTCTCTGAACTCCTGCTCCACTCGCTCCCCGAGCTACCAATATCAATGCAATACTGAGTCTAACTGACCCCCGAAATACAACCAAGTTAACTCTGGTCAAAGTCAACCTTCCAGGTCAACCCTACTTGCCGAGTCACCCTATTGACTCGCCGAGTTCATATGTTCAGAGCCCTTCTATTCGCGACTCGACTCGCCGAGTCTACCGATTACCGAGTCCTGACCTGTCCAACTCACCGAGTCTCCATTCGACTCACTGATTCGAGTCTCGACTCGAAGGGTTTGGGGGGGTTTCGCGACCTGACTCGCCGAGTCCAAGACAACCTTCAACAGACTCGCTGAGTTGTTCATCCAACTCGCCGAGTTCCTGCCCAAGTTCATCTGACTCGACTAGCTGTTCATCACACTCGTCGAGTTCCTCCAAATCTTCATGCTACTCGCCGAGTTCACCCAAAGGAATCGCCGATTCCATTCAGATCTCTAAACATGCAGAGGACTTTTGAGTCATGCATGGACTCCAAACTGTAAATCTACCCTTCTAAGCCTATTCCTCACGTAAAGTTGCAAACTTTACGTGTAGAGAAGGAGATCTAGGCAAAATACACCATAAACTAGGGTTTAAGGAAAAGAGACTCCATAATCAGCTCAAGGGCTGATACTTTATGCTTTCCAAGACCAAAATATGCTTAGATCTGAAGTAGCAACTCCAGATCCGGCTTCTAACTCAAATGGACAACTTAATCATGGCTAAAAAGCCCCAAAACTCACAACCAAAATAGATCTAAAGGGAGGGAAACGACTTAATACCTTCAAATGTTCAGAAATATCTTCCCTATCCCAGATCTATAGCCCCCTTCTTGCACCTTCAAGATCCTTCTTCCTTTTCCAAGCTTTAATGCACTCCTCAAGACAACAATTGGCTCAATCAATGGATATGGCAGCTAGGGTTTGGCATTTTGGGTTAGAGAGGCAGTAAAGGAACCCTAGGTAAGAGAATGAGGCGCTTAAATAGGCCCCAAGTCCAAAATTTAATGTTTTCCTCACACAGACCTGACTCGCCGAGTCGGTCACTTACTCCCCGACCCGGATCCCGCTTGGACTCGCCGAGTCCCCCCTTAAAGTTAGGGTTTTCTTTCCTTTCTTGGCCTTCAAAACTTTGGGTGTTACAATTCTCCCCCACTTAAACTAAGCTTCGTCCTCAAAGTTTGCCATGGCCCACCGCCTGCGATCTGCTTCCAAAACCCACCAATTATCCCCATACCAGCTGCCTACCTTCGCCGGTCTTCCACCCGGTCATTCTGACTAACATAATCCTCGCGGATAAAAACTTCGGGTCAAACCTGACCCTGAACACTTAGAAACACAACTTACTCAACCGACAATCCTTCTGGTACTCTCCGAGTACTGCGCTTGAACTCATAGGGGTTGACCCCTTCTTTCCCTTCGCGATTCTCTTGCCTTCCTAAGTCGATGCTCCACAACCAACTATTTCCTCTGTCACTGTGAAGATCCTATTGTGACATCCCCAAAATCTCGGCCAGAAAAGACCGATTTCATTTATGCTTTTTAAAACATTTTCAGAGTAAATCCATTTGATTCTTAAAAGAGATGCGGAATTTGTTCCCAAAAACAAAACATGATAAGATAGATATTTATCAAAACATTTCATATAGAAATATGATTTCATTTCATAATCAAAAGTCGGTATGTCATGTTCCGATACAGATCACAAAGCATAAACGATTACATTACAAGTCATTCAACAAATATATACATATGCAGACTTGTAAACAAAAATGACTTGATGATTCGCCTATCTTAAGCTCTTGCGCCACTTCCTGTAATACAATTAAACTGAGTGGGTCAGGCTTGGGAGCCTGGTGAGCATATAGGGTTTTCAAACCCACAATAATTATATTTAATTTCATCAATCAACAATAAACCCGATTACCCATTCCCGTTATCCTCACCTTACGTTCCTAAAAATAACGTCTATTATAAGGAACTTATTTCAGGATTTTCATCGGGACAGACATTACTGCAGAGGGGCTTCCTCAACAATAAGTGCCCTAAAGGCAACCATGTGGGGGATAGAGTACACCGGTGAACACGTCGTTCACAACACCTACAGGTAATGAGCCTGCTAGTGTTCCACAGGACAGTCTAGAATAGTTTGTGGTCGTCATCCATACTCTGCTGAATGACTAGAATAACACCAATAACACCGAGGCCTCTCATCTGTTTATTTCACACCAATTATCTACCCATGTTCTACCCAACATATTAGTAGATAAAAATATACATTTTTATACATTGTTTAAAAACCTGTATAGCATGCTTTAATCAATACATATTCCACATAACAGATGAGGCATACACACATAACACGTATTTCATAGAGAATATACATTCACACATATAACCACAAAATATATACACGTAACACGTATTTTATATTAAATACTTCATAATATTGCATTAGAGAGAAAATAACTACACACTCACTTGATCAGAAGATGATCCGACAGCACTACGGCTTATAGAAATAGCGTCTCTCCGTAGATCTGGAAGATCTTCACAAAAACCGGCTCCTCGCGGGCAGGGCTTCGGCTCGGGAATAACGCTCTTCGGGATTCTCGGGGCTTCGGATCTCGCTTCGGGGCTCGGGAATAATACCGGGGCTTCGGGGTACAAACGGCACGCAAAACGAGGCAAATGACTAGAGAGAATGAGGGAATTGTGTGTGAAGAATGAGCTGCCTTCGGACCCCTTTTATAGGTTGTCCCTCGCACGTACGCGGGGCGTAACTTCGGGGGTACGCAGGGCGCACGCCTCGCAGATCGTCAGCGCTTACGTCATCGGTCCCCTTACGTCACTGCATACGACTTCGGACTACTCGAGTGCCCCTCGCTGTACGCGGGGCGTATAGCAGTACGCGCTGCGTACTTCGGATAGACCGCCTCTCCTTTCTTCGGATAATATCGGAGTAAAATAAAAATAAATATTAAATATTTTATTAAACTTCAGAAATTCATATCTCCTTCATACGGACTCCGATTTCAACGTTCTTTATATCCACGCGAAGGTGAGACTACGCTCTACAACTTTCGTTTAGACTTCGTCGGCTAATTTTGACTTTTATTTTTTATTAATTATTTTTAGAAGGCTCGGACAGGAAAACTTCGTTATAAAATCATAACTTCTTCGTCCGACGTCCGTTCTCGCCTATTCTTTCATCGCTTCGCTACTAACAACGAGATCTTCGATTCTCATTTAGATTGTTTCGGCTAAAAACCGCTCGATCTCAAATCGAGTATTCGGGCTGCATACTGCCACGTCGAAACTTCAGAAAATCATAACTTCTTCATACGAAGTCAGATTTGGGCGTTCCTTTTATGTACGCTCTCGGCTTAACGAAATCTACGACTTTTGTTTAGATCGCTAAGGCTAAATATTGCTCTATCTTAAATTCATATTTTACGTCACTCGGCGTCGTGCCAGTTCTGACGCGAAACTTCGACGGGTCATAACTTCTTCGTTATAACTCGGATTTTGGCATTCCTTATATCTCTGGAATCCTTGTTTCGATCACTACAACTTTATGCAAAGATATCGGGCTTATCTCACACTTAAATTTTGACGCTTATTTTATTCTTAATTCATTAAATTATAAAAATCAAGAAAATAAACACACATAACCACATAATTTACATAATCCACAAATAATACATTTTTTTTATTATTTCAAATTTAGTTACAATGGCTAACCTAGACTATTCCATTGCTAAAAATGGCAAGCCTAAAAACACGGGCGTTACAATTCTCTCCACCTTAGAATGATTCCGTCCCCGGAATCACACACCAGCAAACAAATGCGGATAGCGACTCATCATGTCACTCTCCGTCTCCCAGGTGAGATTTGGCCCATTCGTGTGTTTCCATCGGACAACCACTAACTCAACCATCTTACGTCGCAACTTCTTAGTCTTTCGGTCAACGATTGCCTCCGGTTCCTCAATCAACCTTTTGTTCTCATCGATCCTCAACTCCGAAAGTGGAATTATGTCGGGAACTTCTCCCGTGAACTTCCTCAAGTAACACACATGAAAAGTGTTATGAATTCCATTCAGTTCTTCTGGTAGTTCGAGCTTGTAAGCATGGTTCCCAATCCTCTGAAGAACTTTAAACAGTCCAATAAACCTTGGACTTAACTTTCCCCTTTTACCAAATCTTATAAGTCCCTTCCATGGCGAGACTTTAAGCAAAACCGAATCTCCAACTTCAAAAGTCATCGGTCTTTGCTTTTTGTCAGCATAACTCTTTTGACGGTTTTGAGCTGCTAACATTCTTTCCCTAATTATTTTCAACTTTTCAGCCGTTTGATGGACTATCTCCGGTCCCATAAACTGCTTTTCCCCAGCCTCAAGTCAACAAGACGGCGTACGACACTTCTGTCCATACAATGCTTGATAAGGTGTCATCTTTATGCTCGAGTGAAAACTATTATTATAGGAAAATTCTACCAAAGGTAAATGTTCATCCCAATTACCTAGGAATTCCAAGGTACACGCTCTCAGCATATCTTCAAGTGTTTGTATCGTCCGTTCGCTCTGACCATCAGTCTGCGGATGGTAAGCTGTACTTAAACACAACTTGGTACCCAATTCCTCTTGTAGACTTTTCCAAAATCGCGAGGTGAAACGATTATCACGATCCGACACAATCGTTAGTGGAACACCGTGAAGCCTCACAATTTCCTTCACGTAAGAATTCGCAAGCTTTTCCATAGACCATTTCTCGTTGGCTGCTATGAAATGCGCACTCTTAGTGAATCGATCAACGACCACCCAAATCATGTCGTGACCACTTTTTGTTATGGGTAGTTTAGTGACAAAATCCATAGCAATGTCTTCCCACTTACCCATAGGCACAGGTAATGGTTCTAAATTCTCGTATGGTTTCTGATGTTGTGCCTTGACTCTTGCACAGGTCACACACTCGGCCACATACTTCGCGATGTCGAGCTTCATCGTCGGCCACCAATAATAGGGTCTCAGGTCCCTATACATTTTTGTGCTACCGGGATGAATCGAGTACATGGTTTTGTGAGCTTCTTCCATCAGAAGATCTCTGACTCCTCCTGTCTTAGGTATCCAAATCCGATCTTGGAACACCTTCAGTCCGTGACTGTTTACACCGAACACCAACGTTTTGCCCAAACGTTCCTCTTTTCAGTCATTTTTCTCAGAAGCTTCGCTTTGAGCTTTCTTTATACTTTCCAAAATAGTCGAGACAACTTCAATTCTCAACGCTCTTGGCCTTTTCTTTTCAAGATTGACCTTCCGACTGAGAGCATCAGCAACAACATTGGCTTTACCGGGGTGGTAAAGTATCTCACAGTCGTAGTCCTTAAGTAATTCCAGCCAGCGTTGTTGTCTCATATTCAACTCTTTCTGACCAAAGAGATCTTGGAGACTCTTATGATCAGTGAAAAGTTTGCACTTCGTGCCATAGAGGTAATGCCTCCATATTTTCAGAGCGAAAACTACCGCTGCCAACTCCAAATCATGAGTCGGGTAGTTCTTTTCATGCTCTTTCAGCTGTCGAGACGCATATGCGATCACCTTATCCCTTTGGGTTAAAACACAACCCAATCCAACTCCAGACGCATCGCTATAAACAGCGAAGTCTTCAACTCCATCGGGTAGAGAAAGTATCGGTGCCTCGCATAGTTTCTTCTTTAGTCTCTCGAATGCTTCTTTATGCTTATCACTCCAAGCATAAGTAGCTCCTTTGTGGGTTAAAGCTGTTAATGGACTAGCGATCGAAGAAAAGCCTTGGATAAACCTTCGGTAATATCCGGCTAATCCCAAAAAGCTTCGGATCTCCGTGGGACTTTTCGGTTGTTCCCACTTCATCATAGCTTCGATCTTCGCTGGATCAACCATTATCCCTTCTTGGTTGACCACGTGACCCAAAAATTGGACTTCACGAATCCAGAAATCACATTTGGAGAACTTTACATACAGCTTCTCCTTCTTCAAGACTTCCAACACTTCTCGCAAGTGTCTGCCATCCATTACCCATTCCTGATCCCTATCTGATCACTAGGAGATAAGGGCGTCGCCCCAACTCCGCTAACGAAGCTACTAAGGAATGTTACGGCTTACCCGTAGTCTTACATCACCATCCATTGCTGACTGCTAGAGAATGCTACGGCTGCCCTGTAGTCTTACAACACTTCCACCACTAACTGCTAGTGAATGCTACGGCTGCCCTGTAGCCTTATATCACTTTCTACCACTGACTGCTAGTACGAAGGCACCCATGTGCCATTAGCTCTCAAGATCCTCATTCCAACTCCCTCGAGTCCTACGGGCGATCCACAACCTGAATTCCCAACCACGTACTAACCATTACCATCACACGCACTAGCTGATGGGGAGTTTCTCAAACTCCCAACCCTGAAATCCTCAATCCATCAAACTCTGAACCACTTCTTTTCCATCTCGGAGGTCGCGCACTCATTCTGGGTCTGCGTGCTTCTACCTTTGCACACTCGGAGGATTCTCCCCCACTTCGATCCTGCTTACCCCCTTGTTGCTCAATACTCAAAAAGAAATCCCAATCCTTGCTACCATTCCATAATCAATCTGCTGAGGAACCCAAGCTTACCATAGCTAGGGATCTAACCAATCCATCTCTAACACTATACAACTCCGATCTAACGAGACATGCCAAGTCTCTCCTAAGCATGCTACAGTTACTGCATTCTATGTAACCTTCTCCAATAGGGTACATCCCCTCACTACCATTCGAATATCCAAGGTATGCAGATGGCATATAACTCGATCACAATCAACCGCTCAAAAATAAAATACTCATACCGATAATGATGCAGAACCATAACAATATAATCATGCACAAATAAAAGAACTTAAAACAGAAATCGCATACCTGCAACGTCCGGTGCTGATCGCGCCTCTAAGGTAGTCATTTGAAGAGCTCTGCCTCCTACTACAGGCGCCTCTGCACGACCCTGACGGTAGTCTATGATCCTCAAAGTTGCAGGGGCAGGTGCCATCACCCGTCCTGCTGAAAACAAACTTGGGCACTTGGCCTTCTTGTGCCTCCGCTGGTTGCAGTGAGAACAAAACAGGTCTGATCCCTGTGATGTGGTAACAGTACAATCCCTGCTGAAATGACCAGTCCGACCGCACTTGAAACAGCCAGACTCACCACCGCTACCACTCCTGCACGCGCCCCCGTGCGCCCTGCCACACTTCCCGCACCGACTGCGGTCCTGATAATCCCTCGACCTCGAATCCGATCCCTTGGGCCTTTTGCCCGAACCTGCGGCTACCTGAACCTCATCCGGCTTCCTCTTCCGGATCTGCTCCAAATCAATTTCCCTCTCTCTAGCCCGAGAAATCATATCTTCCAGCGTCTTACAGCTGGATCTGCTCACGAACTGCCCGATGTCATCCCTCAACATCTCATGGTATCGGGCATTCTTCATCTCCTCATCCGCGACATACTGCGGTATAAGAAGAGCTCTCCCTGAACTTGGCGGTGATCTCCGCCACAGTCTCAGTGGTCTGCGTCAAATCCTGAAACTCCCGTGCCAACTGCTGCACCTCAATAATCGACAAAAACTCCGCCCTGAACCTGGCCGAGAAATCGCTCCAAGTCATCTTGTCCAACGCGGCATCATCCCCCAAAGCATGACCAATCTCCTCCCACCAATGCCTTGCTCTGTCCTTCAGAAGACAGGAAGTGAGTCTGACCTTGTCCCCCTCAGGACACCGGCTCGTACGAAATGCGTTGGCAACATCAGCCAACCATCTGCTGCTAGCGATGGGGTCCCTAGCCCCATGATAATCTGGTGCCCCGCAAGCCCCGAACTCTCAAAATGTCAAGGTACGCGCTCCCATCAATGCCATCATCTCAGTACGGAAGGCTCCCAACCTCTCATCCAAAATCTCCAATATACCCTCCTTGACCATGCCAAAGATCACAGGAGTTCGATCTAGAATACTACGCGTAACCTCGGCGGATATCAACTCCCTCATTCGCTCCTCGAGCTGCTCGGCCCCTGAACCCGAGCCTGATCCCTCTCCGGTGCCTGATCCGCCCGCTGGTCTCTCCCGCAACGTCACCATGCTGTAAATATAATACAACCACTATCATAATACTCATCACTGCTGCGAGACCAAACACACTCCCTACTAGGTTCCCGGTCTTGACTTGGCCTTTCCCGAATCGAGTACGGATCCTCTGCTTTCAGTAGTACGGGCCCATACTACCTTCCAAATTCATATTTTCAAAACATAAACAGAGTAATAGTTTCCAAAATATATGTTCGTTATCAGAGTAACCATTCCCAGACTGTCTAATCTTTGGTGTGTGTCATGCGATCACCCCAAGCTCTTCCCTCAGCTACCCGAAGTACCTGAAACCAAAACTGAAAACCGTAAGCACGAAGCTTAGTGAGTTCCCCACCCTACCAAATACCATGCATAACCACATACAACACATACTGGGCTACGCCCGCTATCCTGGGCCTCGCCCAACCCTACCTTGGGCCTTGCCCGCTACAATGGCCCCTATGTTCCAGGCCCCGCCTGGCTTCGAGCCCCGCTCGGATACAGATCTGTTTCACTTGGGCCTCGCCTGTCACAGGGCCTCGCCCACTAACATATAATAGCACATAAACATATCATATCACATTACATAAGCTAAACACATACTAACGGATCCTGTCCTAAGGCCTCGCCTATCTATAGGCCCCGCCCCTGTCCTGCTACTGATGAGTCATGGAACCCCGTCCATACTCCTGCTGATAGTGAGGTACGGGCCCAGCCCATCCTCACCCCTTCCCTAACTTGGGCCTCGCCCCTGATTTGCTGCTACTGAGATATGGAACACCATACACACTCTGCTATTGGTGAGATACGGGACCTCGCCCACACTCACCTCCCTACCAGGCAGATACAAGTATCACACAGACAACAAGTATAAACTATCTCGTAAACCATTCCTTGGGCACCCACCCACTATCATTGGACCTCGTCCCGAATATCATACTATCATGATGTGCCCAGGGCTAACCCCCGGATCTTCTACTCGTAACTACATGGGCCGACATTGTGGCCGTAGACCCATTCATACAAAGGGAAACTCACCTGCACTAGTTGAACTGGCTGATGAACCCACTAGCTGCTGCCCGACAACTCTCTGAACTCCTGCTCCACTCGCTCCCCGAGCTACCAATATCAATGCAATACTGAGTCTAACTGACCCCCGAAAGACAACCAAGTCAACTCTGGTCAAAGTCAACCTTCCAGGTCAACCCTACATGCCGAGTCACCTTATTGACTCGCCGAGTTCATATGTTCAGAGTCCTTCTATTCGCGACTCGACTCGCCGAGTCTACCGATTACCGAGTCCTGACCTGTCCAACTCACCGAGTCTCCATTCGACTCACTGATTCGAGTCTCGACTCGAAGGGTTTGGGGGGGTTTCGCGACCTAACTCGCTGAGTCCAAGAACAGACTCGCCGAGTCCAAGACAACCTTCAACAGACTCGCCGAGTCCAAGACAACCTTCAACAGACTCGCCGAGTTGTTCATCCAACTCGCCAAGTTCCTGCCCATGTTCATCTGACTCGACGAGTTGTTCATCCCACTCGTCGAGTTCCTCCAAATCTTCATGCTACTCGCTGAGTTCACCCAAAGACTCGTCAAGTCCATTTAGATCTCTAAACATGCAGAGGACTTTTGAGTCATACATGGACTCCAAACTGTAGATCTACCCTTCCCAAGCCTATTCCTCACGTAAAGTTGCAAACTTTACGTGTAGAGAAGGAGATCTAGGCAAAATACACCATAAACTAGGGTTTAAGGCAAAAAGACTCCATAATCAGCTCAAGGGCTGATACTTTATGCTTTCCAAGACCAAAATATGCTTAGATCTGAAGTAGCAACTCCAGATCCGGCTTCTAACTCAAATGGACAACTTAATCATGGCTAAAAAGCCCCAAAAATCACAACCAAAATAGATCTAAAGGGAGGGAAACGAATTAATACCTTCAAATGTTCAGAAATATCTTCCCTATCCCAGATCTATAGCCCCCTTCTTGCACCCTCAAGACCCTTCTTCCTTTTCCAAGCTTTAATGCACTCCTCAAGACAACAATTGGCTCAATCAATGGATATGGCGGCTAGGGTTTGGCATTCTGGGTTAGAGAGGCAGTAAAGGAACCCTAGGGAAGAGAATTAGGCGCTTAAATAAGCCCCAAGTCCCGAATTTAGGGTTTTCCTCACACAGACCTGACTCGCCGAGTCTCCTTGGCCGACTCGCCGAGTTGGTCACTTACTCCCCGACCCGGATCCCGCTTGGACTCACCGAGTTCCTCCTTGGACTCGCCGAGTCCCCCCCTTAAAGTTAGAGTTTTCTTTCCTTTCTTGGCCTTCAAAACTTAGGGTGTTACAGATATTATCCGAAAAGGGGGGAGGGGGAGTCACCGACCTTATCCACATTACGCCCAGTGTAACTTTAATTACGTCCAGCGTAATTAGGGGTTTCAGCCCGTATAAAATAGATGTCGAGTGCACCCGAGTTCTATTGCTCATTTCTTTCTTTTTCTCGCGTTTTTAACTCGTTTTACGTGCAAGAAATATCTCGAAGCCCCGGTATCATTCCCGAGACCCGAAGCAAGTCCCGAAGCCCCGAAGATCCCGAGAAGTACAGTTCCCGAGCTGAAGCTCTGCCCGCGAGAAGCCCGGTTTTCGTGAAGATCTTCCAGATCTACCGAAGAATACTACTTGTACAAGCAGTAGTGCTGTCCGATCATCTTCTGATCAAGTGAGTGTATAGTTACTTTCTTCTAACACATAAATATTTAGTATTTGCTATGAAATACGTGTTATGTGTTTATATATATTGTTGTTTATATGTGTGAGTGTATAGTTACTTTCTTCTAACACATAAATATTAAGTATTTGCTATTAAATACATGTTATGTGTTTATATATTGTTGTTTATATGTGTGAGTGTATAGTCTCTTTCATAAACACAATTTTAATACAAGTATTGTCTGAATGTATTAAGTATGTATTTTGGGTGAGTGTGTAGTCACTCTCTTTTAACACATAAATATGAAGTATTTGCTATAAAATACATGCTATGTGTTTATATACTGTTGTTTATTTGAGATAAGTGTGGAATGGATGTTTTATATAGTTTTTAAATGAGTTAAACTGTATATGTATTTTATATCTACAAATATGTTGGGTAGAACACGGGTAGATGAGATAGTTGGTATGTGATAAAATGATGAGGTATGACAGATGATTAAGAATGATATTGGCAGATGCACCAATTAGAGAATGTCATAATACTAGCAGATGCGCTTAAGAATAATCTCGGTAGATGCACCAAGTAGTGAATGTCGTAATCCTGGTAGATGCGCTTATAGGATAATGTCGGCAGATGCGCTAAATAGAGAATGTCATAATACTAGCAGATGAGCTTATAGGATAATCCTAGCAGATGCGCTTATAGGATAATGTTGGCAGATGCGCCTAAAAGAGAATGTCATAAACCTGGTAGTCGCGTCTCATAGTGTATGACGTAATCCTGGCAGAGGCGCTTAAAGGACGATGTTGGTAGATGCACCTTATGTAGCAATGGATTTTGTGTCAATTCCTTAGGACAATCCTTAGGAATGAATGAATGAAGGATAGTTGAATTCTTAGGGTAAAATCCTAAGAAATAAAGAAGATAATGGGGATGGGTAATTGGGTTGATTGTTTGATGGTTGAATATAATAATTATATTATTGTGGGTCGAAAACCCTATATGCTCACCAGGTTCCCAATCCCGATCACTCAGTTTTCTTTGTATCACATGTATTAATACGAAGACATATTTCACTGAAAGATTAAAGGAGATGTAAATCATTAATGTAAATAAATGTAAGTTCTATTTATGTTTATGTGTCTGTATCGGAACATGACATCCCGAGATTTTGTTATATAATGAAAAGACATTTCTTTAAGAAATGATTTGATAAATTCTTATTATATTTTGTTTTGGGAACAAATTCTGCAACCGATTTCTTTGAAAGATTACTCTGATTTTTAAAACAAAGCATAAACAAATTGGTATTTTCTGGCCGTGAAATTGGGGATGTCACAGTTGGTATCAGAGCATTAATTAGTTTAAGCGAACTAGGAATTTGTAGGAAATTTCTAGACTTAAACTTAGAATGCTAAGTAATGATTGTGAGGAGTGTTGTCACACCCCAAAACCGAGAACGGCGGGAACGTTCTGGGACGGAGGACGTCATGTATAGTATCACAACACAGTAATAGTAAATAAGTAAACAAGAATCATCCATTGCATTAAATATATAATTTTAATACATGTGTGTTCTTTGTAATGTAATAGACACCAAAAATAAATGATAAAAGACGAGTCTTGTCTGTGCTCCGTCTTCTCAAAAACTTGTCACCGGTACCTGTCTACTGATGACCTGAGAATACAAGTTATTTTGAAAGCGAGTATCAACAATAAAGCTGGTGAATTCATAAGTATTTTAATGTCTTTGATTTGTAAAAACACAAGGAAAAGACTTGTAAATGTTTGAATGAAGAGATCTAACAAGGAAATGATCGATGTAATGACTTTTTACCTACAAATGAATGCCAAAATGATGTAGATGTTGGATCTACAAGACCCTTCTCGTTCCAAGCTTCTAATTCTTCAAGTCTCTACAAGAGATGCACCAAACACACATTTTTAGCCTCTCTCTCTCACACACACTCAAAATAGGGGTTAGCTTGATTAGGGTTTGCTTCTGGACGTGAAAAGGTGGTAGGAGGCTGCAAGGAGGACTTAAGTTCCTTTAAATAGGATGCAAACCCTAAAAATTAGGGTTTTCATGTCTAGCCTCAACTCGTCGAGTTGAGTCCTTCAACTCGTTGAGTAGGTTCTAGAGTCCACGCGACTTTATTAGTTTCTACAAGACAAGTTAGGGAAATTAACTCGTCGAGTAGGTCTAAAATTATGACTATAAAAGCTTTAAATTTATACCCCAGGGCGGGGTCCGCTGTTTCATGTTTGGGTTGAAATATACCCCAAGGTGGGGCCCACTATGTGATGATTGGGTTGAAATATACCCCAGGGCGGGGCCCACTATGATGTGTTCGGGTTGAAATACACCCCAAGGCGGGGGCCCATATTTGCTTTTTGGGTTGGAATGAACCCCGGTAGTGTGCCCATTTGTATGTTTGGTATGTGGTATTTTTGGGGAACTCACTAAGCATTGTGCTTATGGTTTTCAGTTTATGTTTCAGGTACTTCAGTTTTTAAATGGAAGACTCGGGATAATTGTAGAGCAGACACTACATGTTTCCGCATTCTATGAATTACTCTGATTTAATGTTGTTTCGCTAAATCTTGATTACCTTGGTTTTATAGTGATGATATGTATTAACAATTTATTTATCTAAAAACGAAAATTTTATGTCATTATTTTTGGGACATTACATGTCGGCCCATTACTTTTTATGTGGAATGCTAGTTGTCATTGTGATACTTGCCTGGAAGACCCCGGGGGTAGGTCGTGGCATATGTATGAAAGACCATGAGGGTAGCCCATGGCACTTGGATGTCAGACCATAGGGACTGCCCATGACATTTCAAGGAAAGACCATGGGGGTATCCCGTAGCACTTGGATGTCAGACCATGGGGGTAGCCCATGGCAAATGTATGTATGGTATGTGGTATTTTAGGGAACTCACTATGCTTTATGCTTATGGTTTTCGGTTTATGTTTCAGGTACATCTGGTACTAAGGACAAGGGTCCAGCGTGATGGCACAACATCCCTTATCTAGACAAGTGAAACGGTCCTTGCTGTCGAAGTTTACTACTGGATAGGAATTCCATCGGTATGGCATTAGAACTGCTCGGAGAAGTTCGATATTGAAGGTATACAGTTCGATAGATCGGTATTGAAGTGAGATATTCAATCCTCTTTCTATTGAATGGTATTTCACTGCCTTTCATGTACAAGTATTGCAACTGAGACTGAGAGACAAGGGAGATCCCATTGAACTTGCCTTATCGCGATGCAATCATATCACATCTCAACTGGGCATGTATATTTCTAGGCTTTCACAGTTTTGGTTTGTATATTCATAATGATACCATGAGCGCTTTAGGGCGTCCTCAAGATATGTTTTCAGATACCGCTATCCAATTACAACCCGTCTTTGCTCAATGGATACAAAACACCCACGCTTTAGCACCTGGTGCAACGGCTCCTGGTGCAACAGCAAAGGAAGAGACCCTAAGCTATTAAATAAAATGGAGTCTGAATGAGTATGACCATAAGCAGCCAAACAATCTGCAGCTTTGTTGTCCCCCCTAAAGACATGAGATAATTTCGATAAAGAAAAATGTCCTTTCCCAGCAAGCACAACTCACTAGCATGATCCTAAGAAAGCCACACTGTGATTTTGATTTGGCACCATTAAACCAGGAAGCCAAAAGATGGTGAAGAGAGGAGCTTTATAAAAGAAATCCACATTGAGACTGGGAGAGAAATGAGACCCTATTATCCTAGGAATATCACTTTGAGAGAGGTGATCCACTCTTTCTATGCAAGGAGAGGAACAGCAAACACATTTGGAGGCAAAATTCATTCCAAACCTGGGAAAACTGCTATCAACAGCAATGACATTCTTAATTAGTTTCTGCATTGGTAATTAATAATATTGCTCTGATGTTTAAATGATATATTCACTTTGGTCGATTTTGGAACAGATCATTTGTATGATTTATTGTTTTAAAAATGAAAAAAAAAATTACCTTGGATTTTTGTAACATCCCAAGTTTTGTCATTTGAAGTCCCTGGGGATGGAAGGGTAAAGCCATGAAGAGCTTAAGGGCTAAATTGTAATTTTGGGACCAGGAGGAGTACGTTGCGTGTACATAAGGGTACGCCAAGCGTACTAGGGCGCGCCCCAGTACGCTGGGCGTACACTTGTGTACGCTGGCCATACTCATAAAGGATGAAAACCTTAATATCTATGGTTGGGGGCTATATAAACATCCTTATGGCTCATTTTCTCTCCTCCTTCTCAACCTCCATCTTCCAGAAACGTTCCCAAACCCTAGTTCTTGTGTGTGAGAGTGAGTTGGTGGGTATTTTGAGCTCTTGAAGGTGAAGCCATTACAACAAATAGTTGAAGAAAGAGATTGGCTTGTAGATCTGAGGTTGTGTTGTGCCCTAGAAGCTCCAGGAGGTAAAAAGCTTCAAACTTTATGCTTGTAGGTCATAGATCTAGCCTTTCTAGCATTATGAAACCATTTCTTGTCCTAAAAACCCCAATATGGTGCATGATGCATTTTGGATGAGATAAGTTGTCCTTTCTAGACCTTGAAGAGGTATCAAGTGATAAAAATGAGGTCCCAATGGCTTAAGATATCCCATACATGATGTAGAAGGGTCTTAATGGATTAAGACCTTGGATTAAGAGCTTTTTGGATGTCCAAAGTGATAAAGTTTGAGACTTTATGAGTCCTAGGCACATTTGGTCGCTGGATCTGGAGTTTAGGCTTAAGTGCTTAAGCCATTAAGCACTTATTAAGGTTTTGGTGAAACCCTGCGTACGCCAACGTAAGGTTTTGTACGCCCAGCGTACTAAGTCAATTGCCCGTTTTCCAGTCAATGCAAGACTCGCGTACGCCTCGCGTAGCCTTGGGGTACACCCATCATATGTCTTCTGTGGACTTTTGGTGATTTGGGCTACTTTTTGGGCTAGTAAGGTTTTGGCTGTGCTGGACTTTCTGAGTAGAATGTATTAGGGCAGTTTTAGTGATAGTGGATCATAGGGTTAAGCCCAATAAGGAAGTTGGGCCCAAATTAGTAAATTGGGCCAATAATGGGCCTTGCATAAAGACTATCAAGGTTATGGACTTGGAATTGGGCCTTGGCCCAATAAAAGGGAATGGACATGATGGATTGAGTGGACCCTTTTGCCAAGATTGTTATGTTGTGTAATGACTTGGTATTTATTATGTGATAGTTCGGGATTTCCAGTGAAATAGCGGTTCGGGAGTTCGTTTCTTCAATTCAGATCGGCGTTGCGAGGTGAGTTATCCTCACTATATCAACAGGGTCTAAGGCACCAAGGCCGACCCTTTCTCGGATTGTATACTGGTTTTGTTTGATATGCTTATTGATCTGTTAGATTTGCATCCTGGTAGTTAGGATGGTGTTAGTGACCGGTTAGGTCGGTATCCTGGTTAGGATGTTGCTATGCTATATGATTTGTTAGATCGGTTTGTTTGTCTATGGACTGTTATGTGATTATCTGTTATATGTGCACATGGTTGTTTGTTTGGGGTTGGATTGAGGTGGGTCTTGCTTTGTGTTGTAGGCCAACATACCCAGGGCGGATCGGATAGACTGCAGACCCAGGAGGGCACATAGTCAGGCCGAAGGCCCAACGAGCGGTCCAGATAGGCTGAAGGCCCCGAGAGGGCGGTCCAGACGTGTCGAGGCTCGGAGAGTGGGCCAGACAGACTGAAGGCCTGGTGCGAGCAGTCCAGTCATACTGAAGACTCAGGGAGTGGACCAGGTGCACCGAAGGCCCGATGCGGGCGGACTATTCACACTGTAGACTCGAGATGCAAGGTTGTTCTGTATTTGTTGATAAGATATGGTTATGGTATTGTTTAGGTTGGTATTTTGGGGGTAACTTTTTCGGGCTTACAGTTTTAGTTTATTGTTTCAGGTTCAGCGGATGACCGTGGGAAGGCGAAGGCGTGACCGTACATTTCCTCGATTGTTGATTATGATTTCTGGGAACTCTGATGTCTAAACTATTTTGAAAACAAATTGTAATAACTGAATGGTTTTGTATGAATTAAAAAGTTTTAAATTTGCTCGAATTTTATGGATGTTACAATTTTTGGGACGTTACATTAAAAATATAATGTAAAAGTACTAGAACATTCTATAAAATCTAACTCTAATTACTTTAGAAAAAATGTGAACTTATATGTTAACCCATGAAAATACATATTATTTCCTTATGAGCCGTTAGTGGAATGTGTGTGGTTAACCGACACACTAGTATGGGACTACAAAGTGAAAATGATGGCAAATTCTCGAAATTTATGATTGTTGATGGAGCGTAATAGGGTATAGGGCCCAAAGCCATACATAACCCCGCTAACCAAATTAGACATATGTACCGAACTAGACATATATATCGATACATCCATATATACCAACCCATACCTATATACCAATGTATATACATATATATATATATATATATATATATATATATATATATATATATATATATGTATGTATGTATGTATTGATCTACGAAGATAACAACTAAAATACAAGGTATCGTCATAACATTAACAAAGAACATTGAAACTCGAAGTAATATAGGTTGTATTACGATTGACGTCTGATGGATCCTTTTATTACCAGTGAACAGTTATTAAACGGCTACAAAGTACATATCGATGTACCTTCGGGTGTTGAACCATTAATGCGACAGAACCTCGAACCTACTCGAAAAAGGAAGAGATCACCACCTCTTAACATCGACTATAAATAAACAATCAAAACCATTTTACAAGGTACGCTATCAATATACTATAAGAAAACGAGTGTGATTTATGATCTACTCTTTAGAATCACCACTTAATTATCATCAGAGCATTGGTACGAGATCCCTTCCAGGTCATCAGCTTACGAGTTGTTTGTGTGTTTAGGTTTATTGACTACAAAGGAATAGTCTACTCTCATAGTCAATGGATGACGGACCCGAGGGTGCATTAAGTGGCGCCATCCGTGAGACTCCGCGACAAATGGATAACGAAGAAAACCCAGTTGTCGATGTGAGTCCAATCCCAATGATGCAAAACCTCGAAGGACCCAAAGAAACACCACATATTACAACAGTGGTAAGGGGCAAGGATGTGACACAAGATGGTCAGGGAGAAGAAGAAAAAATAATCAGAAAGATTTAGCTGTGGTTGGAGATGGAGGAATTTGAAGGCTTTGAGAGCTTTAGAGCCACGAGGAAGCGACGAATGGAAAGAAGCGAACAAAAAATCCAAAAGGAGAAAGAATGGGACTTAGTTTCTATTCACACTAGTTAAACGAAAGACGTAGATGAGTTGGAAGTAAAAACCAAGAGACATGAGAAAAAAACTAGTAAGAAATAAGTAAGCTCCAAACCTTCACATTCTAAGAGGACGAAAAAGAATCCCCGTGTTAGGTTCATTTTCATGTATCATTTTAGTATATTTTCTTAATCATTTTTGCGACATATATTATATATTTAGCATGCATTTCATATATAAGCAGACAATGACATCTGTGTGCCGATAGAAGTCACATAGAAAACCTTACAACCACATTTGAAGTTTCGTACCAACATCCACGATAAAGCAATAAACGAAGCGATTTAAGTGATTTTTGAGAACTTCGCAGCAATGTGCGGTCTTCGTAAAGTGATTGAATCGAAGGGTAAACATGGTCCAATCAAGTTGAAGTTTTACAAGGATCTACCTAACCCATAGATCTTTAATTTGGACGGTGGAGATCGGATTTGGACTACATCTAATGCACCATATGGGCCTCGTGAACAGCATCACTGAATCTGCCCAATTTCTGTTTTGCAGCCCATTGTGATTTAAGTGTAGCCCAAAATACGATTTATTATTAATTCCATTTAGCTATATACTTTGAAAATTAGTAGCAGCCAATAAAATGAATCAAATGGCAGCCCAAGTTACATTTTAATAGCCCACCACTTGTTTTGATAAGGCCACGTGAGTGAGATACCAAGAAAAAAAAGGGGGCATGGATCGGTTATTAAAAAGAAAAAAAAGGATACACACATATTGGAAGGAGATATAACTCACGCACGACAAAAACAAAAAGAGAGGAACGATAGGAGGTTTTCTTAAAATAATTTTTATTTTTGTTAGTAAATTAATTTTTTTAATTAGTTTGTAGTTTTCATTGGTTTAGCCGTCTTAAACGGTTAAATCTGCATGCAATTTATAATCATATGAATGACTTTGGATTTGTCAACGAAGTTGTTCATTATTTATTTTATTTTTTTCATTTTTATCAATATGATTTCCGTTAAAAATAAATTTCGTTGTCTTGATTTTTTTTATTAACTTGATCACCTCAATTAGCGTTTAGATGATTGAATTGCTATGTTGATTGCTTGGTTACGCAATCAACCATTTAATTGATTTAAAGTAGCAAATAATGTTCTTGACTTCATAAAATATGGATTAAACATGTGTTTTGAAATATGCATTATGAATGATTGATGTAACTCATCCTTAATAATAATGATTTTAGAAAATGAAAGAAATAGTACATTCATTTTATTTTTTGAAAAAACTAAATAAGCAACGAAACCAGTTGAAAAAGACTATTTCTATAAATTTTAAAAAGTTTAGAATCATATTCTAAAAGAATACAAAACGCAGGGACGTTTTTGCAGTTTTGTCACATCTCTAAAAAGCTGCAAAACAATGGAACCCGATCCAATTCATTGATCTGGTGGTCCGCTTCGACCCGTTAATCGCCATGAATGGCGTTGGGTTGCGTGATTGTATCCACACTGGTTTCTCAACTAAAACCAACAACAATGGTTATAAGTTTACATTTATTTTCCCAACCGGCAAACGTCGCTCATACCCGCCTCCGGCAGCTCCTCCACAAGGTAATCCTTGTCTCTCTTTCTCCATCTTTTTCGATATTTCACAATCACCACTCAATTTGGTATTACTTCATCAGTTTTCGATGATTTGTTGTTCTAATTGTAGTGATGATTGATTTGAAATCAACATTGAAGCCTAATAATCATCACGAATAAAATAAATCCCCTGATTTTGATAATTTGGTTGCTTCCGACTTCGATGAAAAAAATGCTTTCAGAAAATCAATATGTTCAATCCCCTGATTTTGATTTTTGATCATGCAATGTAAAATTTTGTTACCCAACAGCTCAAAACTTGCGATTCTAGCTTCGTTTTGTTGTAAGTTTGACCTTACATAGAACTGAATCAACTTATGATATGATAATTCGTATATTTGTTTTTGGGAAAGGATTGAGATTATACTCTCCTTACAATTTGATTCCTTTTTCTGTTTGCTTAAAAAACATAAGAGATTACAATTACTATAAACAACAATAATCATAGTGCACTATCCGATTAACAATTATTCTTTGTCAAAAGTTGGAAGGTGAACCAGATTAACATTTAGTAGCTGGAAGATGAACAAACTGACATCATCAAACATGGAATTAGACCTAGATCGACCCAACATTGAAGATTACCTCGCCTCTGATTCCATTCAAGAACCTCTTGGAAAGCTTCGACTGTAATATTCATCTCTCACCTTCTCTCTCTCTCTCTCTCTGTGTCCACGTGGCATTCTGCATTACTTTGATGAATTGATTGTAATCGACTGATTCAACATTTTGTTTAGGCATGATTTGCTCGACATTTCACCCACCCTAACAGAAGCAGTTGGCGCCATTGTTGATGCAAGTATTCATTATCTTCTACTCTCTACACTTCAATCTGAACGATAAAAAACAATTCATAATTCATAAATCATAATAAACCAACAAAAATTCTATTCTAATTTCTACATGAACAGGATTCATTCACACGATGCTTCAAATCCAATCCTCCAGAACCATGGAACTGGAATGTGTATTTGTTCCCATTATGGTGTTTAGGAGTCGTAGTAAGATATGGAATTCTTTTCCCTGTAAGGTTAGTCTCTCTAATTCTCAACCACTTTATCACATTTCACATAAACTTTATCTATCAAGATAATGACCATTTTGCCCTTCCTGTTCATTCCACAGAGTTTTAATTCTCACAATTGGTTGGATAATATTCCTTTCATGTTATATCCCTGTGCATGTGCTACTAAAAGGACATGATAAGATCAGAAACAAATTAGAGGTATAACATTTGATGATTAAGTTTTTTTTTTTTTTTTTTTTTTTTTAATTACAAATTTTGAAAATGTAAATTTATTGTTAATCTTCAGAGGGCATTGGTGGAATTAATTTGTAGCTTCTTTGTTGCATCATGGACAGGGGTAGTTAAGTACCATGGCCCTAGGCCATGTGCAAGACCTAAACAGGTATTAAATTTTATAAACTGATAATAATTTTTTACAATGTAATTTATATTTTATAAAATGTTATACTTAAACTGAGTGTATGATATTATTATTTTATATATAAACAGGTTTTTGTAGCCAATCATACTTCCATGATCGATTTCATTATTTTAGAACAGATGACTGCATTTGCTGTAATCATGCAAAAGCACCCTGGATGGGTTGGTATGTAATATTTTCATCAGTAATTTGTATATAAATTTATGTAATTAACTAATTATGTATATTATAAATTTAAAATATAAATTATATTTATGTGTAGGACTTTTGCAAAGTACAATTTTGGAAAGCTTGGGGTGTATATGGTTCAATCGTTCAGAATCTAAAGATCGAGAAATTGTAGCAAGAAAGTATGTGAAAAATGAAAATGAGATTAAAATTTTTGTTTGTTTATATTTTTTATGTGTTATAATATAAAAATAAATGAAATTATGTTGATATTTATTTAATTTAGCCTTTTATTTTAGGTTAAGGGAACATGTTGAAGGAGCTGATAATAATCCTCTTCTAATTTTCCCTGAAGGAACTTGTGTGAATAATCATTACTCTGTTATGTTCAAAAAGGTACATTTTTTATTTTAAGATAATTAAAATAAAGTATTAAATATTTTTATTTTTATTTTTTAGGGTGCATTTGAACTCGGATCCACTGTTTGTCCGATTGCAATCAAGTACAACAAAATCTTTGTTGATGCCTTTTGGAATAGCAGAAAGTAAGAACCTTTTTTTTTTTAAATTATAAATTCATATTTATAATTTTTTTAATTACTCTTAAAAAATTACTTGTTTTTTGCATATACTTTACAGACAATCATTCACAACACATCTATTGCAATTGATGACGTCATGGGCTGTGGTGTGTGATGTTTGGTACTTGGAACCCCAAAACATGAAGCCGGGAGAAACAGCTATTGAATTTGCTGAAAGGTAAGGGCATTTACGTCTTTTTCCACATACAAAAGATGTAGATCTAGACCGAGTCACATCAGTCACGGTCTCAGTCAAATGGATGTCAAACACAGTACAGCCTGTTCTGATCTGATCTGTACTGTGCTGATGTGGTGCAGGGTGAGGGACATTATCTCGGTTCGGGCGGGTATTAAAAAGGTTCCGTGGGATGGATACTTGAAATACTCGCGCCCAAGCCCAAAACATAGGGAAAGAAAGTAAGTTTAAGTATTTATTTTTGTCGAATAAATTATTTGGTAAATAAATTTGTTATGGAAATAAATAATTAACCCTTTTTAATTTTAATAATATGATTTTCGTTTTGAAAAATATTGTATTGCAGGCAGCAAAGCTTTGCGGAGTCGGTGTTGCGTCGTTTGGAAGAGAAGTAGAAGCGGAAAACAAATGTCACTTTTTAATATAATTCTTTTGAGTGTTAGATGAATGTTTTTAAGATATTATATTTTTATTATATTAAATAACCAGATATGATCTTATGGAAATTTTAAACCTTTTTTTATCAGTTAAATTAGTTATTTGATCATTATAATTTATAATCATGGATAACTAAATAGATTTGTTTGTTGTGTTTTAGACAGTTAAGTTATAGTTGAATATATATTTTTTTTCAAGATGAGAGGTTATTGCATGCTTTTTTTTTTTTTTTTTTTTTAATCTCTTTCATGTAGGATGACATTTGGTTAAATCTAGAAATTTGTATTTTCATTCCATAAAATTTTGTTTTAATATCATTTTATCATCAAAAAAATAAGTAACAAATAAACTACGATGGTAAGCCTTGGTCAATTTTATAACTTCATTGAAAGGGGTATTGGTTATATGCTTGGTCAACGTCAGAGTCAAAAAGTCAAAAAGTCTTCCATCATGAATATATTGAATGAATGCTTCAAAGTCTTTGTGTAACATTAATTTCTACAAAAATATGGTTGATGTTGAATGCAGCTTTTAAAGAAATAATAAGTATGGAGTTCAACCCACTTGAGAACGAATGATATGGTTTTCGACATTTTATTTTATTGAAAAATAATTAATATATTAAAATTTATAACTTTTTATTTTCTATAAATACACATTTATATCGATATAGTTTTTTTTATATAAATATAATTTTTATTTTTATTTTTATATCAGTTCTCATCATTTATATATTCATATGTGAATAAACATTTATCTCCCGGAGCTGTTTAACATTGAATGCAGGAAACGATGTCTAATTAGTTAACGTATATCAAGTAGTGGATTCACATGAGACTGGAGCTCGGATCCCATGGCACCACATCCGAATCAAAACCTGATACATCTCGAAGCGTTGTTGTTCGTATATCAAACAGACCGAATACTTGGAGTTGCAAAATTTGAGCGAATGGGTTGTATACGGTGGAGGCTTTCTGGAATAAATTGGACAAATTTACCCCTATCTTACCATGATCCAAAGTTGAATGGTTGAAAGAAGTTCCACTCAAAGTACTGTGTTTTGTCTGGCGGGCCAAATGGGGCAGAATCCCATCAACGTAGGCTTTGGAAGTTAGAGGAGTTCAAACACCCTCACTAAATTGTGGGTATTGTTTGAAAGGTGTTGAAACTGCAGATCATATTTTCATTCGGTGTGAGTTTGCAGTTATAGTGCGCAATTGGATCATGAATTGGTGTGGTATTAATCCAGGAGGTATTGACAGCATAGATAAACTCTTACACTTTGTAGCCAACTAGAGTCGGTGTCCGAAGAAACAGAGAATACTTACGATGATATATTATGAAATGATTTGGAGTCTTTGGAAAGCTCGAAATTGCAGGATCTTCAACCAGGAGAAAAGGAGTCCAACCCAGGTTATTGATGACATTCAATCATTGGTTTTCTATTGGTTAAAACACAGGGGGTCAATGGGGAGTACTCGGTGGTGTGGTTGGATCGTGTCTCCATTTGTTCCATTATAATGTTGTGTATTTCTTTGTTTCCTGTTCCTTTTTCATTCTCCTGTAATTTTTTTGTACTTTTCCTTGATGGGCTTATCTAGCTTCTTGTTAAGTGTGGCTCCTTTATAAAATCGTTAGCCGTTTTCAAAAAAAAAAAAAAAGAATACACATTTATCTGATTTAAATTATAGTATAATCAATTGTTATTCACATATAAATAAAGTGTGTTCCTTATTTCTATGAATAACATTAATTAATAAATGTAGACAATGAATGGGTTGGAATAAAACTTATATACATAGTTTTTTTTTTTTCAAGTGAATAATACACATCACGATAGCACATATTAAAAAAAATTGTATTTTACGGTTAAAATATATTAATGTTAAAATATATTAATATAGATGTGGATTTATAGAGAATAAAAATTTAACTTTATATATATATATATATATATATATATATATATATATATATATATATATATATATATATATATATATATATTCAAAATTTTATTATAAAAATTACATTCTAAAATAGATTCTCTCTCTCTCTCTCTCTCTCTCTATATATATATATATATATATATATATATATATATATATATATATATATATATATATATATATATATATATATATATATATATATATATAGCCAGGTCTTTTGAACACCAAAAGATTTATGAGATTTTGCGAACTCATAATCAGATCATCATTTTCCAACACAAAAACATCAATCTTCTCCAAATGGTGCGACTAAGCCATATCTAGGCTAAAACCAATTGATGATTTTTTTTGTATGACTGTTGATGAGCACAATCAGCGGTAATATGGATTGCTGATGAGCACAATCAGCAACCATATGAACTACTGATAAGCACAATCAACAATCATATGGACTGCTGATTTCTCATCAACAGTCCATATGGATGATGACTATGCACATCCACAATCCATATGACTACTGATTGTGCTAATCAGCAGTCCATATGACTGCTGATTGTGTATACATCAACTTTCGAAAATAAATAAAAAAATGCGAAATCTTTTTTTAGCCTAGATAATACGACTTAGACGCACCATTTGGAGAAGATTGATGTTTTTGGTTTTCAAAAATGATGAGTTGATTATGAGTTCGCAAGTTCACACGTTTTTTTAGTTCTCACAATAACACAACTATATATATATATATATATATATATATATATATATATATATATATATATATATATATGTATATATATATATATATATGTGTGTGTGTGTGTGTGTATATATATATATATATATATATATATATATATATATATATATATATATATATATAGTTCTCCTGAAGGCGTCACCTTGGAAATGTGTCATTCGGTTCAGGAAGCGGGGTAAGCTGGGCCCTAGGTATATTGGTTCCTTCAGGTTTTTGGCTTAGATGGACCGGGTTGCTTATAGTTTAGATCTTCCAACCGAGCTTAGTCAGATTCATAGCACATTTAATGTCTCTCAGCCACGGAAGTGTTTAGCAGATGATTTCGCAGTGGTACCATTGAATGATATTCAGGTGGATAACCGCCTGAATTATATTGAGAGACCGGTAGCAATATTGGATCGGAAGACGAAAACCTTTAGGAACAAGGTTGTCGAGCTAGTGAAGGTGCAGTGGTAGCACCGCAAGGGATCAGAGTGGACTTGATATTCTAGGGATGAGATAGGGAGCACTACCCATAATTATTCGAGTCGGAGGACTTCGAGGACAAAGTCTTATTCAAGTGGGGGAGAGTTGTAACGCTCGATTCTAGGTATGAAATTAATTCCAATTTGTTCATGATTTCTCTTTGAACACGAAGTTTTGAAGCTCAACACGGCGTGGCAATATGTCTTTGGCCCGCGAAGTTTAATGGACCAACACGACGTATTGTGGTGTCTCAACACGACGTGTTGGCGGTTGGGAAGGAAACCCTAATTTTTAAGGTGTTACACCCAATTTAAAGCTCACAAGTCATCATGGCTGGCCTCTTTACCAGCCTCTATTGCCACTAAAACACTAAATCAAACCTTGAGCCTTTTAGTGGTGTTCTTGAGCCTTGAGTGGATTCTTGTGGTTATTTTGCTCATTTTGAAGGAAGCTTTGAAGATTTAAGGTGTTTAGCTTCGAAGGAAGGTCACATATCCATTATCTCTCCACTTGTTGTAGTCTTTTTAAGGTATCAAGTTCATATCTTGACTTATTGATGATTAGATCTCCTCGTAGTTTGTTTTGTTATGCTTTTGGCTCCTTTTTGGGTTGTTTGAGGAGTTAAGTAGGTTTGTGGGATTGCTTTGTTAGATCTGAGCTTCATATGGTCTTCTTTAACAAAAAGGTACAAGCTTTATGAGATTCTTGGTCACATGCATGCATTAAGTCCCTTTTAAGCTTAAGAGCTTCATTTAGGCATGCATGAACGTAATGTTGGTAATTCTACGTGGTTTTCTAGCTCAAGGAGGTCAGATCTGTGTTTTGTGGCTATGTCTTAAGAGTTAAGTGCTTATTAGTTAAGCCTTGTCCTATTAAGCCTTAGGGTTTGGGTTTTGGACCCTTTTTGGTGGTCCCTAGCGGTAAAGTTGGAAACTGTACCCTTCTGAATCTCATTTGGGTCTAGATCTGGGTTTTGGAGCCCTTGGAGTCGAATAAGGCAGCTTAATGTATTAAGATGTTGGAACTCAGGCGAACACCGCGTGTTGGCTGGGATTTTCCTCAACTGCTTGGATGATGGTGAAAGACGATGTACTGGCAAGTTAACATGGCATGTTAGGTCAACATGGACTGCTGACCTTGACCTTGACTTTTGTCTTTGATCATATTTAACCCTAGGGGAGGGTGTTGGGGTATTTCAAGTTATATCTAAGGATTGGTTATTGTTTAGGTGTCGGATAGAGCTGATATTCCGAGTCGGGACCTATTCAACTATTGCTCGGATTCAAAGGTGTAACACCTGTACCAAATATTATTTGATTTAGTTAATTTCAGGGTTTTTGGTGCATGGACTGAGCGAGTTGGGAGTCCAACTCGTCGAGTAGGGGAACAACGTGAGGAGCAGTAGATCTGGAAGTTACTCTGTACTGGCCATAATCTTAAGGTAAAAAGTCGCCATCTTGATCTATTGTTGCTTGGTTCTCTTCTTTTGGTAATAGATGGCCATTTTTGGTGCAAAATGGGGTCAAACTCAGATCTGAACCTATCACAAGGACATGGTTCTAGATCTGGACCTCTTTAGGTCCCAATGACATAAAGTTGTTTCCTTTAGGCAATTCAATCCCTTTCCATGCATTAGAACCTTGTATGAAGACTAGTTTTGGTGTTATGGCCTTTTCCAATGGCATCTAGAATCCTAAAATTTAGATCTAGTCTTCCCTAGTGTAGATATAGTCGAAGGATTGGTTATTGTTTAGGTGTCGGATAGAGATGATATTCCGAGTTTGTAACTTTACGTGACATCTACACTAGGGAAGACTAGATCTAAATTTTGGGACTCTAGATCCTACTGGAAAAGGCCGAAAACGAGAAGGGCTAAAGGAACTCGTCGAGTCCTTTAATCGACTCGACTTGTCGGCCAAAGAGTTTACGACCAAGGAGTTTGCGGCCAAGGAGTTTATGGTCAAAGAGTTTACTGCCAGGGGTTTGTGGTTGAGAGTTTGAAGCCGCGAACATTAAGGGACTCGACGAGTCACTCAAGTGACTCAGCGAGTTGACGAGTTAAGCAAGGAACTTGACGAGTGGCTGGTTATACTCAACGAGTCGAGGTAACATGGATTGTTGACCTTGACTGTGGACCTTGACCTTGACCTTGACTTTGACCAAGGTTGATCTGAGAGTATTTATGGGATGGTGCTTAGTTAATCACGTGATGATTATAGGCAATTGAGAAGGAGCAGCGTGTGGGATAAATTTGACTTTAGCTTCCAGTTCAGCATTCGAGAGGTGAGTCTTCTCACCATACCAATGGGTCTAAGGCACTAAGGCCGACCCATTTTATGTGATTATGTTTGTATTGCATGGAAGACCTCGGGGGTAGCCTGTGGCATTTGGAAATAAGACCATATGAGGTAGCCCATGGCATTCCTAGCTAAAGACCATGTGGGGTAGCCCATGACATTCCCAGGTAAAAGACCATGTGGGGTAGTAAGACTCTGGGGGAGCCCACGACATCCTTGCAGGTTTTGTATGTGTTATGTGTATATGCTTCTGTGATTTATGATATGTTATCTGATTATGTATGTGTTTGCATGAAAGACCCCGGGGGTAGCCCGTGACAATTGGATATAAGACCATGTGGGGTAGCCCATGACATTCCCATGTAAAGACCATGTAGGGTAGCCATGACACTATGGTGTAAGACCCTGGGGGGAGCCCACAACATCCTTACAAGGTTATTTATGCATGGCTGATGTGATATAAGTAGCTTTTATAGCTAATAGGATATGTGTTATATAGATTGTGTGTGGTATGCTCTGGGGAACTCACAAAGCATTTAGCTTAGAGGTTGTGGATTTGTTTCAATTACTTCAGATCCCAAGGTCAAAGGAAAGGCGTGATGACGCGACATGCACTCTCTCCCAGGCGTGTTTATGGACACTCTGATATTTGGAATAAAAGTTGTATTTGATATATTTTTGGAAACCAGTTATGATTAGATTTCTTAAATTATGGAAATGTGTTTGCTTATCTGAAAATGAAAATTTATCTTTGAAAAATTGGGTCGTTATAGGAGGTGAGTATCCTCACCATGTATAGCGGGCCGAAGGCACCAATGCCGACCCATGATCTAATATGTTAGAAAACTCATTGTCAATGTGACACTAGTAGATATATGTGCTTGTATGCTTACTGGGTGGGGCTCGGTGATTAACCTGTATGTTATTACTTGTTATATAGTATGAGTTATATGTGGGCGGGGGCCCGTTATGCATGTTAGGGCGGGGCCCGTTATACTCATTGGTCGGGGCCCATTATGCGAGTTAGGGCGGGGCCCGTTATACTCATTGGGAGGGGCCCGTTATGCGAGTTAGGGTGGGTCCCGTTCAACTATCTGGGAGAGGCCTGTTATGTGCTTTATGTTTGGTATGCGATATCTTGGGGAACTCACTAAGCTTTGTTCTTATATTTTTTCAGTTTATATTTCAGGTACTTTTAGTTCCAAGGGGAAGAGCCTGAGATGACTGCATCGCACACAACACTTGGTTTGCGCTTTTGAGATATTACTCTGATCGATATGATATTTGATACACTTATTTTCATTTGGGTTGTATGGATAATGTTTTGGAACATTGTTTTATTAAATTAAAAATTGAAAATTTTGGATCGTATTTTTGGGACGTTTCAGACGGCTTACATGAAGTACCTCATTCTAGTGTTGCAAATATTATGGTAAAAGTATCTCATATCTACTTGAAACATATATATGATTAGTTACGTGTTTGTTTTTTCAAAGCTAAAACGTTTGTAGCATGCAGGACACATCTGCAACCTTTTGTAGCAGAAGAGGTAGAACAAACATCTGTAAACTGCAATAAAAAGTTTGTTTGTTTTTTAACGTCTGCAGACTGTTGAAATAAACTGAATTTAACCAAACATCAGTTAAAAATAATTCTAAATCAAAATTTTATTTAGTTTTAATCATATGGAAATCGAATATAAAGAGCATTGTGATCATATGATTTTTAAAGACGTTTATATAAAATAATCAAACATAATACTTGCTAATTAACAATAAATAAAATTGTTAATTTAGAAAACATGTTCATTTTTTAGATTTTCCAAAATGATGGTTATTTCTTCAGTTAGCTTCAATAGATTTGATAATTTTAGTGATTAACATTATAATTTATTACTATTTTGTTTTAGACAATGTAACACAAAAGATTTATCAAACGGTTTTGAAATTATGTAAAATATACTTGAATTGTTTATAATATCCAGACAATGTAACCCAAAAGATTTATCAAACGGTTTTGAAATTATGTAAAATATACTTGAATTGTTTATAATATCATTCATAATATTATTAAAATAATAAACACATTATTAAGAAAATCAAAACAAATTTATCTTGAATAATATAACTTAAAATAATGTGTGAAGTTGTTTGAAGAGGAGTGTCAAATGTTGCGTACCGCAACACACACGTAACAATTTTTAAGTTACAAGTCTTTTAAAAAGAAAACAGTTACGAAATGTCAAGTACGTTCTTTGGAATGCCAACATATGTTGGATTAATCGGTTAGTTAGGAAAGGTTTATTATATTAGGATAACTTTGATTCTAGGATGTTGTTTTTCCTAGTTTTTGTGTTAGAGTGACGGTCTAGTTTTATTAGTATAAATAATGTTAATGTTTAGAATGTTTAAGTTAACTTTTTCTAGCAATAAAGTTCACCAAGTAATCCGCCGTTTTTTTTTTTTTTTTTTTTTTTTTTTTTAGTTCGTACCTTGGGCACCAATGTAATATCAAGTGGTATACCTACACTTGTTGTCATAGACTAGGGTTCGTGAAGGCTTAGGGCGGCCGATTTGGGAGTCAGTTTCAAGAAAAGTGTAGCGCTTCGTTGCGGGGCAGACGCAGCAGGAACCGGGTTCGGTTTAAGGGGGTGTGGATTGTTTTTGAGCGCGGGTTGAAGCATATCTTGATTGGGCTTCTTCTAAGGTATAGAGAGCGGGGCCGTAGAATAAACTAACGGGAAGACATCAAAGCGGGTGACTTTGATTTGGTTTGTTTTGCAGGTGACGGAAGACGATAAAGGTGATCGTGACCTTGTCTTGTTGTCTGGTGGAAGAGTGCTCTCAGAACAAACTTGATTAAAGAGGTCGGGGTGGTCAAAAGAGAGAAAAAGGATGTCATTGGTTAAATGAGGAGGTGTGATGACATAACAAGTTCTGATTTTGACTCCAACAAATTATCCGGTGTGAGGAATCAAAGTCAAGTTGATTATGGATGCACACAACATATATGAGATGGTTGAATCAAGGGTGTTAGATGGAAGAATCTCTCATAATATGATTGATCAGCAAAGGTATGACTGTCAAGACAAGAAGGGAATGGACAAACAACACGGTATGAACATTATGGCGGTGGAAGTTCAAACTGGATGGCTTTGGATCTGGCCGGGGGAGAGGTCGTGAATCCACGAAAAGTCTAGATGGTAATGAATGTATCCAACATGATGCAATGTTACATATTACGTGTTTTGTGAACAATTAAAAGGTATGGAGGACTTTGGATGTGACCGAGTTGGAGGTCGGGTGTCCAGGAATGGTCAAGAATCGAGACAGTTCGAAAAGAAGGTGATTAAACACTACTGTGAACGAGTGGTATAACTAAACCGATTAAGGGGATGATTATTGGATCAATCAGTTGATAAGGAAAATTTTATAACTTTGATTCTAGAAGGTTGTTTTTCCTAGTTTTTGTGTTAGAGCACGAGTCTAGTTTTATTAGTATAAATAAGGTTAATGTTTAAGTTAACTTTTTCCAACAATAAAGTTCACCAAGTAATTCGTCATTCTTGTTCTTTTCTTCTTCGTTGTTTAGTTCATACCTTGGGCAACAAGGTAATATCATGTGGTATACCTACAACATCCATTGTGCTTCTCCATTAACTCATTTGTTTCAATATCCTAGAAAAAATTAACAAATTAAGATATTGTTTTTCCATTAAGTGTTACCCACAAATACATACAAAGATAAACACACACACACACACACACACATATATATATATATATATATATATATATATATATATATATATATATATATATATATATATATATATATATATAAATCCACATAATAAACAAATCAAAAATCAAAATAAGCATTTAGTTATAATGAGATGGGATGCATTCTTACTACCAGTTGAAACACTTTCTTGTGGTCAAAGATCAAAAGGTTGTACAGAGAATGGTCATTCCTAGTGGTACGTGGTCATATGTTCGGTAGTACTAAGAACCTTTACAAAGCAGAAGTAATCAAAAGAAAAATAAAGTATTATAGAGATAGATCGTTAAAAAAATCAAGATCTCTCTCGTTAAAAAATCAAGAAAATATGTTGAACCCTAAAATCAATACCTTGGCCATATTGTTGGCGTCGAAAAGGAGGATCAATATAGCAGAGACGAAGGTACATGTTTAGGCTGATAAGGTGGACCAACGACATTAATTGATTTTGTTGTATAAGGTGGTGTAGGGTTGCGATTGATGGTGGTCACGATGTGATTGAATGCGTATGCACTATATTTTACGTCTTTTTGGCTTCACGTTTCTGGTCATTATTAGCCATCAACGAGAATGGAGAAAAACAAAGACAATAGTTGAGAGAAACCATAATGCATGGTGAAAGAAAGAGATTTATGTGGGTTTGGAAGCTGCGACATCGAGATAGATGCAAAGGAATGAATGGGGTTTGTGTTTGTATTCGTTGGATGAACCTTACTGATTCATCTGTGTTTGTATCCTTAGAGGATTCTAAGAAGGCTGTGTACTGACTGAAAGACAATGGTGGTGAGCTGATACAAGGAATAAACATGTCTAGCTCCAAACTTAAGCGACTCAAATATTTATTGTTTACAAATCTAGCGGGAATTAATGTTATGTATAATTTAATAAAAAAATAGGGAAATTGAGTAATCTGACCATAAGTTTTAAAGCAAATAACCATCTTTATTCAATTTTTTAAAATAACAAACTCTTTTCGGAATGCTCTCATTTTGAAATATTGTTTATATTCCGGAGCTTTTTAAAAGAAATTTTTTTTAAAAGAAATTTTTTTTCCGTGGATTACAAATGATACATTTCAAAATGTTTAATGTCTATTTTTCAATAAAAAAATTAATTTCATGCATTAATATCATATATGGTTCATATTATCATGTTTGCTTAACTTTTTGTTAAATTTAAGTAAAAAACAATTTTTTTTCTTGAAATTCAGAAATTGTTCTTCGGATTTCGTGGTTGTTCTTGAAATTCTAAAGTTTTTTTTTTCCGAAATCGGAAATTCAAGTCTGAAATCCGAAATTTAAGCCCGGAATCCGAAATGTTGGTCTGAACTGTCGTTACGCAATCAGTCAAAAAAATATTTTTTCTTTGTCCAGAATGTCTATTCTGGACAAAATGATTATTTTTGCTAAGAAAAATCAGTTATTTTCTTCAAAAACATATTAAACAGTAAAGTAGCTAGATTATTTAATTTTCCTAAAAACACATTATATACTTATATTAATAGTATGTTCCTTAAGGAACAATATAGTGTTCCTATTGGACCAAACATTTAATTTAATTTAATTTAATTTAATTTTTTTTTTGGATCGGTATACATGTTGTTCCCTGTCCCACCTCCCGCTGCTGCCAATTAGTTACTAACAACAAATATCCCACCGCTTCTCCTCATCAGCTCATCAGCTCTTCTATCTATAAGCCATTTACCCTTCTCTCTTAACCCATCAATTTCCTTCTACAATTGTATTGCTCCAACATACCACTAACTCATAGACCCTATACAATCATCAGTCTCTTCCTTAGTCGGTCTACCCTTCTTCTACCAAACAACCTTCCACTTCCTTCCGCTGATCCCGTATGATCCTCCAAACCATCGTTCACTCCTCCGTCGTCGGTCGATTTAGGATCAACTATCGAGGGAATGATTCTTCATGTCATTGTTTTGCAAATCCAGGTATAACCACCTCCGTCTCCTCCATTTCTGCTTCTACTTCATTCTTTTCTCTTTTACCAGAAAGACAAACGGGAGGGGTTAGAAACAGTACCTGACCTATATGTATCCAGAAGCATCAACTAGTCAGAATATCATTCCTTACCATCATGTCCACTTCTGCCAATTGGAGGTTTCGAATCAGATAATCACCATTAAAAACTTGGTCGACTGTTTCCTTTCGCCTCCTTCTTGCATTGTCTCTTGGATGTCGCCACCACCGGAGAATGACGAGTGGCCGAAGACCTGATTCAGGTACATTTCAGCCCTAATAATTTCTAATTTGATGGGTTGTCGACTTAGGTTTTTCACAATGATGTCATTTTTATTTTCATGATTTTCAATTTGGAAAATTCACATGATTTCTTGTGACAACCCGAAAATTCTTGCCTTGTAAAGCCCAGCCAGTCAACTCAACTGAGTGTCAGACTGGTTTCTGCTATCATTTAGCCTTGTTTAGAGTCCATTTAAAGGTCCAAAGCTCAGTACATTCAAGCCTCGAGTATAGGATTGGGTCGGGTACATTTCTAAACCAACAAACAAGCCCTACACTCCATTTGAGGGAGTGTACGGCCGTACACCCATGTTGGGCTGTACACACCCCTCCCTAAGTATGTTATCCCTTCATTTTTCCTTCATTCTTGCATTTCACCTCAAGAACACTTGAGTTTTCTCTCAACTATCATCCCAATTTTCATCCTTGATCTTCAAAAGTTGTAAGTGTTATTTCCTTGATTTGTTGTTACACTTCATCTCTTAGTTACAATCTATTATTTCATCCATGGAAATCATCTTTTGACTAGATCTTCAAGTCTCACCAAGAACACCAAGAACACACACTTGTTCTTGGTGATTTTGAGCCCTTTTGAGCCTCCAAATCGTAAGTACTCTTTCCTAATGTTTGAATCTTGTTAAAATCATTAGATAAACACCTTAAAAATGCACAGAATTCATGATATGAGGTGTGTACGTCCGTACACGCTTGTGTGGCCGTACACTCCTCAAAAGACCCTTAAAGGGCCTTCAATGTGCATTCCTAGCTTCCACACTTGAAGAGAAATTGTCCCACAAGCATTTCTACCCTTGGAAAACGTTTTTGTACACTTTTCACCATGAGTGAACGGCCGTACACTCCCTAACCGTACACCCATGGCCGTACACTCCTCATATTGGCCGTACACGCCCTTTAGTTCAATCACATGTGATTCCAACACTTGGACAAAGTGTTTCCTAGTCCCGTGCGGTGTTTCCATGCATTTGGTTGCTTCTAAACACTATATTTATGCCAATATATGCCATTATATGTCATTTAGGACTCGTTAAGTCTCTGGACATCATTCGTGGAACTTCTCATCCTTACGCGTGTATTCGTCTGAATCACCCACATCAGGTGAGTTCATACCCCGTAATCAATCTTTTAAACTGTTTTAAATGCTTTTATGGGGGGGGGGGTACAAGTTGAACACAATGATAATTGTGTAAATGTTTGTTATAAACATCTTTCAAAAGATTGCTTATGTATTTTATAAGTGATCAAAACGTTTCAAAAACCCTTTTAAAGTTATGTTACTTTATAGTTTAACAAAACTCCATTTTCAAAGTACAATCATAACTTAGTAGATAAAATGAGTTGTTTCTTCTAATCAGTATCAGTTCAAGTAAACATGTTGGTAAGCTATAATAGGTATAGTTTAGGGGTTCAATTCATGCTATAACAAGTACATAGATAAACATGCGATAACAAGTACAGAGAGGAACATACTATAAAAAGTACCGGGAAAACACGTTAATATATCTTTCCGAGTTTGCATTGACATTAGTACGATTTCACGTACCAGGGTTAGCATATACAAGGTGATAAAACTTAATAATATATCTTTCCGGTTTTCCATTGACACTAGTATGGTTTCACGTACCAGGGTTAGCAGACACAAGGTGATAAAACTTAATAATATATCTTTTCGGGTTTGTGTTGACACCAGTACGATTTCACGTACCAGGGTTAGCATGCACGAGTTGATAGTTATATCCAACCTAAGTTATTTATTTATAAAAAGGGTACATCTGTAAAGTACCCGATGTTAATAAATAAGATATATAACTTATTCTAAACATAAACATTAAGTGGGAAAAGGACCTATAATGCTAACCTTATGATTCCTCAATGTATACATCAAGGGATATATATTAATAGGATCTGACAGGTAATAGGATGTGTGCTTTCCGCTTCATTTCCTGTTCCTTGTTTGGTTATGGGCTTAGAGTGGATTCACCCAACCTATTATCCATTCGATCTTAGTATTATATATGTTCCGTATACATTAATTCATCATAAGGGGTAGTAGGTATGGGTCAGGTCATAGAATACTAATTCAATGCACAGTTTTCTAATATAAAACATACTTTACAAATCAGAGCTTTTCGTATACAAAACTAGAAACTTACCAGTAAAGGGTTTAATCCATTTTATTAAACCAGTATAACTCAAAAGACCTTAAGTGGTTAATCCTATAATACCTTAGTTTATACATCAGGGTTATATATAATTAATACCCGATAGGTAGTTGAATGTGTGACTTCCGCCTCATTCCCTGTTCCTTGTTTGGTTGTGGGCTTAAGGCAGATCCACACAATTAACTATTTGTTCGATATTAGATTATATATAGCTAGTATAAACTAAGTGACTATAGAAGGAACCACTGTGGTTACTATTTTATTAAAAGAAATAAGGGTTTTCTTAAAGAATATTTTCATCAAATACAAAGGAACTATTACAGTTAACTCTGTGAGTACCAAAGGAATACACCAGGGTTATATACAACAAGGATCTAACAACCAATGGGATGTGTGTCATCCGCCTCATTTCCTGTTCCTTGTTTATTTATGGGCTTAGGGAATATACACACAATCGATTGTTTGTTTACTATGAGTTTTATATAACTTGTATCCATTTAGTACTCGTAGAAAGGATTGTAGAGTCATTTTTACTTATCTTTCATCAAAGCAAGAAATATAGGATTTTCTGGAGGAACATGCGAACGTTTCTAAACAAAACTTACAATTTACTACAACTTACTAAGCTTTCTACAACTTACTCACATCACTAAAATCTTATGAACTCACCAGCTTAATTGCTGATCAACTCTTTCAAATAACTTGTATTCTTAGGAAACTAGTAGACAAGTACGCGCACTGAGAATTCAGAAGATGTAGCAGTATAGCTTCAAGTCTTGTTTTGTTATTTGCATATGTGCTATATGTTTTATGAACACATACTTTGTAAACACTTTCTTTCTAATGAAATGGTTGTTTATTACTTTGATTACTATGATGCATGTCTTTTGATACTAAACATGACATCCTCCACCCCAGAACGTTTCCGCCGTTCCGATTTTGGGGTGTGACATTTCTTTTCAAACTTTGTAAGACGACAATGGAAATTGGTATGACGAATTTATTGAGTTTATTATTACAACTAATAAAGTTTATTATAAATATTCTTTGATTGATGTTTAACCTTTGGTTTTGTTTTCCTAATCTGGGTTGCTAACAGAAGCTTTATGAGGCCAATTTGGTCGCTCTTAATTCCGACCAATTTGGGTAAGTTCACTAATCTATGTGAAATTGCGTTCTAAGGAAATTGGATATTTGGATACGGTCAAACTATTTATCTATTTGTTTGTTGGTTGAAATTTTGATTTTGATTTGTGTTTGAATTTTTCGACTAGATCAGTGATAAATTTTTCGGAAGCACATGACCATTTTTTATTGGTTTGGTTATTGCTGAATAATTTAATTGTTGGGTAACAGATGCGATTTATGTATGCAATTAAGGATGGATTTGGACATTTGGTAGTGAGTTGCAAGGTATTGATTCAATTTTGTTTATATATGGTAGTCTGAAGGTTGAATGCATGTTGTATGTGGTTAATACTTCCTGCTTTCTACGATTGAAGTTCACAATTCAATTAACTTAGATTAAGGGCATATATTATCTTTTTGTGGTTAATTGAGGACATCGATTCTACTTTGATAGGACTATTGTTTGAGCATTGTTAGTAACAAACAGATGCTTTTGGACCTTTATATCATTCTGATTGGTAGATTTTTACCTGGTTGAACAAGAGAAGGGACATCAAATGACAACAGATTGGTAGATGGAGAAATTAAAAGACAATTTGGTCATATTTTTACATATATGTAACTTTTTTTTACAGGGTTATAAGGATTTCTCCATCTACAAATCGGTTGAATTTTGATGCCTCCCTTGTTGTTCAACACCTTCGTTGCTTAGCAAATGATCTCTTGTACTCTTGGCTCTTTAAAGAAAGCATCACCAACAAGTCTCAAAATTTCTCTTCTCTCTGTAAGGATTCATCATGTCCTTCATTTTAAATATCATATTTCTAAACTAGATCATTCGTTACTTAAAGTTAAAAGATACTTACAATTTAAGAAACTCAGTTTTGGAATCTCTTGTGATATATGGACAAACAACTTTAATGATGTTTTAAATACAAAGCTTCAATGGGATTAGCCAAAATAGATTTGAGATTGAAGCAGTTTCCCTATTTACCCTTGCCCGAGTTAAATTGACTTTTCTTACTTATTTCTATTTGTATCCCTTTTATATTATAAGATTTTTTTAATCTTTTTTGGATTTCAGGTATGTTTTGATGTGTATTTGTTTCCTGTAGATGTATACGCCTTCTTTTCTTAGTGTATTACTCAAGGTTCTAAAAAGCTCGCCATGGCTCCGCCATGACGCGTCATGGCTTCAAGGCTTGTATGTGCCGCTAAGCTTTACCAAAACGCCGCCATGACTCATATATGTGTATAAAAATAAATAATAGTTGAAAATACATATAAAAATATGAATTATATACAAAATTGCCGTCTTAAGTCACACCTTATAGATGATGTGACTCACTGAGGCTCGGAAAAGCTTGAGGCTTGACATTGCCGCCAAGTCACGCCTTACGTTATTTAGAACCTTGGTATTACTTGATGTATGTGATATATAAGGGCTAAAAGCAGAAAATAACAACGAAGTGTCACTTTCCTTGTGTTACAACTTACAACATATTATTTTCATTTATGTAAATTGTAGAGTTGAAGACAACATAGCTTTCATGCTCAGATCAATCCACAGAAGGGTTGGAAACTATAAACATGTCATTAAAATTACGTCTAATTATATACTATGTCTATTCAATAAATAAACCAATAAAATATCTACCGTAGATTCCTATTGCAAATCGTTTAATCGAACCGTTTATGGTTTATGGCAAGTCATCTGGTTTTATTTCGGGAGGATTTATTAATGTTGAAAGTACTAACATTTCTACTTCTCCTGCAAATCAATCCTTGAATCAGTCAAAGCATGAAGTTGAAGGATATGTTTCTGAAAATAAAATCGAGTGTAAACCTGAAGCTTTAGTTTTGAATAAAGACAATATTTTTTCTGATGTTTCAAATGACAATGTTTTTTGTGGTGGTGTTTCTATTACTTCTGATATTGTTTTGAATGGTTTGAAAAAGACTAGTTTGAACAATTTGGTTGACATTTCTGATGTGTGTGATAATTATTTTGAGAAACCACCAGTTTCACAATCTTCTCCATCTAATATACCCTCGCTTGCCTCACAACCTAATTCCTATTCATGTTCTTGTGACAGAAATAAGGGTGATAGTATGGAAAACAAATCTGGTCAATGTAGCACAAGTTATAACAATAACAAACAGATTTGTTTCAATTGTGGTGTTGGTGGTCATATAGCTAGAAATTGTATAAATCGTATGTTTGTACATTTTGAATTTCCAAGAGGAGAGAACGAATCCAGAGGAAGGTCTTTAACTAGAAAGTCCTCTAGAAATCATTCCCGGAATGATGATTGGAAAGATGATCAAAGTAGAAAACGAGCCATTTTTCAAAAACATAAAAAGATTTTTTTATCACAAAGTCCCAGACAGTTTGCCAAAACCAAATTTGGCCAAGCCAAGATCGGTTTCGTCAAAAGGTAGTAGTGAGTCTTCAACCAAATCTGGTAGAAAACCCACATTCCTTAAGCAAACTGATACTCATTCAATCTCAAAAACACCCGGGACAATTAGAAAACCTAATTATCAATGGCTGCCCAAACCAGTCTCCAATTCATCTTCCGTGTCCTCTAAAAATTCCAAAAATTATCAATCTGAAAAGGCATCGGGATCACCCTGGAAAAGAATGACCTGGGTTCCCAAATCTTATTAAACCTGCACATTTTGCAGGGACAGTTGCGGGGAAATGTCGTCAGACTCTGGTTCGTCGACAGTGGCTGTTCCTGACATATGACAAGAGATATCGCCCAACTGCACAACATTCAATCATTTAATGGGGGATATATCTCCTTTGCGGGTGGAGAAGGTGGTAAAATCACTCAACGAGGAACTGTCTCGAATGGGGTTTTAAGTTTCGAAAATGTTAATTATGCTCCCGAGCTGAAGCATAGTTTGTTAAGTGTTTCTCAGATTTGTAACAAGGGCTATTCTACGCATTTCACTGATAAGGAATGCATGATTCTCAATCCAGGCTTTGTCATCCCAGAGGAGTGGATTCTTGTAAAATCTAAAAGGGATGGGAATGCCTATATCATTGATATGAATAGCAATCTTCCAGAACAAGTTACATGCCTTTTCTCCAAGATCTCTGAACAAACTGCAATGTTGTGGCACAGAAGACTAGGTAATGTTAATGCTAAAAACTTAAATCGTCTTACGAAGAATGAGATGGTCCATGGATTGCATGTCAAGGACTTCATTATGTTTGAAAAATGTGTGTCATGTGCCCAAGGAAAGCATCATAGAAAACCACATCTGCCAAAACAGGTCAACTCAATTAGCCAGCTGCTTCAGTTGCTTCATATGGATCTGTTTGGACCAGTAAATGTTCTTAGCATCAACATAAATTCTTATTGCCTGGTTGTGATCGATGATTTCTCTCAGTTTACGTGGGTTTTCTTTCTATCCAACAAAGCTGGAGTTGCTGATTTGATCAAGAAGTTTATTGTATTAGTTGAAAACCAAACTAACAATCAAGTGAAGGCACTTCGTACCGACAACGGAACAGAGTTCAAGAACTGACTCGATCATTTTTGCGCAGAAAAGGGTATCCTGCGTCAATTCAGTTCTGCTCACACACCCTAACAAAATGGTGTTGCTGAAAGAAGGAACATAACGTTAAAGGATGTTGCAAGGACGATGCTGTGTGATTCTTTTGGGCCGAGGCGATAAACACTGATTGTTATGTTCAGAATCGAGTGTTGATCAACAAAGCTCAGATGAAGACTCCATATGAGATTCTCTATGGTCACAAGCCATCGGTCAGTCATTTTCGTGTGTTTGGTTTCCCTTGCACTCTTCTTCACTCAAATGCCAACCCGAAGTTTAATGCAAAGGCCGATGATTTTTACTTCGTAGGGTATGCTGCTCGCACTGCCTATAGATTCTACAATAAAAAGACAAAGCAAATTGTGGAATCGTATGACGTGCATTGGTTGGAAGAAAATGAGACGGACGCTAGAGTGGGTCCAGATTGGCTGTTTGATTACACATCGCTATTCAAATCAATAAATGTGTCTTCGAGTGGCTCATCTAGATCTGTTTCTGGTTTGAAGAAGATTCCTGAAGACGAAGAAGTTGTCTACAGACCTCCATCTGAATCCCCTTCTTCTTTCAAAGAGAAATCTCCGGTTTCATCTAAGGGGGAGTCTTCTGCTATACCTGGGGGGGGGGGGGGGGGGGGTTCTCTACTTCACTAGAGAGGGAGTGATCTGCACAACTTGATAGTCCTAAATCTCCAGTCCAAAGTGATACTCCTGATGCTGAAGCTACACCATCTACACCTATGGAGAGAGAGTTCATGCCCAATGACGCTTCCGCAACCACATCAACCTTTATGGAACTACTCTTTCCTGAATTTATTTCTAGTGAGTTCGTGGCAAAGTCCTCTGGAACGGCTCAATCAACAAATAAAGGAGGTATCAACATTCACACTCTTCCTGTCTCTCTCAATGATATCAGCCAAGAGATACCCTCAAGAGTTCAACACGATCATCCGATCGATAACATCATTGGTCAGCTGGGTGACGGTGTTAAAACGAGAAGTCAGAGTGGAGATGTTAATACTTGTCTCTACTCTTTCTTTATTTCTCAAATAGAGCCCAAGAATGTTGAAATGGCTCTGAATGAACCCAACTGGGTAGATGCAATGCATGATGAACCGCATCAATTTGAAAAACTCGGTGTTTGGAGGTTAGTTGAGTTACCAAAGGGCAAGAAGTCACTTGACACAAGATGGGTTTATCGCAATAAGCAGGACGATTCAGGGGTTATTGTGCAAAATAAAGATCGATTAGTGGTTAGTGGGTTTCGACAACTCGAGGGTCTTGATTACACTGAGGTTTATGCTCCAATAGCTCGCCTGGAGGCTATTCGTATCTTTCTAGCGTATGCTTCTTACATGAACTTTACCGTGTATCAAATGTACGTCAAGACTGCCTTCTTGTATGGCAAGGTGAAGGAAGAAATCTACGTTGATCAACCTCCAGGGTTCGTTGACTCAAAATTTCCTAATCATGTTTACAAGTTGGACAAGGCATTTTATGGGTTGCATCAAGCTCCCCGAGCGTGGTACGCAACTCTAACAAAGCATTTGCTCGAGCATGGTTATTCACGTGTTACCATTGATCAAACTTTTTTTATCAAGCATGTCGGAAATGATCAAATTGTTGTGCAAATCTATGCCGACGATATCATCTTTGGGTCAACCAGTCCACAGCTCTGCAAAGAATTCGAAGGTGTAATGAAGAAACGGTTTGAAATGAGTTCGTTGGGAGAAATGACCATGTTTTTGGGGCTTCAGGTTAAACAGAATTCAACCGGAATCCTGTTTCATCAAGCCAAGTATGTGGAGGATATTCTTGAGATGTTTGAGTTTCACAATTCTAAATCTGCTTCAACACCAATGGTTGAACGACCCCTTCTGACTCCAAATCCTGAAGGCGAATCCGTAGATCAAACTTACTATCGATCGATGATCGGATCGTTGATGTATCTTAGTGCAAGCCGCCCGGACATCATGTTTGCAGTCTGCCAATGCGCACGTTATCAGACTAATCCTAAACTTTCACATCTTATTGCTGTCAAAAGAATTTTTCGGTATATCAAAGGAAGCCCAAAATTGGGTCTTTGGTATCCGAAGAATTCTGAATTTGATCTTTATGTTTTTACTGACATTAATTATGGAGGCTGTGAGCTTGACAGGAAATCAACCTCAGGAGGATGTCAATACCTAAGTGACAGACTAGTTTTGTGGCAATGCAAGAAGCAATACACTGTCTCAACTTCCACAACGGAGGCAGAACATGTTGCTGCATCGGCTTGCTGCTCTCAAGTTATCTGGAACAAACATCACCTGAGCCAATGACGATGGTTGGGGTACAAGCAATGATGCAAATGATGTTAGATCGCCAAATGGAGGAGACAAGGCGATTACTACAAAAACATAGGGAAGAGACTACGATGCCTGTTGAACAGCCCGTATTGAATGAAGGGCAATCAATAGGAGGGAACTACAGTGGGACTCTTGGTCAAGCCAACCTACCGATAGTTAGACAAAACAACCAGGATGGAGGAGTTGATGGACGCGGATGCAAATACAAAGATTTCATGGCATCCAAACCGTCGTGTCTATCTGGGAGTCCGACACCGGTGGAAGTCATGAATTGGATCTATGAAATGGAGACAATGTTTGAAAGTTGCGAGTGCAGCAACAAAAAAAAGACCGCACTTGCAATTCCTCTGTTAAAGTCTGGTGTGTTGAGCTGGTGGAAGTTACTAGCTTATTCGATGCCCAAGGGTGAAGCTAGTAAGATGTCTTGGGAAGAATTTGTGGTCCAACTGAAATTGCAGTATTGCTCTGAGCAGGATCTTCTGGAAATCAACAATGAGTTTCAGAATTTAAAGAAAGGAAAGATGAGCGTTACTGAATACGCTGCTAGTTTTATGGAAAAGATGAAGCTAGTTCCTCATCTAGTTCCAACTGAACTCTCTAAGGTCAACAAGTTTGCCCTCGGATTACCAGCGGACTTTGGTCCGATGGTTAAGCAAGCAACCACTCTGAAAGCCGCCATATGGGCTGCTAAGAATGTCGAGGTTCAGATCAAGGAGAAGGGTCTGGAGAGGGCAGAAGTTGGTGAAAAGAGAAAATTTGAAGGAAATTCGGGTTCCAACAAGAAAAGCAAATTTTCTAAGTCCAAGAAGTTTGGAGGAGGAGGAGGTGAAGTGAAATGGTGTGAGAAGTGCAAGAGAAAGCACTCTGGGAGATGTAGTGAGGAGGTGACTTGCTTCAAATGTGAAAAGACTGGGCATTATGCCAACGTGTGTCCGTCCGACAAGAGGGTATGTTTTGAGTGCCATGAAGTAGGGCATGTTCTTAAAGACTGTCCAAAGAGGAAGGATGCCGCAAAGCCCAATCTACCACCAAAGCCAAAGGCGAGAGCCTTTCAGATGACACTTGAAGCTGCAAAAGAAGAAGTCGATGTCGCTTCAGGTACCTTATTCATAAACGAATTGCCTGCCCAAATTTTGTTTGATTCTGGAGCCAATTACTCCTTTATATCGCATGAACTTGGTAGAAAGCTAGCTTTGCCTGTAGATAGGCTAGTTAATGCCTTATTAGTCGAGATTGCTAGTGGCAAGTTTGTACCTGTTAGCCATTGTATGAAAAACATCCTCATTGACTTGGATGGGAATAAGTTCCAAGAGGAATTATTGCCTATCGAGTTAAATGGATTCGACATAGTTTTAGGAATGGATTGGCTTAGCGCCAATGATGCAGAAATACTATGTAAAAAGAAGATAGTAAAAGTAAACCCGCCAGGGAAAGAGTCGTTTATGGTGTACGGAGACAAACGCAGAGTAAACTCTGGAATCATTTCCCTAATGAAAGCCAGAAAGTGTTTGGCCAAGGGATGTACATCATATCTAGCGTTCGTGATCGATGCCAAGATGGAAAAGAAGGAGGTGCAGAATATTCCGGTGGTGTGCGATTATCCGGAAGTCTTTCCCGAAGATCTTCCCGGATTGCCCCCTGATCGACAAGTAGAATTTTGTATCGACTTGTTACCAGGAACGACGCCGATAGCGAAAGCACCTTATCGATTAGCGCCAACCGAAATGAAAGAACTTATGACACAACTTCAGGAGTTATTGGACAAAGGTTTCATTCGACCTAGTTCATCACCCTGGGGAGCCCCTGTGTTATTTGTAAAGAAGAAAGACGGAAGCATGAGAATGTGCATCGATTACAGAGAGCTGAACAAAGTGACGATAAAGAACAAGTACCCATTGCCAAGGATCGATGACTTGTTCAACTAGTTGCAGGGTTCGAGCTATTTCTCGAAGATCGATCTTAGGTCGGGATACCATCAACTAAAGTTGAGAGAGCAGGATATCGAAAAGACTGCTTTTAGAACGAGATATGGACACTCTGAATTTTTGGTTATGTCGTTCGGACTAACCAATGCCCCAGCAGCTTTCATGGATTTGATGAATAGGGTTTGTAAACCATTCTTAGATAAATCCGTGATAGTATTCATAGATGATATCTTGATTTATTCGAAAAGCAAGCAGGAGCATGAAAAGCATCTGCGTGAAGTGCTAGAAGTCCTGAAAAAGGAGAAGCTGTATGCAAAGTTCTCCAAGTGTGAATTTTGGATTCAAGAAGTCCAATTTTTAGGTCATGTGGTTAACCAAGAAGGAATAATGGTTGACCCAGCAAAGATTGAAGCTGTAATGAAGTGGGAACAACCAAAAAGTCCTACGGAGATTCGAAGCTTTTTAGGATTAGCTGGATATTACCGAAGGTTTATCCAAGGCTTTTCTTCGATTGCTACTCCATTAACAGCTTTGACCCACAAAGGAGCCACTTATGCTTGGAATGAGAAGCATAAGGAAGCCTTTGAGAAGTTGAAGAAGAGATTGTGTGAAGCACCGATTCTTTCATTGCCTGAAGGAGTTGATGACTTTGCACTTTATAGCGATGCATCCGGAGTTGGGTTAGGTTGTGTTCTGACCCAAAGGGATAAAGTGATCGCGTATGCATCGAGGCAATTGAAGGAACATGAAAAGAACTACCCCACTCATGATTTGGAGTTGGCAGCGGTAGTATTTGCCTTGAAGATATGGAGGCATTATCTTTATGGCACCAAGTGTAAACTTTTCACTGATCATAAGAGTCTCCAATATCTCTTTAATCAGAAGGAATTGAATATGAGGCAACGACGCTAGCTAGAGTTACTCAAGGACTATGACTGTGAGATACTTTACCACCCTGGTAAAGCAAATGTTGTTGCCGATGCTCTCAGTCGGAAGGTAAACCTTGAAAAGAAAAGGCCAAGAGCGTTGAGAATTGAAGTTGTCTCGACAATTGTGGAAAGTATAAAGAAAGATCAAGAGGAAGCTTTAGAGAAAAATGACCGAAAGGAAGAACGTTTAGGCAAAACGTTAGTGTTCGGTACAAACAACCAAGGGTTGAAGGTATTTCAAGATAGAATTTGGGTACCTAAGACGGGCGGAATAAGAGATCTTCTGATGGAAGAAGCTCACAAGACCATGTACTCGATTCATCCCGGCAGTACGAAAATGTATAGGGATCTAAAACCCTATTATTGGTGGCCGACGATGAAGCTCGATGTTGCTAAGTATGTGGTCGAGTGTGTAACTTGTGCTAGGGTTAAGGCACAACATCAGAAACCGTATGGGAGTTTAGAACCTTTACCCGTACCCATGGGTAAATGGGAAGACATCACCATGGATTTTGTGACTAAATTGCCTAGAACAAGGAACGGTCACGACATGATTTGGTTGGTCGTTGATCGCTTCACTAAGAGTGCGCATTTCATAGCAGCCAAAGAGAAGTGGTCTATGGATAAACTTGCGAATTCTTATGTGAAGGAAATTGTGAGGCTTCATGGTGTTCTGTTAACGATTGTGTCCGATCGTGACAGCCATTTTACCTCAAGGTTTTGGAGGAGTCTACAAGAGGAATTGGGTACCAAGTTGTGTTTGAGTAGAGCTTACCATCCGCAAACCGATGGTCAGAGCGAGCGAACGATTCAAACATTGGAGGATATGCTGAGAGCATGTACCCTAGAATTCCAAGGTAACTGGGATGAACACTTACCTTTAGTAGAATTCTCCTATAATAATAGTTTCCACTCAAGCATTAAGATGGCACCTTATCACGCTTTGTATGGGGAGAAGTGTCGAACGCCATCATGTTGGCTGGAAGCTGGGGAAAAGCAGTTTATGGGACCTAAAATAGTCCATGAGACTGCTGAAAAGTTGAAAGTGATAAGGGAAAGGATGTTAGCTGCTCAAGATCGACAAAAGAGTTATGCTGACAAGAAAAGACAACCGATATCCTTCGATGTTGGAGATTCAGTTTTACTTAAAGTCTCGTCGTGGAAGGGACTTATAAGATTTGGTAAGAGAGGGAAGTTGAGTCCAAGGTTTATTGGACCATTTAAAGTTCTTCAGAGAATCGGGAATCAAGCTTACAAGCTAGAGTTACCGGAAGAACTAGAGGGTATTCATAACACCTTTCATGTGTGTTATTTGAGAAAGTTCATAGGAGATGTGCCCGACATAATTCTGATTTCTGAGTTAAGGTTGGATGAAAACAAGAGGTTGATCGAAGAACCTGAGGCAATCGTTGACCGTAAGACTATGAAGTTACGACGCAAGATGGTCGATTTAGTGCTTGTGCGTTGGAAACATACGAATGGACCAAATCTCACTTGGGAAACGGAGAGTGACATGATGAGTCGCTACCCGCATTTGTTTGGTGATATATGATTCCGGGGACGGAATCATCCTAAGGGGGAGAGAATTGTAACACTCGTGTTTCTAGCCTAGGCATTTATATTGAGTTGATAGTCTAGGTTAACCTTTGTAACTCATTTTGAAGAAATGAAAAGGAGTTATGTGAATATTATGTGAATTATGTGTTTTATGCTTAATTATTAGGGCTTAATTAATTAAGAATAAAAATAAGCGTCAAAATTAAAGTGTGAGATAAGCCCGATATCTTTACATAAAGTTGTAGTGGTTGAAACAAAGATTTCGGGGATATAAAGAATACCAAAATCCGAGTTATAACGAAGAAGTTATGACATGTCGAAGTTTCGCGACAAAACCGGCACGGTGCTGAATGTCGTAAAAAGTGAGTTTTTGATAAACTACTTTTAAGCCTTAGTAATCTAAACGAAAGTTGTAGTATTCGTTAAACCGAGAAGTTCGATAAAAAGAACGCCCAAATCTGACTTGGTATGAGGAAGTTATGATTTTTCGAAGTTTCAGCGTAGCAGTAGACAGCTAAAAACTTGAATTTTAGATCGAGCGATTTTTAGCCGACACAACCTAAACGAGAATTTAAGGTCTCGTCATTAGGAGCACAACGGTAAAAGGTCTGACGAAAACGGACGTCGGATGAAGAAGTTATGAATTTTTAACGAATTTCCTGTCCCGGTCTGTTAAAAATAATAATATAAAATTTAAATTCAAAATTAGCCGACGAAGTCTAAACGGAAGCTGTAGATCTTAATTTTAGCTACGCGTGCATATAAAGAACGTCAAAAACGGAGCTCGTATGCGAAAGTTATGAATTTTAGAAGATTTTGGCACAAAATTCGAGAAATTTCGCATAAATAGGCTTCACCCGGAAGTGCCACGTGTCCTCGTTTCGCATGTGCCATGTATCCGGAACCTGCTGAGTCACCGAAGCCATCTAGCGAGGCGTGTCATTTCCTTCCGAGTCCGAGCTGCGGTCCAATCCGCTGACTACACGTAGAAGCCTCGGTGGCGAGCCTCGCATCCGACGCGTGTGTAGTGACTCATGAGTCCGAACCCTCGCAGGCGCCACAAACCCCCTACTTCGGACCCTAGACCTCGGTCCAATCACAAGCCGCCATAGAGCCCTTCGCACGCGCAGCCCTCGTGCGAGCCTTCTCAGCCGTCGGATCAGAAGACTCCTGACCGTCCGATCAGAAGCTTTCCCCTATAAATAGGAGGGTGCGAGACCTCCCGGGTATTTTTGGAATTTTGCCATATCTAGCCCCTAAACCCATATTTTCTTCATATTAACATCCCGCAAAGCCCCGGTATCGATTGTAAAGCCCGAATACCCCACGAAGTGCCCGAGAAGCCCGAAAAATTTATCTTTTCGGTTTCGAAGCCCAACTTTTACAAAGCCCGGTTTCTCAATAAAACTCCCGGTTTTATTAGAAACGATCGTTTTAGGAAACGAATTGCTGCCCGATTATCATCAAATCATGTGAGTGTATAGTCACTTTCATTTTACACATAGATATGAAGTATTTACCTTATAATACGTGCTATGTGTAAATATATTAATTATTTATTTGAGGTGATTGTTGTGTTGATGTTTTATACAAGTTTTAAACTGTATAAGTATTTTTATCTACAAATATGTTGGGTAGAACATGGGTAGATAGTGATGTGTGATAAAATAAAATTGATGAGAGGCCTCGATGTGTTTTGAGATCCAGTCATCTAGCGGAGTTTGGATGACGACCACGGACTTTCTAGACAGTCCAGTGGGAAACATTAGCAGGTCCGCAACCTGTAGGTGTTAATGAACTAAGAGTGTTCATTCGCTGTACTCCATCCCCCTCATGGTTGCCTTTAGGACATGTATGGCTGAGGAAACCCCTTAGCAGTAGTGTCCATCCCGATGATATTCTTTAGGCTAGGTCCCTTGTGACAAGTGTTTAGGGACATAAAGTGAGGATAACGGGAACGGGTAATCAGGGTTACTGTTGATTGATGAACTTAGTAAGTTTATTATTATTGTGGGTTGAAAACCCTATATGCTCACCAGGCTCCCAAGCCTGACCCACTCAGCTTTTTATGTTACAGGTAGTGGACCCCGAGCATAGTCGGAGGACAACGAGAGATTTTTGGATTATAGGCCAGTAGTTGTAAATAACTGTTGAAAGGCTTATAATGTCTTGTTTATGCTTTTGGATCTGTATCGGAACATGACATCCCGAGGTTTTGATATATATATGGAAAACATATACCTTCTTAATGAAGGGTTTTGATAAACTTTTATCATATTTTGTTTGGGGACCAATTCCGCAACATCTTTTAAACAGATTTCTCTGATTTTATTTTAAAAAGCATAAATTAAATCGGTCTTTTCTGGCCGAGAAATTAGGGGATGTCACAGTTGGTATCAGAGCATTAGTTTAAGCGAACTAAGAAATTGTAGAATTTCTAAGACTTGAACTTAGAATGCTAAGTGATGATTGTGAGATGAGTGTCTACCATATTTTAGACACGAGCACTAGTTTATTTTAGGGAAGATGCCTAAAATGCCCTTATGTGCTAAATGCTATGTGTTTGCCATGTGTGCCATTATTTGTTCAGATCTATGGTCTGTTGCCGGCCAGATCTGGAAACCTTAAGTGTGTAGGATTCTAAGCGTATGATTACGAGATTAGAACTAACACGTAAATGTTTCGGAGTGATAAGGGAATTGACATGTCTAACAAGGATAAAGACCTAAATTCGCCTTATTCGTTATATAGATTGTAATGGCCATAACTCGTAGTGGAGCTGCAAATGCAAACGGAAATAGGGATCAACAGCCTCAACCTCAAGTAGTTGAGCAAGTACCTGTTGTAGGAGCTGCACCTGAGCCAATGACGATGGTTGGGGTACAAGCAATGATGCAAATGATGTTAGATCGCCAAATGGAGGAGACAAGGCGATTACTACAAAAACATAGGGAAGAGACTACGATGCCTGTTGAACAGCCCGTATTGAATGAAGGGAAATCAGTAGGAGGGAACTACAGTGGGACTCTTGGTCAAGCCAACCTACCGATAGTTAGACAAAACAACCAGGATGGAGGAGTTGATGGACGCGGATGCAAATACAAAGATTTCATGGCATCCAAACCGTCGTGTCTATCTGGGAGTCCGACACCGGTGGAAGTCATGAATTGGATCTATGAAATGGAGACAATGTTTGAAAGTTGCGAGTGCAGCAACAAACAAAAGACCGCACTTGCAATTCCTCTGTTAAAGTCTGGTGTGTTGAGCTGGTGGAAGTTACTAGCTTATTTGATGCCCAAGGGTGAAGCTAGTAAGATGTCTTGGGAAGAATTTGTGGTCCAACTGAAATTGTAGTACGGCTCTGAGCAGGATCTTCTGGAAATCAACAATGAGTTTCAGAATTTAAAGAAAGGAAAGATGAGCGTTACTGAATACGCTGCTAGTTTTATGGAAAAGATGAAGCTAGTTCCTCATCTAGTTCCAACTGAACTCTCTAAGGTCAACAAGTTTGCCCTCGGATTACCAGCGGACTTTGGTCCGATGGTTAAGCAAGCAACCACTCTGAAAGTCGCCATATGGGCTGCTAAGAATGTCGAGGTTCAGATCAAGGAGAAGGGTCTGGAGAGGGCAGAAGTTGGTGAAAAGAGAAAATTTGAAGGAACTTCGGGTTCCAACAAGAAAAGCAAATTTTCTAAGTCCAAGAAGTTTGGAGGAGGAGGAGGTGAAGTGAAATGGTGTGAGAAGTGCAAGAGAAAGCACTCTGGGAGATGTAGTGAGGAGGTGACTTGCTTCAAATGTGAAAAGACTGGGCATTATGCCAACGTGTGTCCGTCCGACAAGAGGGTATGTTTTGAGTGCCATGAAGTAGGGCATGTTCTTAAAGACTGTCCAAAGAGGAAGGATGCCGCAAAGCCCAATCTACCACCAAAGCCAAAGGCGAGAGCCTTTCAGATGACACTTGAAGCTGCAAAAGAAGAAGTCGATGTCGCTTCAGGTACCTTATTCGTAAACGAATTGCCTGCCCAAATTTTGTTTGATTCTGGAGCCAATTACTCCTTTATATCGCATGAACTTGGTAGAAAGCTAGCTTTGCCTGTAGATAGGCTAGTTAATGCCTTATTAGTCGAGATTGTTAGTGGCAAGTTTGTACCTGTTAGCCATCGTATGAAAAACATCCTCATTGACTTGGATGGGAATAAGTTCCAAGAGGAATTATTGCCTATCGAGTTAAATGGATTCGACATAGTTTTAGGAATGGATTGGCTTAGCGCCAATGATGCAGAAATACTATGTAGAAAGAAGATAGTAAAAGTAAACCCGCCAGGGAAAGAGTCGTTTATGGTGTACGGAGACAAACGCAGAGTAAACTCTGGAATCATTTCCCTAATGAAAGCCAGAAAGTGTTTGGCCAAGGGATGTACATCATATCTAGCGTTCGTGATCGATGCCAAGATGGAAAATAAGGAGGTGCAGAATATTCTGGTGGTGTGCGATTATCCGGAAGTCTTTCCCGAAGATCTTCCCGGATTGCCCCCTGATCGACAAGTAGAATTTTGTATCGACTTGTTACCAGGAACGACGCCGATAGCGAAAGCACCTTATCGATTAGCGCCAACCGAAATGAAAGAACTTATGACACAACTTCAGGAGTTATTGGACAAAGGTTTCATTCGACCTAGTTCATCACCCTGGGGAGCCCCTGTGTTATTTGTAAAGAAGAAAGACGGAAGCATGAGAATGTGCATCGATTACAGAGAGCTGAACAAAGTGACGATAAAGAACAAGTACCCATTGCCAAGGATCGATGACTTGTTCGACTAGTTGCAGGGTTCGAGCTATTTCTCGAAGATCGATCTTAGGTCGGGATACCATCAACTAAAGGTGAGAGAGCAGGATATCGAAAAGACTGCTTTTAGAACGAGATATGGACACTATGAATTTTTGGTTATGTCGTTCGGACTAACCAATGCCCCAGCAGCTTTCATGGATTTGATGAATAGGGTTTGTAAACCATTCTTAGATAAATCCGTGATAGTATTCATAGATGATATCTTGATTTATTCGAAAAGCAAGCAGGAGCATGAAAAGCATCTGCGTGAAGTGCTAGAAGTCCTGAAAAAGGAGAAGCTGTATGCAAAGTTCTCCAAGTGTGAATTTTGGATTCAAGAAGTCCAATTTTTAGGTCATGTGGTTAACCAAGAAGGAATAATGGTTGACCCAGCAAAGATTGAAGCTGTAATGAAGTGGGAACAACCAAAAAGTCCTACGGAGATTCGAAGCTTTTTAGGATTAGCTGGATATTACCGAAGGTTTATCCAAGGCTTTTCTTCGATTGCTACTCCATTAACAGCTTTGACCCACAAAGGAGCCACTTATGCTTGGAATGAGAAGCATAAGGAAGCCTTTGAGAAGTTGAAGAAGAGATTGTGTGAAGCACCGATTCTTTCATTGCCTGAAGGAGTTGATGACTTTGCACTTTATAGCGATGCATCCGGAGTTGGGTTAGGTTGTGTTCTGACCCAAAGGGATAAAGTGATCGCGTATGCATCGAGGCAATTGAAGGAACATGAAAAGAACTACCCCACTCATGATTTGGAGTTGGCAGCGGTAGTATTTGCCTTGAAGATATGGAGGCATTATCTTTATGGCACCAAGTGTAAACTTTTCACTGATCATAAGAGTCTCCAATATCTCTTTAATCAGAAGGAATTGAATATGAGGCAACGACGCTAGCTAGAGTTACTCAAGGACTATGACTGTGAGATACTTTACCACCCTGGTAAAGCAAATGTTGTTGCCGATGCTCTCAGTCGGAAGGTAAACCTTGAAAAGAAAAGGCCAAGAGCGTTGAGAATTGAAGTTGTCTCGACAATTGTGGAAAGTAGAAAGAAAGATCAAGAGGAAGCTTTAGAGAAAAATGACCGAAAGGAAGAACGTTTAGGCAAAACGTTAGTGTTCGGTACAAACAACCAAGGGTTGAAGGTATTTCAAGATAAAATTTGGGTACCTAAGACGGGCGGAATAAGAGATCTTCTGATGGAAGAAGCTCACAAGACCATGTACTCGATTCATCCCGGCAGTACGAAAATGTATAGGGATCTAAAACCCTATTATTGGTGGCCGACGATGAAGCTCGATGTTGCTAAGTATGTGGTCGAGTGTGTAACTTGTGCTAGGGTTAAGGCACAACATCAGAAACCGTATGGGAGTTTAGAACCTTTACCCGTACCCATGGGTAAATGGGAAGACATCACCATGGATTTTGTGACTAAATTGCCTAGAACAAGGAACGGTCACGACATGATTTGGTTGGTCGTTGATCGCTTCACTAAGAGTGCGCATTTCATTGCAGCCAAAGAGAAGTGGTCTATGGATAAACTTGCGAATTCTTATGTGAAGGAAATTGTGAGGCTTCATGGTGTTCTGTTAACGATTGTGTCCGATCGTGACAGCCATTTTACCTCAAGGTTTTGGAGGAGTCTACAAGAGGAATTGGGTACCAAGTTGTGTTTGAGTAGAGCTTACCATCCGCAAACCGATGGTCAGAGCGAGCGAACGATTCAAACATTGGAGGATATGCTGAGAGCATGTACCCTAGAATTCCAAGGTAACTGGGATGAACACTTACCTTTAGTAGAATTCTCCTATAATAATAGTTTCCACTCAAGCATTAAGATGGCACCTTATCACGCTTTGTATGGGGAGAAGTGTCGAACGCCATCATGTTGGCTGGAAGCTGGGGAAAAGCAGTTTATGGGACCTAAAATAGTCCATGAGACTGCTGAAAAGTTGAAAGTGATAAGGGAAAGGATGTTAGCTGCTCAAGATCGACAAAAGAGTTATGCTGACAAGAAAAGACAACCGATATCCTTCGATGTTGGAGATTCAGTTTTACTTAAAGTCTCGTCGTGGAAGGGACTTATAAGATTTGGTAAGAGAGGGAAGTTGAGTCCAAGGTTTATTGGACCATTTAAAGTTCTTCAGAGAATCGGGAATCAAGCTTACAAGCTAGAGTTACCGGAAGAACTAGAGGGTATTCATAACACCTTTCATGTGTGTTATTTGAGAAAGTTCATAGGAGATGTGCCCGACATAATTCTGATTTCTGAGTTAAGGTTGGATGAAAACAAGAGGTTGATCGAAGAACCTGAGGCAATCGTTGACCGTAAGACTATGAAGTTACGACGCAAGATGGTCGATTTAGTGCTTGTGCGTTGGAAACATACGAATGGACCAAATCTCACTTGGGAAACGGAGAGTGACATGATGAGTCGCTACCCGCATTTGTTTGGTGATATATGATTCCGGGGACGGAATCATCCTAAGGGGGAGAGAATTGTAACACTCGTGTTTCTAGCCTAGGCATTTATATTGATTTGATAGTCTAGGTTAACCTTTGTAACTCATTTTGAAGAAATGAAAAGGAGTTATGTGAATATTATGTGAATTATGTGTTTTATGCTTAATTATTAGGGCTTAATTAATTAAGAATAAAAATAAGCGTCAAAATTAAAGTGTGAGATAAGCCCGATATCTTTACATAAAGTTGTAGTGGTTGAAACAAAGATTTCGGGGATATAAAGAATACCAAAATCCGAGTTATAACGAAGAAGTTATGACATGTCGAAGTTTCGCGACAAAACCGGCACGGTGCTGAATGTCGTAAAAAGTGAGTTTTTGATAAACTACTTTTTAGCCTTAGTAATCTAAACGAATGTTGTAGTATTCGTTAAACCGAGAAGTTCGATAAAAAGAACGCCCAAATCTGACTTCGTATGAGGAAGTTATGATTTTTCGAAGTTTCAGCGTAGCAGTAGACAGCTAAAAACTCGAATTTTAGATCGAGCGATTTTTAGCCGACACAACCTAAACGAGAATTTAAGGTCTCGTCATTAGGAGCACAACGGTAAAAGGTCTGACGAAAACGGACGTCGGATGAAGAAGTTATGAATTTTTAACGAATTTCCTGTCCCGGTCTGTTAAAAATAATAATATAAAATTTAAATTCAAAATTAGCCGACGAAGTCTAAACGGAAGTTGTAGATCTTAATTTTAGCTACGCGTGCATATAAAGAACGTCAAAAACGGAGCTCGTATGCGAAAGTTATGAATTTTAGAAGATTTTGGCACAAAATTCGAGAAATTTCGCATAAATAGGCTTCACCCGGAAGTGCCACGTGTCCTCGTTTCGCATGTGCCATGTATCCGGAACCTGCTGAGTCACCGAAGCCACCTAGCGAGGCGTGTCATTTCCTTCCGAGTCCGAGCTGCGGTCCAATCCGCTGACTACACGTAGAAGCCTCGGTGGCGAGCCTCGCATCCGACGCGTGTGTAGTGACTCATGAGTCCGAACCCTCGCAGGCGCCACAAACCCCCTACTTCGGACCCTAGACCTCGGTCCAATCACAAGCCGCCATAGAGCCCTTCGCATGCGCAGCCCTCGTGCGAGCCTTCTCAGCCGTCGGATCAGAAGACTCCTGACCGTCCGATCAGAAGCTTTCCCCTATAAATAGGAGGGTGCGAGACCTCCCGGGTATTTTTGGAATTTTGCCATATCTAGCCCCTAAACCCATATTTTCTTCATATTAACATCCCGCAAAGCCCCGGTATCGATTGTAAAGCCCGAATACCCCACGAAGTGCCCGAGAAGCCCGAAAAATTTATCTTTTCGGTTTCGAAGCCCAACTTTTACAAAGCCCGGTTTCTCAATAAAACTCCCGGTTTTATTAGAAACGATCGTTTTAGGAAACGAATTGCTGCCCGATTATCATCAAATCATGTGAGTGTATAGTCACTTTCATTTTACACATAGATATGAAGTATTTACCTTATAATACGTGCTATGTGTAAATATATTAATTATTTATTTGAGGTGATTGTTGTGTTGATGTTTTATACAAGTTTTAAACTGTATAAGTATTTTTATCTACAAATATGTTGGGTAGAACATGGGTAGATAGTGATGTGTGATAAAATAAAATTGATGAGAGGCCTCGATGTGTTTTGAGATCCAGTCATCTAGCGGAGTTTGGATGACGACCACGGACTTTCTAGACAGTCCAGTGGGAAACATTAGCAGGTCCGCAACCTGTAGGTGTTAATGAACTAAGAGTGTTCATTCGCTGTACTCCATCCCCCTCATGGTTGCCTTTAGGACATGTATGGCTGAGGAAACCCCTTAGCAGTAGTGTCCATCCCGATGATATTCTTTAGGCTAGGTCCCTTGTGACAAGTGTTTAGGGACATAAAGTGAGGATAACGGGAACGGGTAATCAGGGTTACTGTTGATTGATGAACTTAGTAAGTTTATTATTATTGTGGGTTGAAAACCCTATATGCTCACCAGGCTCCCAAGCCTGACCCACTCAGCTTTTTATGTTACAGGTAGTGGACCCCGAGCATAGTCGGAGGACAACGAGAGATTTTTGGATTATAGGCCAGTAGTTGTAAATAACTGTTGAAAGGCTTATAATGTCTTGTTTATGCTTTTGGATCTGTATCGGAACATGACATCCCGAGGTTTTGATATATATATGGAAAACATATACCTTCTTAATGAAGGGTTTTGATAAACTTTTATCATATTTTGTTTGGGGACCAATTCCGCAACATCTTTCAAAAAGATTTCTCTGATTTTATTTTAAAAAGCATAAATTAAATCGGTCTTTTCTGGCCGAGAAATTAGGGGATGTCACAGATAATAATGTGGCGGACTTGTTCACAAAGCCATTTAACAAAGCTCGCTTCGATGTGCTCGTAGGTTTTCTGAAAATGATTCGCTTTGAGGATTAAGTTTTTTTAATTTTTTTCTTCAACTCATCTTTCAATTTTATTTGTATTTTTAATTTTATTATTTATTTTTATTTCCTTAGGATAGTTTAAATTTGCGCATTTTTCATTTTATTTTATTTTTATTTTTATTCTCACCTATGCACAAATTTAGGGGGAGAAATAATCAAAAATCCAAAAACAATAAACAACTCAGAAAATTTAAAAAAAAAATAGAGTAAATTACTGAAATCGTCCCTGTGGTTTGGTCAAAATTGCACGTTTGGTTCCTAACTTTTTTTTTGCACTCGGATCGTCCCTGTGGTTTGATTTTGTTGCGTTTTTCGTCCCTATGGTTTGGTAAAAAATGCATGTTTGGTCCCTAAATTTATGTATGTAAGGGACGAAAAATGCAACAAAATCAAACCACAGGGACGAAAAACGCAACAAAATCAAACCAAAGGAACGATCCGAGTGCAAAAAAAAGTTAGGGACCAAACGTGAAATTTCGACCAAACCACAGGGACGATTTCAAGAATTTACTCAAATATATATATATATATATATATATATATATATATATATATATATATATATATATATATATATATATATATATATATATATATATATATATATATATATATATATATATATATATATATATATATGTTGCTGATAATTTTGTTTGTAGGTGTTGTGACGGGAAATGAAATTAGCAAGTGATAACGGGCAATTTGAATCGGCGTAACGTACCCAAGTTGAATCATGTACGATCTGTGTTCGATGCGCTGGTAGGCATGAAAGATTTAAAATGGACTTGACTAGGAAAAGTCAAACCTAATGAATTTAAGGACTTGACAAACTTTGGCCTAGTTAGATCCGTTTGACCTGATTTCACGACGCTCGGATAGGTTGAGCAGGGAGATATACATGGGAATTTGTCGGTCACATTAAATAACCCATACCTAGAACTGTGGATTCACTTTTCCTCGATGTGCGGATTCTGTCCTTAATTCCGGTTGGATGGGGCGACTGGTAAATTCCGATAAATTAGGTCTGTAGAAAATTGTTTTCTTTCTCTGTGTTTGTTAGTCATATGTTGCCTCTTCTGCGTGATCGGAAGATCCGACCTGGACTGTAACATATGCAATTCTATTTCTCTACAAATAATATCTATGATATTCTTCTTATCTGTTAGCCATGTGTTGTCTCCTTTGCGTGACTTCCAATCTGACCTGGAATACAGCATATGCAACCTTCTATTTCTCAATCCCTCTAAAACTATAAGTAATAACAATCTGAATCTATCCTCTCTCCTAATGATTGTCTGCTCACCCGATGTAAGAAGTACTCTGGAAGTTCTTGATGGCTGGGACATATCAGGAAGCGGGAAACACGTTCTAGTACAATTAAAATTGAACAAATGGTGGATAACCTATTGACCCATGTTCAAATCCTGGCACTACTCAGCCCTTGTGGCCATGGAGGTTCGCCTGCAGTGACTCCAGGGCATAAGACAAAGTCTCATGTTTGCAGCGGGGGATTAGTCGGTGCGCGTAAGCTGGCCCGGAAACCCTCGTTAGGGAAGTTCCCTTTCCAAAAAAAAAGAACAAATACAGATTTTCTGTAGATCTCGCTGCTCGATTTAGGTGGACAACAATATCCCTGGTTGTAGTCAGTTAAATGGTCATAAGAAAGATCTATTTAAGAATTAAGGCCAATCATGATAATAAAGTGTTAATTAGATATATGCATGTATCATGTTATTGGTAAATTGTCCAAGTGTTGTCACAAATTTTTCGTGTTTAAGTGGACCACAATACTGACGATCAATCAGACGAAAATGTGAAGATAAGGGTACTGACAAGTGGAATAAGACTGTCCAACAACTTTGATCACAGCGTCACAAATTCAGTCTCAATGGTTAAATTTTTGAGATTATGTTTTAATTGAAGCTACATTATCTCGTTCTATTTTCATTTTTATTTATTATTTATTTTATTTTATTTTATTTTATTTTTAATTAATTTTATTTCAATTTTTAGTTGTTAAAATTAATAAGTTTTTAGTTTATTATTTTTTATTTTATTTTTATTTTTATTTTTATTACTATTTTTAGGTTATTTTATTGTACATAATTAAATATTTTTATTGTTATTTTAATTTTTTTAATTTTTTTTTTTATTTTTTACCTTAGTAAAAGTCCTCAAAAAGAATTGGTTTTAAAATTTTTGACTGTGTTGGACTCTGCTCAATATTGTGTAGTTATCAGGTAAATGGTAAAAATGGTATAAAAAGGAGTTTACCGCCGGAATGTCCTTCATTCTCAAGATTCCGGCCGCAAACATCTAATACACTCTCTCTTTCCTCGAAAAAAATTTCGTCAAATTTTGCAAATCTGATCCGTTAGTCTTGAAGGTAATAAGTTGTAGATTAGAAATATGCATTTTATTGTGTGATTCACCGTGTCATTTAAACAGAAATCGAGAAAAAGAGGTGCGACGGAGTTTACGGCCGCAAGCTTGGGCCGTAAACCATGTTCTTGGACCGTAAACGTCTGTTTGACCGCGATTTGCTTGCGGCCGCAAACTACGATTGATTATTGTGTTGTTTTGCGACAGTACACTCTTAATTAAATGCATTTTTCATGTTTTGATCGAATTTTGTGTTCTTCGACCATAAACACAGTTCTTCGGCCGTAAACTGTTCTTAGGCCGTGAACTACTGTTTGCTGTTGACCGTGAACTCGTGTTGATTGCCAAATTGAATTTAATTTAAATGATTATTTATAATTTTTGACCCAAGTTTTTAAATAAAAATAATTAATATTTTTTTTGGGATCAAAATTAAAATTAAATATTTTGGTTGTTCGTTTGCCGTGTGTTTGTGTCTTACTTAGTTTGGTTGAGTGCAGGAAAATGGCGAACCTGAAATTTGCAGATATGCACAATCTTGCCATTGTCTTGGCAGATCCTCCATCTGTTCACTCGGATCTTCGGTCAATGATTCACAGACTTCGGGAGTGCTGTCTGGCTTCTGTTATTATAGTGAATCCGGTTGTCTACCAGAATTTAATTAGAGAATTCTGGGCGACTGCCAACATGGACATGAGTGATACCGACCATTTTACTGTTAAAGCCATGGTTCAAGGACGCGAAATCGTGATCAATGAAAGCTTTATCAGAGAGACGCTGTTGATTGATGATCAACCTAATTACCCCATGGAGATTGGATTTGAAGACACTCAAAGAATTATGAGGAGAATGAGTTATGAAGGCACTTCACCTCCAACGTTAAAGAAGCTCTTGCATCCGTATTGGAGATTTTTAGCACATGTGTTTGTTAGCTGCATTTCAGGGAGAAGATCGGGTGCAGATGAGATCTCTCAAAGGAATATCGGTGCTATTGTCTCACTCGCTGCAGGAATAAAGTTCAATTTTTCGAGATTCATTTTGGATGAGTTTGTTGTCAACATTCGAGCTTCAACTCGGGATACATTCTTACTATATCCCAGATTCATTCAGTTATTCATCGAGGTTCGATTTATGGATGTGAGAAAAGAAGGTGACACCTTGGATATGAAATCATTGGGTCCTCATACTGTAGGACTCATCAAGCATAATCGTAGAGGAAAGGTCATTTTTCAAGGAAAATACCCGCTTGAAAAGTTTGGAAAGTTCACTGAACAGAATGAGCCTACAGAATCTTATGGTTCTTTTGAGCGTACCTCTTCTGAGCCTACATCTTCTGAGAAGTCATCTCCAAACAACATTATTATTGATGTATCTAAGGATGAAAGTACTGAGAAGGAAGATACCCCTACTCCTGACGCTCATGTAGCAGAGGAACATGGTGAAATGTCTAATCTTGCTCAAGGCGATGATTCAGGAATGCATGTAGAGTTTGAAGCGAATGATGAAGGTGATAACAATGATTCTTTTGATGATCTTGATCTCACTGGTTTTGATCATGATGACATTACAGCTTCTCTAGCTAGCACTGCTAACTTGGTGTCAAATGAGAATCTTGACACTATCTTTAACAATGTCGATGATGTTGTCCTTCCAACAACTGAGACAAGGGAGTCAAATGAAGTTTTTGAAACTACAACCCCTACTTCAGATCAAATGGCAAGTGTTTCCATTCCAGTGGAGACGGTTATGGGATGTTCCCTTCCTGTTTCTGTTCCTCATACCTCAGAGGCATCTGTTAGTGATTTTGCAACGACACAATCTGATCAACCCCCATTGAAAAGACAAAGAAGGGAGCCGATGCAGGGTAAAGTAATTGCAAGTCTCGTTAGCGGCCTCCCAGTACCACCTACTACTACTAGTACTACCAATCTCACCACAACCAAACTGTTTTCTATGGGTCCAGACACTACTTTTGAGGTTGGTGGTTCCTCTATTCCACCAGGGTTTACTCGTCCTCGATCTGATCATGATGAAGCTTCTGTGAGATTGGCCATGCATTTGGCTGAGGAGCAATTTTTAATGCCTTCTGCTCGTGGTAAGGGTGTTTCTATAGGAGATGGTGGTTATGGAAGAGACAACCTTACTATCTCAGGGCTACAGAAGGAGATATCGGTGCTGAGTCAGAAAAACATTGAGCTTGACATTCAAGTGTCAGAACTTCGAGTTGAAAATTCAAAGCTTAGTGTTCAAGTGTCTGAGCTTCAGTCTGATAATTCAAACCTTGTTGTGCAAGTAGCTGATCTTACTAAGGATAAAGAGCTAAAGTCAAAACAGATTTCCGATCTCCAAGATCACTTCAATTTATTGACTTCAAGCTATTTTGAGCTGAAGAGGAAACTTGAGGAAGACTTTGGTGATAAATACCAAACGTTTGCTGATGAATATAAGATTAATCTGCATGTTCAAGCTTTTCCAGTCTCGATGCCAACTGGTCAAACATCAGGAGCTGCTAATCGTGTTGAAGATGAGCCTCCTCAAGCTCCTCATGTTTCAGCAACCATTCGTGATGCACAAGAGGAAGCAGATAAGAAAGGGCAACTGCTGTTCAAAAGAAACACTAATCAAAATGCTTCTTGGGATGAACCTGCGATTACAATGACTGATCTTGAAGTCGTTCGATTTAGAGATACTTTCAGTGATAGGTTAGGAATTTCTTCGTGGGGATTTCATGATCCTCTCAAGATGTGGATAGTGTTAAGGAAAAGTGGCAATTCTGAACTTTATAGAGATAGTCATGACTTCAGTTCATGGACTAGAGTCGATCTGACTGAACTGTCTCGAGCTCCTTTCTCCAATTTATCAAACAATCCTCAGGCTACTCAGTTTAAGCACTTCCTTGAAGATCAAGTCAAGAAAGGGTTTCCGGCCATGAATACTGCCGAGTCTGTTATAGAAGAGCACTCTGATATCCTTGATCCTAAAATCGATAAGCCTTTGCAAGTCGTGATGTGACCTGCAACTAAGCAGGTCAAACAATTCCCTATTCTTCAACATTAGCAAGATGGATCTCTAAGTTCTATGGAGTGTTGGGTCTTTGATGAAGTTACTTCTACTGCGGTCATCAAGCTCAAGAATGGATGCATTCGACTCTACGATCAAAGAGATTTGTTACAATTTCGAAAATGGGATATTCATAACCTAAGTAACTTTCAGATTTTGGTTGCAGAGGATACTTTTGAAGATGCTGCAAAGGTGTATACAACTATGGTTGTTGAGATTCTTAACAAACGAATGTGGAATGGGGCCATGGGGAAGCGGACGTCATGGTAGTTACTAAAGGTTAACTTCGAGCTAGTCCAAACCAAGGGGGAGATTGAAGGGCCCAAATTAGTGGTTTGGTCTAGTCTTTACAATGTAATAGTAGGGAGTATGTTATTAGTGTGCTTTTGTCTAGTTTACGGTTGTAACGAGTTTACGGCCGTAAACACCTTGCGGCCGTAAACTCTTCTCGGTCGTAGTCCCTATAAATAGAGGGTTAGTCAGACGTTTGTAGTTGTTGATACCTTTTTGTTCACGGCCTTTCATCGAGTTGTACCAGTCATTTATTGATATAAAACATGTGCAAGATTGGTTTATTCTCTTTTCGCTTCTATTCTTGCTTTGCGTGATTGTGTTTGTTGTTGATCTCTGGTAGGATCCGTTATTTGGACTTTACAGAACTTGAATTTGACTTTGACCTGAGTTGACCCTTGAAAGGGTTGTGAGTAGGAAATGGTAATTAAGGAAGGTTGTTATGTGTAGGAGTTTGAGATGAGTCGATTCCAACACCGAGGACAGTTCAGATACTACATGAATTTGAGGTGAGTTACCTTCCATTAGAAGTGGGTTTAAGGCCACAATGTTGACCTACTAAGCAAGAATTGTAGTTAGATGATTGTCTTTATGACAATTGTCTAGTATGCCACTATCTGTTACACTTTATGTACTAGGATGCTATATGTGTTAGTAGTAGTAGGGACGGAATAGTCCCTGGTTACCGGTTGAAAGATATCTAAGGGGTAGGCAGTACCCATGCATGCCTAGCTTTATGATATGTTATTATGTAGTAGTAGGAGGGGGTGAAATAATCCCCAGTTACCGGTTGAAAGATACCGAAGGGGAGGTTAGCTCTTGATTACCGGTTAAAACGTACCGAAGGGGAGGGTAGCTCCTGGTTACCGGTTGGAAGATACCGAATGGAAGGTTAGTTCGCGGTTACCGGCTGAAAATACCGAAGGGGAGCTCAGCTCCCAGTTCTGCCAGACAGATACCGGTTGAAAGATATCGAAGGACAGGCATTATGTGGTATGTGGTATGATGGGGGAACTCACTAAGCTTTGTGCTTACAGTTTTCAGTTTTGTTTTCAGGTACCTCTTTATCGAAGGGGAAGGAGTCGGCACGGTAGCAGTGCATCACACACACACAGGACTTCCGCATTATGAAATTCTTGGGATTGCACTATGACATTATTACTATTTTTATGATATGGTTTTGTGACATGTGATTGTGGTTTTATGAAATGATATGACTTGATTATGTTTTTTTATAAATGTTTTTCTAAAACGTTATATCAAAAATGAAAATTTTGGTCTGGAAAATTGGGATGTTACAGGAAGGCTCTCCCCACACCAACTCCCACTGTAGCGATGGTTGCGGTAGCTATAGCAGCAATAGTTTTAGAAATTATAGTGTATTGTTCATCAAAGAACTCCATCATGGTGGTCTTGATAGACCCAAATAACTCTGGTATCTGACCCTAGACAATAGAAACAACCTCAGCATGAATCATCTCCCTGACCAGATCCTCAGACAACACTGGCCTATCCTGGAGACTCGATACAACTCTTGACTCAAATCGCTTCGTGTACACCATACTGAAATAAACCAGAAACTATCAGATAAAGCACAATTCATATCATAGGATCTATTTCCAAACAACAAAAACCTAGGGGTTGTGACTTCCTTGCTACGTGTACGGGTCCTGTGCTTCCAGTAGTACAGGCCCATACTACCTTCCACACCCACCCGTATTTGTCTCAGAAGATCATCACAACGACCCTAACAACACACACTAGGATACACATACATCATATTCTCACTACCTAGAGAAAGGATAGACATTCCTCCACTGGCCTGCTGACCCCACATAACTCATCCATGAAACTTCCACCAACCATGTAGTACTCGTGTATGCTAACCATACATAACAATGGATCCTATAGGCAGTCGCATACCTGATTCAACCCTAAGCCCTAAATTAAACAAGAATAGGAAATAAGGCTTAAATAAAACATTCTCACGCTATAGAATCTTAGTTATGTACAATTATGATGCATACACTAAGCAATTACAGTAATGATGTCAATTTCATACCGAGAATAACCCTAGGCTATCAGACATCATATGTTAGGCAATTCTACCATGCAATTCTTAAAGATCTTTAGCCTATCACTAGCATGTTGTCCTAACATAAACATAATACCAATAACAGTGTGGTAACTTTGGGTATACTTACTGGCTCCCACTAATCGTATACATCACATCCTTCATTAGTTACTTTTGAAATCAATTTTAAAGATTTAAAACTTTTGCAGTCCCTTAGTTTGAGCTTGGATTCACACGGATATTCCTCTAATTCGCTCAAAATAAGGCTCTGATACCAACTTGTAACATCTCAAAAATCACAACAAATTTAAAATTTTCAAAACAACCCATTTATTAAAATGAAGTGTTTACATAAACATTGCTTCCAAAAACATTATTCAAAATCACAGTCTCCCAAGATCCACAACATAAAACCAAGTATGTATACGGTTACGCCTTCGCCTTGCCACGGTCCTCAGAAGTACCTGAAATAAAACTAAAACCATAAGCCTACGCTTAGTGAGTTACCCCCAAAGTACCACCACCTAAACATAAGAAACAACAACATGCATATAGAGCCTTCAACATGACTGGACTGCCTTACCGGGCCTTCAGCCTATATGGACCGCTCTCTGGGCATTTGACCTGACTGGTTTGCCTTGCAGGCCTACAATCTATCAGGACCGCCCTGGGTGTCCTGGCCTTCAGTTCCAGCTAGTCTGCCTCAACCCAATATACCAACATATATCAACATAGCAAACGCAAGTAGTCATATAGATCTAACATATCACTACAACATAACAACATACTATATACCAGCATACAGATCTAATAGATCGCTATAGCATATCAACATACACTAAACCCAAATATCAATCTAATGGGTCGGCCTTGGTGTCTTTGACCCGTAAGTACAGTGAGGAAACTCACATCACAGTCTAAAAATAGTTGAACAATACACTGCTCCAAATGTCGGCTCTATAGGTCACCTATTTAATAGACAGAGATGAAAGCTCAACTATGGCTCAAAATACCCAAAATACCCTTAAGTCAAACTTGGTCAACCCTGGTCAAAATCAAAGTTAACGGATCAAGGAGTCATATTGGTCCACTCGGTCGAGTACGCGAGGAGTACTCAGCTCCTACGTTGGGCGTACTCGAGCCTTGACCGGAGTCGGGAAATTGACCATGTACGTACGGCGTACGTTAGGGTACGCACGATGTATGCTTAAAACCCCGTTTTCTCAATAAGAGCTTAATGCATTAAGCTCTCACGTCCTACTTTCAGATCCAAGGCCAAAATACCACTAAGAGTCATAAAGTTTCCAACTTTATGACTTTACATGTCTCTTAAGTGCTTAATACACAAAATCTCAGCATCTTAATGCCTTAAGACCTTCTATAGCATGCATGGAGAAAAACTAAGCATCAAAACCACATTTTTATGACTCAAGACCCCTCATAAGGTCTGAAAGGACGAATTATTTGGTTAAGAGCATGCTATGCTCAAGAATCACCATATTTGGGACTAAAAGTGCCCTAAATGAAGAAGTGGCTAGATCTACAAGATAGGATGATCAAGCAAGGAGATTTTTACATTTTGGAGGTAGCTAACAAGTGAAGAATCACCAAAGCACACAAATGGCTCAAAATGCACTCTTCTCACTTAGGGTTTGCTAAAGGGTCGTTTTTCTCAGATGCATGTTGGTAAGGGAATGAGAAATGAGAGATAATGATGCTTAAATATGGACAAAACCCTAAAAATTAGGGTTTGAAGGTTAACCACGTACGCCCTGTGTACGTGGTGTACGCCCAACGTACTAGGGTCCGCCCTAGTACGCCTTGCGTACACAACGTACGCTCAACATACTAAACCTTCAGCCAAATTTACCAAAATGAAACTATGGGCCATTCTTGCAATCTTTTTCAAACTCAAGGGTCAAAATACAATATTCTTTCATATTAAGGTTAAGATCGAAAATACCTCGTCGTCGGGATGTTACATACTAGTTATATTTTAAACATTAACTAACCCACTTGATCTAAAGATCAAGAATCAATGGTATTAATTTTCTTTAGATATGTAAACCATAGTTTATGTTTCTAATAGTATCATGTATTAAAAATATTAATGATAACCATAAAAAATCGACTTAAATTCATACTTTTCAATAACAACTTTATTTCAAAAAGACAAAGAAAATTTTCAAGTGCATCGTTTCAATATTTGAAAAAGGGAAATCCATGGAAAAAATCATAACATTTCACCATTATTGACGAAAAAGTCTCAAACTAAAAGTTGTTTACGAAAAATACTTAATTACCAGTAAAAATGACGATTTGGCCATTTTTTTTTCCAGTTTATTGGTTTTGATACTTACACGGTTTCATTAAAGTCCTATTATTTTACCTTAATTTCTTTAAAATTTCATTATTTTACCATAATTTGGGACTTATTCGTAAATTATGGTAAAATAATGAGACTTTAATAAAATTGGGTAAATAATGAAACCGGTAAACCTGGAAAAATAGGTCAAATCTTCACTTTACCGGTGATTGTGACTTTTTCGTAAACAAATTTTAGTTTGAGACTTTTTTGTAAATTAGAATAAAATATTTAGATTTTTCCAGAGATTTCTCTTTGAAAAACCACAAGGCTATGTAAACTAAGTAAATTATTTCAAGCAACATTGAACATTTCAAAATTTTAAAAGACACACACAAAATAAAATGATTAACCTATTTATTTTATAGATTCAACTAGATTTGAAAAAAAAATATCTATACAAATCTATATTATCAAATATTTAATCATTTTCATCGTCAAATTTTCTTACCGGAACACAAAATATTATAAAATTAGTAAAATAAATCGAATAACAAATGGGTAAATGGCACAAAAAACATTTTTTTTACACAGAAATTCGATTTTGACACCGTGTTTTTTTTATGTCAATTTTGGCACTGTGTTTTCCAATTTGTTACAATTCTGACCACTTGACCGGTTAACCAGGTTACATGCTAACGTGGCATGATGATGTGTCAGTTTTGTTGACGTGTCATGCTGACATGATATGTTGACGTATCAAAATTGATTTTTTTCCACAAAAAACACTGAGTTTTCACTTTTTTTCGATTTTAACACTAAGTTTAATTTTTTATTTCAATTTTAACACTATGTCTTTTTGTTCCAATCGAAAATCATTTATCAAATTTTGTTCAAATTTGTCTATTTTCCATTTGAAACCGTATAAATATATTTTTATTACATTTTAAACCGTAGAAACATATTTTTTTCGTTTAAAAACCACATTTTATTTAAATACAAGGTGTTTTTTTCTTACATTCAAAGCATTAGTTATATAATGAGAATCAAACTAACCATAAGCTTCTAATAAGATATAAAAATTTGATGGGTTGCAAACTTGATATCTGAGTTTTGATCGACTACACGCCTCCACACCTCCATACACATTTTAAAGTTACATATTTAATATAAAATACAATTTTTATATAACTAATACATATTTATATATAAAAATATGGTTTGACTGTAAAAAAATGTATTTATACAAAACTATGGTTTTTAAATGTAAAATTAACATATTTATACGGTTTAAATGTATTAAAAAAAATATTTATACGATTTAAATGTATTAAAAAAATATTTATACGGTTCCAAATAGAAAATTGTCAACATTGAACAAAATTGGAAAAAATGATGTCCGATTTGGAACAAAAAAACATAATGTCAAAGTTGAAAGAAAAAATTAAACTTATTGTCAAAATCGAAAAAAAAAAATGAAAACTTAGTGTTTTTTGTGAGAAAAAATTCAATTTTGACACATCAGCATATAATGTCAGCATGTCACGTTATCAAAACTGACACGTAATCATGCCACGTCAGCATATAACCTGGTTAACCGGTCAAGTGGTCAGAATTGTAACAAATTGAAAAACACAGTGTGAAAATTGACACAAGAAAAAAACACAGTGTCAAAATCAAATTTCTGTATAAAAAAATATTTTTTTGTGCCATTTACGCATAACAAATCAGTAAAAAGGCATGTCAACTACAAAACATAAATCTTTATTTTCATTATATATTAACAAAAATATTTAAAAAAAAAAGGTTTTTATATAGAAAAAGGTTTTTTTATGTGAAAACATGATTTTTTTTTGGTATAAATATGATTTTATACAATATATATATATATATATATATATATATATATATATATATATTCAAAGCAAAATTTTGAAAAAAAAAATGTAAAAAAACTAAATTTAAAATGAATTCGTAACAAAAATTTGAAATCTAACAAAAAAAATATAAATTTTGAATCAAATTTGTAAGAAAATTTAAAATATAAGTCAAATATGTAAATTTTAAAAATGAGATAACATGTTGACCGTATAAAATGATTAAAATAAATATAATTACGTGTGTGTAAACTTAATTAAATAAAAAATATATACAAAGACTAAATGGATTATAAACCCAAAATATAAAAACTTTATAATGTTTACACAATTGTATGGTAAAAAACTCAAACCGAAAGATTACCGATAAACCTGTTAAAATAAACAAATAATAAAGTAGTTAACTTGTATTTTTCGGATTAATTCTTATATTTTTCTAAATATATTTTTTTAATTATTTGAATTTGTCCATCTTAGCCGTTATATTTTTTGAAAAAACAAAATAAAATAATTAAAGGTTTAATGAGGAACAATTAAAAGGGCAAAATTCAAATAGTCTTCAAAAGTCTATTTCTTGCAAGCACAAAATTTATTACAGACATATGGTCTTCTCCTTCCCTCACAACTTTCCTTCCGCCATTTATATACCCTCCAAAAATTCCAAAATCCAAATAGCGCCTTCTGTTACAAGCACAAAATTTCTTATAACTTTACAGAAAGAGAAAACATGGTGTTTTCCAACATCATTTTCTTCCCCATCTTGTTTTTACTCTGTTCCATCTTCTCCATTCATTCAACTGCACAAACACAAACTCTTGGTTTCCGATGCACAAACACCACCACCTGCAACTCACTCGTCGACTACAGACTCCCAAACACCACCTCCATCTCTTCCATCCTCAAACTCTTCGGAGTCAAAAACCTCCGCTCTTTCCTCGCCGCAAACAACCTCCCAATCACCACCCCACAAACCCAAACCTTCCCCGCCTCCCAAATCCTCAAAATCCCCTTCCCCTGCTTCTGCCGTAACGGCGTCGGAATCTCCGACCACCGGCCGATATACACCGTGCTTCCCGAAGACGGTCTTGACCATATCGCCGCCGATGTTTTTTCTAACATCGTGACGTACCCGCAGATCCAGTCTGTTAATAATATATCTGATCCGAATAATATATTGGATGGTCAGAAGCTGTGGATTCCATTGCCGTGTAGCTGCGATGAGGTTGATGGGGAGACGGTGGTGCATTATGGATACATGGTGGCCGTCGGCAACACGGCGAGTGAGATTGCGTTACAGTTTAATACGACGGAGAGCACGTTGTTGTATTTGAATGGGATGAATAGTTCTCTAGACTTGATAGATGATACTATTATTGACGTTCCTCTTATGCCTTGTTCCCGAGTTTTTTTGTTAAATTCATTAAAGGAAAAGGACCTTGTTCTCGAGTTTTTTGTTAAATTCATTAAAGGAAAAGGATGGAAAATTTTGACAGAAAGAAAGGGAGGTGAAGGAAAATATAATTTTTTTTCTTAAATTCATTAAAGGAAAAGGATGGAAAATTTTGACAGAAAGAAAGGGAGGTGAAGGAAAATATTAATTATTCCGTGTTCCCGAGTTCGGAGGAAATGAAAGGAAATGAAAAGAAAATTTTATGTTTTGTGTTCCCGAGTTAGGAGGAAAAAGAAAATAAAACTTCAAATTTTCCTTCCCCTCACTTTCTTCCCAAATCCGTCCAATTTGGGAGGAAAATTTGGAAGGAAAATATGGCTCCAAAATTCTTCTTCTCCCTCACTTTCCTTCTATTAATGAAACTCGGGAACACAGTTTTCCTTCGTCACCCCTCACTTTCCCTCCGTATCCTCTCATTTCTCTCCTTAAGTAGAACTCGAGAACAAGGCGTTAAAGGTAGTATATTCAGCATTCCTTTGTTTTTTTCCCTTTTATTACGTGGGTCAGTGTTTGAGCATCATATATGGTGTTTGGATATAAAAAAAAAATAAATAAATAAATAAAATAATAAATATTGTTTATCTTTACTTATAAGTTAAAATTAAATGCATGGATGGATAGAAAACACTAAAAATCAATTTATTACGGTGGAAATAAGCTAAGACCATCTCCAATGCATTGAACTTATATGAGTTCAATGGATTGCCACATATACATTCCACTCATTATACAACTTTATCCATTAAACTCTACACTCCATTGAACTCTATACAATTTAATGGACTGTCACATTATTTATCATTTTCTTTTTTTTATTATTTTTAAAAAATTAATTAACATGAAATTAAAAATTAAAAACTACAATTAAAATTAACATTAATTAAAAAATTAAAATAAAAATAATTTATATATATATATATATGTGTGTGTGTGTGTGTGTGTGTGAGAGAGAGAGAGAGAGAGAGAGAGAGAGAGAGGGGAGAGAATATAGAGTTCAACTCCCCATTCCATTGAATCCTAGTCACTTTTTCACAATGAAGATTTTGAGTTTAATGAGATTAAACCCTCAACTCCCATTGGAGATGGCCTAAATAAGTTAATTTAAAAAAAAAACATTTCCCACTTACTTATAGTTTATTGTTTATTATTAATTCAAACATTTTGCAAAAAGTGTTTTCTTTCACATCCTCCGGTCTAATAACCATATTTGATACCCCTAGTTTGATTATATATATATATATATATATATATATATATATATATATATATATATATATATATATATATATATATATATATATATATATATATATATATAAAAAGGGAGTTTCAATATAAAAATGTTTAACTTTGAGAAGATTATTCGTGAGTGATGTTTATGGAATATTTATTTAACGTCATTTTTAAAACATAATAAACATTAAATTCGTAAATTCATATATGAATATTTTTTTTGCATAATTTTCATACATTTTCTCAAATGTTACATCATTTATAGAAAAAAAATTAAAAAAAAAATATCCAGATAACATTTTATTTATACATCTAATATCAATATTTTTGTTATTTCTAACAGTTTGCACATCTATGGTACAAATTACAAAATAACTCTTCTGACTACCCTTTAATCGTCCCAAATGGTACTTACACTCTTACGGCTAACAATTGTGTCCAATGCGAATGCAATGCTGCAAATAGTAGGATGTAAGTGAACACATCAAACTCAATTTATTTATTTATTTATTATATATTTTAAAATTAATATAATCATTTTTATGGATTTTTTTAGATTAGAATGCAAGCCATCAACGATTATTTTGCCACAAGGGCAAACTTGTCCATCCATGCAATGTGTGGGGAGCGATTTTAATTTGGGGGCCACCACTTTTGATTCTAATTGTAAGCATTCAAGATGTTCGTATGCCGGTTACACAAATCGCACCATTTTTACTACGGTTACTCACGAGTCTACATGTCCAAGTAGTCCATCAGGTAAATTGTCTTAATATATACAGTCGGTTAAAACTTAAAAGATAAATCACAAACTGTAAATAGACAAATAAGTAGCAACATTCACTTTAATCCTAATTTGGTCCCCAACCTTTGAAAATTGTTAGTAAAAGCCTTCAACTTTCAGAATCTATACAAAATACCATTCAACTTTGTCAAAATGTTACATGTTTTTTGGTCATAATTTTTTTTAAGCATAGTCGTTTTGGTAAAAAAAAATACCGTTTAACTTTGTTTGCATGATAAAGCAACATAACTTTCGTTAAATTATCTATTTTGGCATCTTACTTGCAATTTGTCGTATTACAATAACCAATTACAGACTTATAAACAGTGGCGGACGCAGACTGTTTTAGTAGGGGTGTCCCTCGTACTTCAAGCGGGTGCACCTAATAAAATAAAAATAAAAAAAAATAAAAAAAAAATAAAAATTTACACTGCGTGCCGGAAATTAAACAGTGGCCCGGGACCCCAAAGGCCCTTAATAGGTCCGCCATTGCTTATAAAAACTCTAACCAATTATAGCAGTGTCATCAAAGTAGGAAACAATTTTCATTGCTATGATTAGTAGGTTTTTCAAACTATTTTTCATAATAAAAAATAATATTAAAGTATAATACTATAACTGAGTATAATTTTTCTAATACAATGCATTATTAAGAAAAATAGTTTTTGAAAGTTCAATATTTTAAGAGAAAAATAAATAAAACGTTGAGTTTCTTAACGTATTTTAAAGATAAATTTGTCTTCTATATCGTTTAAACATGCGGAAATAACATCCCTATGGGAAATGGTTCAAAACATTTAAGATCGAGCTTTGTTGGAGCATTATTGATCGCTATTCATCTTCTCAAGTGATATATATATATATATATATATATATATATATATATATATATATATATATATATATATATATATATATATATATATATATATATATATATATATATATATATATATATATATATATATATATATATAAAAGTTTGTGATTGATGTAGTTGGTATCCATGAAACTAGTATAATTGTGATTTTTTATTTTCTTGTTTCAATTTTCATGGAATATTATTTATGAAAGGGAATATGTTAGTTAATATTTAGTGGTTGATTGTTTTGAGTTTTGTATTTGTAAAAAAATTGTTTAATAATGTCGGTTTTGTTCTTGACAGTTTTTTAACAACTTAATGATTAAATATAAACCACAACTAGTAAGAGGCTATCAAATAATTACAAAACGTTCAAAAATGTTCTTCTTGATAATTAATTGGGCTATATGCATGAGAATATGTATACTTGTGTTTTTTTATCTTTAAAACTCTAACGAATACTGTAATTGTAACAACGTAAATTTTCAAATAATTTTTTTCATTTCAAAATAAAGTATTTTCATTCAAACATGGCATAAACATTCCAAGTGTCATGTCAAAATACAAATCATATGAATCCCAAGATCACAAAACATCTACCAGTGTGTACAGATCACGCCGGCGCCTTCCCACGGTTCTCGCTAGTACCTGAAACACATACATAACAACTGTAAGCATAAATGCTTAGTGAGTTCCCCAAAATACAACTTACGCACATACGCCTTTCCAGGCCCTGACCTTCCGGTCCATGTGTCTCAGGGGACTTCCGTCCCTGCTGGGTAAACCTTCCGGTCCTACCCACGCCAACCTTACGGTCCAGATTACACGCCTTCCGGCCCATATCATAATGCCTTCCGGCCCACATAACATACAAAGCACGTATAACAATTAACTTATCACATATAGCACATATATCACATATCATATCCGACCTTCCGGTCACACAGTCAAACCCTTCCGGGTACAGTATAGTGAGAAGACTCACCTCGTGAATATCGAAAGCTAGCAATCCCGAAGTCACTCGTGCTCGATCCGCCGAGCTACAATCTCCCTATAACATCATACATCTCTTATTAACACTCTTATCTTCTAAGTTTGACTATCCCTAAGAAGTCAAACATAGGTCAACTCTGGTCAACGGTCAACGGTCAACTTGACCGGACTCGGCGAGCGCTAGGGCGACTCGGCGAGTCTAGACGTCCTCACCAATTCTCTAAGATTCCCTTTCTACACGTCGAGTATCCCCCTTGACTCGACGAGTTCCTCCTGGAAGAATCGCGGGGCCACCCCGACTCAACTCGTCGAGTCTGAAGAACAACTCGGCGAGTCCCAGTTAATCTTCAAGCTACTCGCCGAGTCTGTTCATCAGACTCGGCGAGTCCATGCCATGCAACCGCTCAAACTGCTTTTTAAGGTCAGATCTGCTTCGACCATTCATAGGTCTGGCCTTCCTAGACTGATTCATCACGTAAAGTCCTCATTTCGGTGCTCATAATACACCCCATGACTCATAATTTACATTTTGACCTAAGGCATAAGGATTCCAATCCAAAACCTCCATTGATTCCCGAAAAGCTCAGGCATGGGACATTCTGGACTTCCAAGGGTCCCAATACAGGGTTCCAATCGCTTGGGGGACTAAGGTAACACTCAATCTAGCCACAAAAGGGTTCAATAAACCCTAAATCCATATACACATCAACATAGAAGAATGCAACTCGAAATCTTACCTGAATAACGTGCTCTGTGTCCCCAAATCCTCAGAATGTGGCTTCTCTTGTTGTTCCCTTAACCAAGCCTCCTCCTCCTTGCAAAATAACACTTCCAAGATCAAGATGGTCTTCTACCTTACTCCAGATGCTCACAATCGAATTAGGGTTTCTCTCAGAGGACTAGGGTGAACAATGACGGCCATAAGGCCCCTTATATACGTCCCAAACCTGGACGGTTAGGGTTTCGCTAAACAGCACGGACTCGCCGAGTCCATATCTGGACTCGTCGAGTCCAGTCGCGAACCCGCGACCATATCCGCGATCCTACTCGGCGAGTCTGAGCTCCAACTCGCCGAGTCCCCTCTTAAAATACCCAAAATCATAAATATAACGATACCTGAAATTCCGAGCTGTTACAGTAATAACTTGTCCTAAAGAGATTCAAATTTATTTTGTTAATGTATGTGTATACCTTGTACTCATGTATTACGTAGTAGAAAATCATCCATCTCTGCCACTTCTACCTTACTATTCTCAAAGAAAATATGTTCTCTCTAAAATCTCTCTTGGATCATTGGTCACAAACACCAACGTTTATCTCTCTAAATTTCTCATCTCAATTCTTTCAATTCATTTTTCTTATGTTTTTTTGCTATATTCTTTTCTTGTCTTCTATTTTTCCTCTACATCACCTCCCTATGGTTTCCCCTCTCACTGAATTCATTGTCGTTCCATCCGCTAGCCACCTCCTCAAATCATTCAGTTGTCTTCTTAACTCCTCTTCCTTTCTAAGAGTACAACTACCCTTCTTGATTACAAGCACATAAATGCTTCACATAAAGACTTTCAAGTTCAAAAGTTTGAAGACCACCAAAATTGTCACGATACAGATTATATTGTTTGATGATCTATGCATCCGTTTCAATGTCCATCTTCCTCCCGCTCCAACTTTAGGGGTTATTAGCTTAACATTTATGTTGTTTATATTTAGTTGTAATCAATCCCTTGATTGTTGGGATATTAGTTATACTCAAGGGTATTTAAACCATGATCACATTAATAAAATAGCAAACGATTATACTTTCATTTATGTTAGTTTTTTGTCCCACATCTTATAGGAAATATGTCAATATAAAGATACCACTAAGCTGAAGATGTTTAGTTGGAGTACTAGTCCAAATCTCTGAATAAACAAACATATATAAATGAAGATAGTACAAAGCATTTCCGGACACCCAAAGGAGTTACTTGGGCGATGTAGCTCATGAAAATTGTTACAGTGCTTGTGTAAGTTGAACGAACAAAATCTTAGCATAAATTGTTCATACATTCACAAAACTTTCTATTTTATGAACTTAAAATCTTACATACTCATAGTAAATGATGTTACAAACCTTGAACAAATACTATAATTCTTATTTTAATTTTCTCCATACTTATAATCTTTTCACTATGCTTGGACAATGTTCTTCACTGATATTCATGTTTTACACTTTATACCCAAAGAGTGTTCCAACCATTTTCTTGTTTCTCCCAACTTTACACACACTAACAACCTACCTGGTTACAATGTTTATTTATGGGATAATGTCACTGTAGCACAATGAACTTTTGTGATTTGTCCGACTTGACCAATTATGTTTTTTTCTTGCTCATAAGGTCATCTAACTTTTACTTTACATGTCAATTTGGTCATTATCGTTAGTTTTTAACTATTCCTCCGTTAACTAGTTATCAAAATTACACGAATGGCCCCTATGATTTAAATTTCTTTCGGAATTGGTCGTTATCAGCCATGTTTTAAATCACTCGACTAAAACTACCACAATCCTGAAACTCTAGGGACCAAAGTGTAACATTAGGGCTTTTAAGATCCCGTTTCTTTTGTTTGATCGGGTATACAACGGATGAACGAAAGCAGTGGCAAGTCAATCGGAAGGAACACGAAGCAGTCGTTGAGGCAAAAACGAAATCGAAGGAGAATCTGATTTGAGGTTTCGACGGTGGTTGGCGATTCGCGAGGGGAATGAAAGAAAGGCTCACAGGCGGCTAATCCCGTAGGTCATGGTTCGATTGATAGCAACGAGGGAGATCGTCTCCGGGTTTTACGAGCCTACGCAACGAAGTGAAAGGAGCAGCGGGGTTGCACTCTTGCTTCTCCGTCAGTAGGGTGCGAAGAGGAGGGTCAGGTGAGACCAAAGAGAAGGAAAGAGGAAAGCTGCGAAGCCTTCCTCGTCTCTTCCGGCTATGAGGTGTGAGCCACGGCTTTGCAAGCAGGGGTGGCAGCAAGGCGAGACTTTTGGGGCATTAGGTTGATGGGAACAACATATAAGGGAGCGAGGGGCAAAGGATTTCTGGTCTTTGACCGTTCGCGAGGGAGAACGAAGGCAGAATCATAAGGAGCTCTTTGATGGGGCAAGGCAAGCTGCGATATTTCAGGCGGGGACGGTTTGGCAGCAAGGATCGATGGAAAGAAGAAAAGGTTCGAAGATAGATACTAAAACTACCACAATCCCCACCTAAAACTACTACAATCTTGAAAACTACTACATTAATTTTTTTTTTGCCTATTATTTGGTTTGGTGCTTATGAAATCCAATGGTATGTTTCGAGTTTCAACCAGATTTAATGGGGAGAATAATGAAAATATTACACTTTGGTCCCTAGCGTTTCAGGATTGTAGTAGTTTTAGTCGAGTGATTTAAAACATGGCTGATAACGACCAATTACGAGAGAAATTTAAACCATAGGGGCCATTCGTGTAATTTTGATAACTAGTTAACGGAGAAATGGTTAAAAACTAACGATAATGACCAAATTGACATGTAAAGTAAAAGTTAGATGACCTTATGAGTAAGAAAAAAACATAATTTGTCAAGTCGGACAAATCACAAAAGTTCATTGTGCTACAATGACATTATCCCTTTATTTATAGTAGTCTACTTTGTTATTTCTTCACTTTTAGGTTCAAACACCTAAATCTTTGCATCATTTCACTTCTAATAAGACAAAGTTGCAAGCTTGGTCCCTGTGGTATGTCAAAAATTGGATGTTTCATCCAAAATGTTTTGGGGTTGCACCGATAGTCCAAAATGTTTGATTTGTTGTGGAATTGGTCCAAAGGCTTAACAGCCGTTTGTGCCCTCCGTTTGTGTGAGGGTATTTTTGTCAATTCACACCCCTTCTTTTAATATCTTATTAAATTAAACCCCATCCTTCTAATTAATTGATACCTACCGCCAAATCCCCTGTGCAGTTCATCGATTGACTCTCCTATCACCTTCATCTTCGTTCGTTACCCAAAAGCCCTAATCTCAAAGTGAAGTTTTTTCTGTGATCGCTATTATTTCAGTGTATGAATATTCCAATGTGGAATATAAGACTCTTAGACAAACCGTTCAATGCAAAGGTGGCTTATGGTAAGGATTTTGTAATTTCTCTGTACATTACATCTTTTATATGTGAAATCATGCTTATGAACTTATTTTTGTTGTTGGTTTGTGTAACGCATGTGTTTCTGGGCTTGCCATTTTTATCAATGTAATAGTCTAGGTTAACTTTTGTAACTCATTTTGAAATAATAAGAACGTATTATTTGAGTATTATGTGTTTTGCGCTTAATTGCTTAATTATGTGATTTGATTAATTAAGAATAAAAATAAGCGTCAAAATTTAAGTGTAAAATGAGCCCGATATCTTTGCATGAAGATGTAGTGGTTGAATCAAGGATCTCGGAGATATAAAGAATGCCGAAATCCGAGTTATAACGAAGAAGTTATGACCTGTCGAAGTTTCGCGACAGAACCGGCAACGCTGAATGACGTAAAAAGTGAAATTTATGTTAGAGCGATATTTAGCTTTATTGATCTACACGAAAGTCTTAGAGTTCGTTAAACCGAGAGCGTGCATAAAAAGAACGCCCAAATCTGACTTCGTATGAGGAAGTTATGATTTTCTGAAGTTTCGACTTAGCAGTATGCAGCCCGAATACTCGATTTGAGATCGAGCGGTCCTTAGCCGAAACAATCTAAACGAGAATCGAAGATCTCGTTAGTAGTAGCGAAGCGATAAAAATATAGGCGAGAACGGACATCGGATAAAGAAGTTATGAATTTATAACGAAGTTTTCCTGTCCCGGCCTACTAAAAATAAATAATAAAAATAAATTCAAAATTAGCCGACGAAGTCTAAACGAAAGTTGTAGAGCGTAGTCTCACCTACGTATGGATATAAAGAACACCGAAAACGGAGTTCGTATGAAGAAGATATGAATTCTGAAGTTTTTAAATAATTAATATGTCACAACTGTAAATTTTAAGCTATGTAATCTATACATTCAAGTTAATGTGAATCAAAAACTTTAATCAAATACAAGACACAAGTACTACAAATAGTCATCAAACAATTGGAGACCCTAGAAGTTTTTATTAAGTCTAATTTAGGCTAGAACTTCCTTATTGGATCCAAATGGGCCAATAAGCTTCCAATTAGACTATCATGAACTTAGAGCCCTAATTGGACTCTAACTGGACCCACACTTATTTATTTTAACCTTTTAGGTCATGTTGGGCCTAGAATGAAATGGGTTAAGAGCTTTGGTACATGAGAAACCTAAAACTAGTTCGAGAAAAACATAAAAATCCTACTACATTCTCTTAAGCTTAAAACACACCCTAATTAACACTAATATTGGGCTTAAGGGCCAAAAGGCCCAAAAATCTTTTTTTTCTTTCAAATTCTCGGCCCAAGGCCCACACCCAAAGAGAAATGGAAGAGTTGACTATTACCATGCCACCTCATTTTTATCTCTTGGTTTTCCATGCAACATATCTCATATCTCTATGCATATATCACTTCATGTCTATTCCTCTCTCTTTTTCTTCTTGCTCTCGGCCAAAACCCAACACACACACACACACAAATATCTCACAAACACTCTCTAGATTACTCAAGAAACCATCCTCCCTCTTCACTTAAAATCTCGAAACTTTGCTTGTGCATCAAGAGGATTTCAAGGAAATATCATCACTTCTTGGTAAGTCACACATATCTAAGAAATTTATAACTCTTTTTCTCATTATTAGATCCTCTCTCTTAAACAATTTTGGTAATCATGCTCCTAGAAAGCTCCTTAAACTCGAGATCTACATCAAGGAAAGCTAGGGCCGAAAATCACTTCATTTTCCTTCCATTTTCTTTACAAAACCGAGCCCCCACACCCAAGGTGAGATTCATACCCCTATTTTCTGTTTTTAAGAGTTTTTGTGGGGGGGAATACAAGTGAAAGTGTAGATCTATATGTATTTGTATGCCTTGTATGATTTCCATGCTTATATGTATGCTTATATGTGTTTTAATGTTGGATCTAGCCATTAAACCCCTCAAAACCGAGATATAACTCATGTTTTATGATATTAGCTTCAAATATGTTCCTACATAATAAGTGATACTAGATAAATAGCCAAGTGGTTAGCAACAATTTTCTTTAAGCTAAAAACACACATTTTGGGCCAAAAATGTGAAAAATACAAAATTAAGGGCCCAAATTGACATTTTACAGATTCTGATGGTTGGAATGTGCCAAAACAGTTTTCATAAGACTATTTCTGGAATTCTATTCAATTGGTGGATTAAAAACATAAATTTCAAGCTTATTGGGCTAAAAATGAAAATTTCGGCCCAATAAGGCCCATTATGCGAATTTTTCTGTTTTGGAGGGCCAAAACTGTAACTTTCTGTAAAACAGTGGACTATAAGTGTTCCAAATCCTTTTCAAAGGTTTAAAATGCTTTTTAAATTTAAAAAGGACCAAAGTTGCAAAAATTTTCCATTTTGGGCCAAAATTGTTAAAATTGCGAAAAGATGGGCTAAAACCGAGAAAAACTGCATTTTCAGGGACTTAAACTGTTTTCTTTGAAAAATATGCTGGAAAATATTAATTTCAATAATTTTTGGTGTTAAAATGTCAAGAAAAATAGTTTAAGGACCAAACCGGGAAATATTTAATAAAAGGGTTGAAAATGTAAATTTTACAAATAATGAGAGGCTGAAAACAGAAATATTTCAATGCTGATTCAATGTGTACAATTTGATCAAATAATGACACCTCGACTATCAACGAAATACAACTCATTACAATACCAAAAGTCGTTGTTAAACGAATTGGCTCGGTCTCGAGCCAATGCAAATCTACAACTACTAACTCCTTGATACATACAAATAATGATTGGTAATACATATACATACGAGTGTGCACAGACGTCTACGCACCATCTTCGGGCCCCAAAAGTGTAAAATCTTGTTTGTTGGGCCTAGCTAGCCCAATGACCTGATCTTAAGGCCCGAAGACATTTTTTTTCTACGAAGTGTTGAGTTTCACCGACTTGGCACAACGTAGGGTGACTTTCAATGGCTTGTACCACTGGTCCCCAAGGGTCCATGGTATTGCTAGAAAAGTCTACACATTTTACGAGGCGGGTCGGGGACCCCTCGCACGCATATTTTCCCCAGCCGGTTAATAGAGTTACCGGGGTCTTCGTGACCTCTTTCTCTTCGGATGTGGGACTACACATAGTCCGGGCGATTGGATAACGTGATTAGTACGAACGACGCCTTCGGGTTCGTTAGTATAACTACAAACTGGGCGTTTGTGTAATGCGGGTTTGTAGTAAATAATCAATGCTCGAGAACCTTCCAACGTCGCTTGGGACCGATACTGCTATTTTTCATAATGTTTTCAACGCAACTCAAGGGATTTCAAAAGAATTAGGGGAACATCGGGTTTCCCTAGGGTTTTCATTACCTACAGATTTGAAACGCATACATCTTCAACGAACATTTTTTTTACAAGTATAGAAACAAACAAGCATACCTATGGATCTTCACAAACGTTTTTGAAAGCTTTTCTTTTCAGAAAATATCGGATTTTCTGGTGGTTTTTCAAACAATATAAACATTCGATTTCAAACACTACTTATGAACTCACCAACATTTCATATGTTGACGTTTTTCAAAATACTTGTATTCTCAGGGAACCAGTGAATCAAGGGAAATCATACTCAGTGACGGTTGCAGTTTATTTTTGAATGAACCAAACAATATTAATTTTTGGAAATGTAATGTCTTAAACAATGTATGACATGTAAACACTACTGGTTGTACTATGTTGATGAATGGTGATGAATGTTGTTATGTTTCATATATATTCAATGTTATGGTATTCAATTGAGTCACGACAGCCCCCGGACGTTTCCGCCGTCTGGTTCGGGGGTGTGACAGGTTGGTATCAGAGCTTTGTTTATAGTGAACTAGCATGTCGAGCCATACATTGATATGCAACTATAAACCAAAAAGAAGGACTAACGTAACTCTGAACAAAGCAAATGAATAAAATACACTTGCCTGCATTAGGAGTAAGGACCTAACGCTGAATCAAACACCATAATACTGGTATCTCGGTTAATTCGGGACTGTTCTTAGTGATACCAAGGAGTGAATGTAGCCTGATCAACTACATTCTCTCCAAGGTAAAACTAACACATGTCTTGATGAGATCGGAATAGCCAGGGAACCTAAAAATTTTACCCTATATCACCCAAAAAGAGAATATTTGCTTAGTCTGTGTAATAGTCATAATACCCTAGGAATAATGTAGCAAAATTACGTACTCGCGCAGACAGCATGGCTGGTTTTCATCACCCTGGAGACCCCTACTTCCCTAATCAGGGAAACAACGGGTGGCTAGAGGAGGAAGAGGAGCCTGAGGAAGAGCCTGAAGAAGAACCTGAGGAGGACCCCGAAGAGGAATCTGACGGGGAACCGGAGGCGGAAGTCGAGGGCGAGCCTGTCGAACCCGAAGAAGACGAAGAACCTTTCGAAGAGGAGCTCGATGACAGCGAAGGGGGTGACTCGGATGCAGAGTCCGAGGTCATCGACCCCCCTTACCCGATCAGGGTGCCTGCTTATCGTGTGGGACCCACTGGACCTACCCCTCCTTGGGGCATGGATCTTTGGAGATGGAGCAGACATCAGGGACAGCGACCCCCGTTTGGCATGTCACGCGAGTTCTTTGACTTGAGGGACGGAGGACCGGCCGACCGAGCCCTACCAGTCATGGTGAGACGGTTACGGGACACCGGCGACCTTGCTCAGGACACTGCTGATCAAGTACGCCAGCTGTGGACTAGAGTCGAGCGTGCGGAACAGGAGACGCGTGACGTCCTCCGGGAGTTTCACATGAGGCAGGTAAGGTGGGAATCTCGACTTCAGGATGCAGAACGCTTGGTGACTCGTTTTCAGGGAGCGTCCACATCTTCGGCACCACCTCCTGACGCAGCTCATCGCGGTTAGGGATAGACCTATCGTAGTAGGATTTTAGTAACTATGTTATGTACTCCGGCTCTATGTTTAAGTGACTACACTACTCATGGAGCCGTTATGCTGTCGGATTAGTGTTACTCATGTATGCTCCTACGAGCAAATTTTCTTGTACTAAACACGGATAATATTAATGAACTTTTGTGTGTTTTGCTATGATATTCTCAGTTGTTATGTGTTGAGGTGTTATGATGGTATGCTTGATGATAATAATGCTTAGGTTCGTACCCTACACCTAGTTAGTAGGATCATAACCTCACCAAAACCACGTACACTCAACATCTTTCCGTTTCATGACAGAAAGATGCCTCGCCCAGCTACTCGCGGAAATCCCGAACCAACCCCGCCGGAAGTTGACTCCACTGCTTTCCAGGCAGCCGTGTCTGCTGCGGTCACAGCGGCTATGGCACAACTTCACCGAGGGAACAACGGAGGAGGTAACGGGCAAGGATCCGGAAGTTCGAACAACGGGACGAACCAAGGACTCACTAAAACGTGCACCTACAAGGATTTTGCGAACGCTAAACCCCGAACTTTCAACGGTACCGGAGGAGTGATCGCCCTAAAGCGATGGATCGAGAAGGTAGAGTCGGTGTTCGAGATATGCGAGTGCCCCGAGCAGATGAAAGTGAAGTTCGCGGCCTGCACTTTCGTGGACCAAGCACTCACTTGGTGGAATGGTCACATAGAAGCTATGACACTCCCTGTCGCCAACGCTATTCCCTGGGCAGAGATGAAAGAGATGTTGACGGCTGAGTACTGCCCCCGAGGCGAAATACAAAAGATGGAGCAGGAACTATGGAATCTCACGGTGCAGAATGGGAACATCGATGCTTACATATCGAGATTCAGCGAACTATCTCTGTTGTGCCCGGGTATGATCACATCAGAGGGGAAGAAGATTGAACGATTCATTTGGGGATTGACATCCCCCATTCAGGGGAACGTGATAGCTGCTAACCCTGAAACGTTTGACAGCGCGAAGAGATTGGCAAAGAGGCTCTATGATCATAACCACAAAAAGGGCGAGAAACCGGTAGAGACTGAGAAGAAGAAGGAGAGCGATGGTAAGAAGGGATGGAACAACAAGAGGAAGGGGCGTCAAGGTCCCGAGACCTCTAAAAAGCAGCAAACGGTGGCAGTTAACGCTGTTACTGCGCCGGTTCCAGTCACCTCACATGCTCCAGCCTCAGCTGCTTCAAATACTTCAAGACCCTATTCCGGCACTCATCCCAAATGCAACAAGTGCGGTTTCCATCACCAAGGAGAATGTAGGGAGTTCCATTGCACCAGTTGCAACCGAAGGGGACACACTGCAAAGTTCTGCAGGACTTACCCTTCTCAGAACCAGGGTCAGGGAAACAACCAGAACAACAACAACAATCACCGCAACACCAACAACACCAATGCCGGCGGCAACAACGCAGGGCCTAGCCACACCTGTTTCGGGTGTGGAAGGACGGGACATTTCCGTCGAGATTGCCCTAACAACAACAACAACTCAGGAAACAGAGGAACAGGAAGAATGCTGACTATGGGTCAGAGTGATGCAGTTCAAGATCCCGCAGTTGTGACCGGTACGTTCCTCCTAAACCACACTTATGCATGCATCTTATTTGATACCAGAGCGGAGCGAAGTTTCGTAAGCGAGAAGTTTAAACATTTACTAAAACAACAACCCCAGAAGCTAAATGAAACCTATACGGTGGAAATGGCCAATTGGAAAACCGAATCCACTAGGGAGATCTACATCGGATGTACCCTAACCCTTAACCAGCACGTCTTTCGAATAGACCTAATGCCAGTATCAATTAGGAGTTTCGATGTGATTATCGGCATGGATTGGTTAAGCCCCCACCATGCTGAGATTATGTGCCACGAGAAGGCCGTTCGCCTTCGTCTCCCAAATCACGAAACCCTAGTAATTTACGGAGACAAACCCAGTACGAATCTCCGCCTTATCTCGTGCATCAAAGCGCAAAAACATCTGCGAAAGAACAACTTAGCGTTCTTGGCCCACATAGTGGACAAGACCAAAGAAGAAACTAACATCCAAGACATTCCGGTAGCGTGTGAATATCCGGACGTGTTTCCCGAAGATCTTCCAGGAGTACCCCCTGAGAGACAGGTTGAATTCCGAATCGACCTCGTTCCAGGAGCAACTCCCCTCGCTAAATCACCATATCGACTGGCTCCTGCTGAAATGCAGGAATTGTCCAGCCAACTCAGTGAGCTTCTGGACAAGGGATTTATCCGACCTAGCTACTCGCCATGGGGAGCTCCGGTGCTCTTTGTCAAAAAGAAGGACGGATCTTTCAGAATGTGCATCGATTACAGAGAGTTGAATAAACTCACTGTTAAAAACCGCTACCCACTCCCGCGAATCGATGATCTATTCGACCAGCTCCAAGGAGCTAGCTATTTTTCTAAAATAGATCTACGGTCCGGATACCATCAACTCAAGGTCCGAGAAGAAGATATTGCTAAAACCGCTTTCCGAACCCGCTATGGACATTATGAATTCGTCGTAATGCCCTTCGGTCTAACAAATGCACCCGCTGCATTTATGGACCTAATGAACCGAATCTGTCGACCGTTCTTGGACAACTTCGTCATTGTGTTTATCGATGACATCCTCGTCTATTCTCGAAGCAAAGAGGAGCATGGCCAACATCTCCGACAAGTCCTAGAAACGCTGCGATCGGAAAAGCTTTACGCCAAACTCTCCAAGTGCGAGTTCTGGCTTCGGAGTGTGAATTTCTTAGGCCACGTAGTTAGCCAAGACGGAATTCATGTGGATCCCTCTAAGGTCAAAGCTGTGGAAGGATGGGCAACTCCGACTACGCCCACAGAAATTCGTCAGTTCTTAGGCCTAGCAGGCTACTATAGGAGATTCATCCAAAACTTCTCAAAAATCGCCAAGCCACTTACCTTGCTTACGCAAAAGAGTGTGCCATTCAAGTGGACAGACCGACAAGAGATTGCGTTTCGAACCTTGAAGCAAGCTCTTTGCAGCGCCCCTGTACTATCTCTACCTGAAGGAACGGAAGATTTTGTAGTTTACTGTGACGCGTCAAATCAGGGCTTAGGTTGCGTTCTCATGCAACGTGGAAGAGTAATAGCATATGCGTCCCGTCAACTAAAGACGCACGAAGTAAATTACACAACCCATGACCTAGAACTGGGAGCTGTGGTCTTCGCCCTAAAAATTTGGAGGCACTACCTGTACGGTACAAGGTGCACCATCTTTACGGACCACAAGAGCCTCCAGCACATTTTGAGTCAGAAGGAGCTGAACATGAGACAACGAAGATGGGTGGAATTGTTAAACGACTACGAATGCGAGATCAAGTACCATCCAGGCAAGGCCAACGTGGTAGCTGACGCATTAAGTCAGAAGGAATATACAAATCGTCATACGAAAACGCACTCGATAACCATTCAGTCTCATCTGACCACTCAAATTGCATCAGCCCAGGCAGAGGCTATGAAAACGGAAAATAGAACTAGCGAGGCACTACGCGGAATGGAGAAGAACCTGGAAGTCAAAGAGAATGGGGTATACTACTTCATGAACCGTATTTGGGTTCCAAAAATCGGAGGATTCAGAGAGACCGTCATGAAGGAAGCCCACAAGACACGATACTCCATTCATCCTGGTTCGGACAAGATGTATTTGGACATTAAGCAGCACTATTGGTGGCCTAACATGAAGGCGGAAATCGCAACTTATGTTAGTAAGTGCCTTACGTGTGCCAAAGTAAAAGTGGAATACCAGAAACCTTCCGGATTGTTACAGCAACCGGCAATCCCTGAGTGGAAATGGGAAGGGATTTCTATGGACTTCGTGACCAAGCTGCCCAAGACATCGGACGGATTGGACACCATATGGGTAATAATCGACCGACTGACGAAATCTGCCCATTTCCTGCCAATCAAAGAGTCCTACAAGATGGAGAGGCTGACGCGTTTATACCTACGAGAGATTGTAAGACTTCATGGAGTGCCAAAATCTATCATCTCGGATAGGGACAGTAGGTTCACGTCACGCTTTTGGCAGTCGCTCCACAAGGCCATGGGAACTCACCTTGATATGAGCACCGCGTATCACCCACAAACGGACGGTCAAAGCGAACGAACCATTCAGACGCTTGAAGACATGCTTCGTGCATGCATGATAGACTTCGGAAAGTCCTGGGATACCCACCTACCGTTGATCGAGTTTTCATATAACAATAGTTATCATTCGAGCATTAAGGTGGCCCCTTTCGAAGCACTGTACGGGCGTAAATGTAGATCACCATTATGTTGGGCTGAAGTAGGTGACACCCAGCTAGCAGGAACACATACGTCGGATAGGGCAATGACAGGACCGGAAATCATTCGCGAGACCACAGAAAAGATTGTCCAGATCAAAGCTCGATTGCAGGCATCGCGCGACCGGCAAAAGAGCTACGCTGATAAATGGCGAAAGCCCTTAGAGTTCCAGGTCGGTGATCGAGTATTGTTGAAGGTCTCACCCTGGAAAGGGGTTATACGTTTCGGAAAACGAGGAAAGCTAAACCCACGGTACATTGGACCTTTCGAAATCGTCGCCCGAATAGGTCCGGTAGCCTACAGACTACAACTACCCCCGGAGCTAAACGGTGTGCACCCCGTGTTACATGTTTCTAATCTGAAAAAGTGCCTATCAGATGAAACTCTCGTCATTCCTCTTGACGAAATCGAAATCAATGAGAATCTCATGTTCGTCGAAGAACCAATCGAAATCATGGACAGGGAGGTGAAGCGTACTAAACAAAGTCGCATCCCGATCGTGAAGGTACGGTGGAACGCAAAGCGTGGGCCAGAATTCACGTGGGAACGCGAAGATCAAATGAAGCAGAAGTACCCTCACCTATTCTAATAATTCTCAAATCTAGCTTTCAAACAGAATTTCGGGACGAAATTCCCTTTAACGGGGGGATGATGTCACAACTGTAAATTTTAAGCTATGTAATCTATACATTCAAGTTAATGTGAATCAAAAACTTTAATCAAATACAAGACACAAGTACTACAAATAGTCATCAAACAATTGGAGACCCTAGAAGTTTTTATTAAGTCTAATTTAGGCTAGAACTTCCTTATTGGATCCAAATGGGCCAATAAGCTTCCAATTAGACTATCATGAACTTAGAGCCCTAATTGGACTCTAACTGGACCCACACTTATTTATTTTAACCTTTTAGGTCATGTTGGGCCTAGAATGAAATGGGTTAAGAGCTTTGGTACATGAGAAACCTAAAACTAGTTCGAGAAAAACATAAAAATCCTACTACATTCTCTTAAGCTTAAAACACACCCTAATTAACACTAATATTGGGCTTAAGGGCCAAAAGGCCCAAAAATCTTTTTTTTCTTTCAAATTCTCGGCCCAAGGCCCACACCCAAAGAGAAATGGAAGAGTTGACTATTACCATGCCACCTCATTTTTATCTCTTGGTTTTCCATGCAACATATCTCATATCTCTATGCATATATCACTTCATGTCTATTCCTCTCTCTTTTTCTTCTTGCTCTCGGCCAAAACCCAACACACACACACACACAAATATCTCACAAACACTCTCTAGATTACTCAAGAAACCATCCTCCCTCTTCACTTAAAATCTCGAAACTTTGCTTGTGCATCAAGAGGATTTCAAGGAAATATCATCACTTCTTGGTAAGTCACACATATCTAAGAAATTTATAACTCTTTTTCTCATTATTAGATCCTCTCTCTTAAACAATTTTGGTAATCATGCTCCTAGAAAGCTCCTTAAACTCGAGATCTACATCAAGGAAAGCTAGGGCCGAAAATCACTTCATTTTCCTTCCATTTTCTTTACAAAACCGAGCCCCCACACCCAAGGTGAGATTCATACCCCTATTTTCTGTTTTTAAGAGTTTTTGTGGGGGGGAATACAAGTGAAAGTGTAGATCTATATGTATTTGTATGCCTTGTATGATTTCCATGCTTATATGTATGCTTATATGTGTTTTAATGTTGGATCTAGCCATTAAACCCCTCAAAACCGAGATATAACTCATGTTTTATGATATTAGCTTCAAATATGTTCCTACATAATAAGTGATACTAGATAAATAGCCAAGTGGTTAGCAACAATTTTCTTTAAGCTAAAAACACACATTTTGGGCCAAAAATGTGAAAAATACAAAATTAAGGGCCCAAATTGACATTTTACAGATTCTGATGGTTGGAATGTGCCAAAACAGTTTTCATAAGACTATTTCTGGAATTCTATTCAATTGGTGGATTAAAAACATAAATTTCAAGCTTATTGGGCTAAAAATGAAAATTTCGGCCCAATAAGGCCCATTATGCGAATTTTTCTGTTTTGGAGGGCCAAAACTGTAACTTTCTGTAAAACAGTGGACTATAAGTGTTCCAAATCCTTTTCAAAGGTTTAAAATGCTTTTTAAATTTAAAAAGGACCAAAGTTGCAAAAATTTTCCATTTTGGGCCAAAATTGTTAAAATTGCGAAAAGATGGGCTAAAACCGAGAAAAACTGCATTTTCAGGGACTTAAACTGTTTTCTTTGAAAAATATGCTGGAAAATATTAATTTCAATAATTTTTGGTGTTAAAATGTCAAGAAAAATAGTTTAAGGACCAAACCGGGAAATATTTAATAAAAGGGTTGAAAATGTAAATTTTACAAATAATGAGAGGCTGAAAACAGAAATATTTCAATGCTGATTCAATGTGTACAATTTGATCAAATAATGACACCTCGACTATCAACGAAATACAACTCATTACAATACCAAAAGTCGTTGTTAAACGAATTGGCTCGGTCTCGAGCCAATGCAAATCTACAACTACTAACTCCTTGATACATACAAATAATGATTGGTAATACATATACATACGAGTGTGCACAGACGTCTACGCACCATCTTCGGGCCCCAAAAGTGTAAAATCTTGTTTGTTGGGCCTAGCTAGCCCAATGACCTGATCTTAAGGCCCGAAGACATTTTTTTTCTACGAAGTGTTGAGTTTCACCGACTTGGCACAACGTAGGGTGACTTTCAATGGCTTGTACCACTGGTCCCCAAGGGTCCATGGTATTGCTAGAAAAGTCTACACATTTTACGAGGCGGGTCGGGGACCCCTCGCACGCATATTTTCCCCAGCCGGTTAATAGAGTTACCGGGGTCTTCGTGACCTCTTTCTCTTCGGATGTGGGACTACACATAGTCCGGGCGATTGGATAACGTGATTAGTACGAACGACGCCTTCGGGTTCGTTAGTATAACTACAAACTGGGCGTTTGTGTAATGCGGGTTTGTAGTAAATAATCAATGCTCGAGAACCTTCCAACGTCGCTTGGGACCGATACTGCTATTTTTCATAATGTTTTCAACGCAACTCAAGGGATTTCAAAAGAATTAGGGGAACATCGGGTTTCCCTAGGGTTTTCATTACCTACAGATTTGAAACGCATACATCTTCAACGAACATTTTTTTTACAAGTATAGAAACAAACAAGCATACCTATGGATCTTCACAAACGTTTTTGAAAGCTTTTCTTTTCAGAAAATATCGGATTTTCTGGTGGTTTTTCAAACAATATAAACATTCGATTTCAAACACTACTTATGAACTCACCAACATTTCATATGTTGACGTTTTTCAAAATACTTGTATTCTCAGGGAACCAGTGAATCAAGGGAAATCATACTCAGTGACGGTTGCAGTTTATTTTTGAATGAACCAAACAATATTAATTTTTGGAAATGTAATGTCTTAAACAATGTATGACATGTAAACACTACTGGTTGTACTATGTTGATGAATGGTGATGAATGTTGTTATGTTTCATATATATTCAATGTTATGGTATTCAATTGAGTCACGACAGCCCCCGGACGTTTCCGCCGTCTGGTTCGGGGGTGTGACATAATATTTATTTATTTAATCTTTAATTCGGATAATATCCGAAAGAGTCATTCGTCTGATCCGAACTACGCCCAGCGTACAGCGAAGCATGACGCGCCTCACACTCGAGTTCTTCGGATACGTAAGCAGTGACGATCTGAGGCATTACACCCCGCGTAGAGCATTACGCCCAGCGTAATGCGAGGCCTCAGCCTCCTATAAAAGGCTTGCGAGGGCAGCCGACTCCATTTGTCAAATTCTCTTCTCTTTCTCCCGTTTTGCATCATTTTGCATGCCAGAAGTATCCCGAAGCCCCAGTATTATTCCCGAGCCCCGAAGCAAGTCCCAAAGCACCGAAGATCCCGAGAAGTGCGATTCCCGAGCCGAAGCTCTGCCCGCGAGGAGCCCGGTTTTTGTGAAGATCTTCCAGATCTACCGAAGAATACTACTTCTACAAGCCGTAGTGTTGTCCGATCATCTTCTGATCAAGTGAGTGTGTAGTTACTTTCTTCTAATGCATAATTATGAAGTATTTGGTATGAAATACGTGTTATGTGTATATTTTGTTGATTATATGTGTGAATGTATATTCACTTTCTTCTATCTCATAGATCTGATTTATTCTTTATGAAATACATGTTATGTGTGTGTGCCTCATCTATTTTGTGGAATATGTATTGAATGAACATGCTATACAGGTTTTAAACTATGTATAAAAAAATATATTTTTATCTACTAATGTGTTGGGTAGAACATGGGTAGATAGTTGATGTGTGATAAACAGATGAGAGGCCTCGTTGTTGTTGTTGTTGATCTAGTTATTCAGCGGAGTATGGATAACGACCACATACTCTTTCTAGACAGTCCTGTGGAACGCTAGCAGGCTCATAACCTGTAGGTGTTGTGAACGATGTATTCACCGGTGTACTCTATCCCCCTCATGGTTGCCTTATGACTTTTATTGCTGAGGAAACCCCTCGCGGTAAAGTTCATCCCGATGAAATTCCTAGATTAGGTCCCTTATAATAGATGTTGTTTTAGGGACGTAAAGTGAGGATAACGGGGATGGGTAATCGGGTTATTGTTGTTGTTGGTTGGTGAATTAAATATAATTATTTATTGTGGGTCGAAAACCCTATATGCTCACCAGGCTTCCAAGTCTGACCCACTCAGTTTATTTGTATTACAGGAAGTGGCGCAAGGGCATAAGATGGATGAATCATCGAGTTGTTTTGTTTACAAGTCTGTATATGTATATATTTGTTGAATGACTTGTAATGTTATTGTTTATGCTTTTGGTCTGTTTATCGAAACATGACATCCCGAATATTATATAATGAAAAATGCATCTCTTGATGAAATGCTTTGATAAACTTTATTTTATCATATTTTGTTTTGGGAACAAATTCCGCAACTTTTTTAAATCAAAAGGATTTACTCTGAAATTATTTTAAAAGCATAAATGAAAACGGTCTTTTCTGGCCGTGATTTTGGGTATGTCACAGTTTGAAGATGGCCACCCAACATTAATTACAATCAAGCTATACCATGGAGGTGAGTTCACCAAGTTTCCTGATGTTAAGTACATTGACGGAAGTGTAAACTATGCTGACATGGTGGATGTAGATGAGTTTTCAGTTCATGAGTTGGATGCTATCATGAAAGGGTTCAGGTACGGTGTTCCTCCTGTGATTTACTATCACTTCCTTGTGTATGTTGTTCAGGTACGGTGTTCCTCCTGTGATTTACTATCTCAATTCAGTGATTAATTACACATATTTGGTGTATGTTGTTCCAAGTTACAACTGTCTTGCAGGTAGACCAATCACAAATATGCTTTTGAATAACCTTTGTGAAGTGTTTAATATTAAACTGATAGAAGGGATGGATAAACCAATAATCGCATGCTTAGAGTACATTCGGGAGTACATGATGAAGAGGATTTGCAATGTGATCAAGTTTTAACAGAAGTGTGTAGGTCCATTGACTCCAACAGCAACAAAGATCATGGAAACAAACACAACAAATGCTTCTAACTACATAGTCAGGTGGAATTCCTCAGACAAGTATGAAGTACAAGGGCCATGGCAAGATCAGCATGTTGTTGACATGAGCCAAAGGGTATGCTGCTGTAGGAAATGGGAATTAACAGGAATTCCTTGTAGGCATGTGATTGCAATCCTATTTGAAAAGCTGACAATGGTGAGGATGTAGGTGAAATTTACACTTATGTACACAAGGTGCATTGGCTTGAAACCTGGAAAGAAGCTTATTCCTAAAAGGTAGAACCAATCAAAGGTCATATCATGTGGCCTCTTAGTGATTGTCCTATGGAGATCAGCCCTCCTCCACATCGTAATCAACCAGGTAGGCCCAAGAAGAAGAGGCAAAGATCCATGGATGAAAAATATCAAAGTCAAGCTCAGAGTCAGAGTCAAAGTCAAAGTGAAAGTCAAACAGGTGGTGCTAGTGGTATAGATGGTCATGGTCCAGGGGACAGTGGAAAACTCACAAGGAAGTTCATTACTGTCATTTGTAGCAAGTGTAAAAACAAGGGACATAATGCAAGAACCTGTAAGGGGCAAGGAGGAAATTGATGTGTTGACTTGTTGGATTAAGACTGTGTAATTTGTTGTAACTTTTGGGAACCATTGTGATGTTATTTTGGGTGTCTGTTTTATGCTGTTTGATAATTTGGACAACTTTATCCTTAGTTTAGAATGATGTTTTTTTTGGTCATGTAACAAAAATTCGGTATGTGAAAACAATGGTTATTTACTTTTGATGTTCTTTTGGTTATGTTAAGCATTAACAGTTTGTCCCGTCACTGCTATGTCTAGTTCAACCAAACTATTTGGATGTTTGCAACAAATAAATTCATTACCCACTAACCAAAACACCACATTCACTTGCATGTCCAAAATAGTACATTCACAAACATTTCAATCTTCCCAAATCTACCACAAAATATACCCCTAATACATGGACGAACTACTTCATCAGAAAAAAGACAAACCCAAAAAAAACCTAGCTACATATCAGGTATAAATTTAGTTTTGATTTTTCTTCCTTTATTTTTCCAACATCCTACTTGAACATTTGACTTTATTCCTTCAAATTTCCAACTCCAGTCTTTAGCTTGTTGATTGATCTCAGCAACCTGGGTATTATTGCTTTTGATCATTCACACATTGGAGGGTCGATCCATCCCACAAACCCACATTTCGAATCCTAGAAAAATATAAGAAGAAATTGAGCGATTGGTGAAAAATCTTCATAACCAACCACATGAATACTAACCTCTTTAGGGCATCCCCAAAAATGTCGCCCAGGGTTCTTGTCAATCCAAGCCGTTCGCACTTTCGCAATTTGACCACAGAAACACCTCACCATTGTTGATTTTGAGTGTAGGAGAGACGATTTCGAATTTAGCAAGAGGAGATATTGATTTAGGGAAAAGAGGGAACACACATTAGATCTATTAATAAGGGAAGTAGATGTTAGGAGGGTTTAATTTAATGAGATATTAAATGAAGGGGTGTGAATTGACAGAAATACCCTCACAGAAACGGAGGGCACAAACGGTTGTTAAGCCTTTGGACCAATTCCACAACAAAACAAAATTTTTGGACTACCGGTGCAACCCCAAAACTTTTTGAACCAAACATCCAATTTTTGACATACCATAGGGACCAAACTTGCAATTTTTTCCTTCTAAAAACTACCATAACATGTCTAAATACAAATTTTATCATGTTATAGAATTTAGAACATGTCAAACACATTTTTTATCATATTATATCAAATTATCTATGTTTCTCAAGATTTTGTCCCACATTGGAACATAATATTTACATGATTTATTGTTTTCCCAAGTTCCTGCATTGACATAGTTTATGTAACGTTCCAAAAATTTATAGTAAAATTTTCATTTTTAAAACAATAAATCATATAATCGAGTTGTTCCAAAACTGATACAAAATGAATATATTATTTAAACATCAGAGTAATATCATTAATTGCCAATGCGGAAAACTATGGGGGATGTTGTGCAATCACGTCGGGTCATTCTCTCTCGAACCGGAAGTACCTGAAACCATAAATATGAAACTGTAAGCACAACTCTTAGTGAGTTTCCCAAAATACCACATACAAAACACACACACACACACATACACACTATAACGCCTATGTTCTGGGCTACACATTAGTATAATGATGTAATAGACTCAACCAATGTAACCTATTTTGAAGTAATAAAGATGAATTACTTGAATATTATGTGAATTATGTGATTTTATATGCTTATATATTCGTTTATAAAGATATAATAAAAATAAGCTTCAAAAATAAAGTGTTAGATAAACTCAACATCTATGAAGAAAGCGGTATTGGACATGACAAGGATTACAGAGATATAAAAAATGGCGAAATCCGAGCTATAACGAAAAAGTTATGACTTGTCAATGTTTTATGGATAAATGGGCACGTCACCGCGTAACGTAAAAAGTGAATTTTCGATAAAATATTTTTTAGCCTTAGCAATCTAAGCAAAAGTCTTAGTATACGTTAAACCGAGAGCGTGCCTAAAAAGAACGTCCAAATCTGACTTCGTATGAGGAAGTTACGATTTTTCTAAGATTTAGCACAACAGTGCACCACCCGAAATTCGAATTTTAAATCAGTCGATTTTTATCCAAAATAATCTAAACAAGAAATGAAGATATCATTCATAGGAGTTATACGATAAAAATACAGTAAAAAACGGAGCTCGTATGTTAAAGATATGGACGAAACTTAGTCCCTACTCTTCGAGCGCGATAAAGTCGATACAATTTTGCAAATCGGAGATAAAATGAGAATTAGCCGACAGGGTCTAAATGAAAGTTGTATCACTCATAAATACCAATGTGTGGATATAAAGAACGTAGAAAACGGAGCTCATACGCAGAAGATACGGACGAAACTTAGGGTCCACTCTATGATAAAACCCTTATAAATAAAGAGTGAATACTTCATATTTTCTTCACACCATAAGTCTTTCTTTCTCTCTCTAACTTCTCTCTAGACTCCCAAAACCCCTCTAAATCCCTAGTAACCTCAAGTTTCTAGAGGAAAGGTCCGGAGCGCCGGAAGGCTCCGAGAAAAAGAGCTTTTCGGCTCAGAAGCTCTGCTCCAGCGGAACTAGGTTTTTAGCAAAACCCGTTGTAAGTGAGATACGCCTACCCTGATTTAAATATAGCTTATATTTAAATATAATATCATTATTATGAACCTATAAGTATAATTTATCAGTGACTCAAAGTCGTTGTACTGATTGAACTACTTACGGGAGAGGTGTCTAGAATGGTCACATTGGGTTTGGTTGTTGATTTCAGAAAAGCTATATGCAGAAATGGTCTTGCCTCCTAACTGTCCTGCCTGGTTGATCCTTACTTGATAGATCATGAAGTAGACTCTGATTTAATGACGAATCTAGAATAATAATTAGTCGCAGTAAGTATTAGACTAAAGTCTAGTGGTAATAATACTAGGTTTCGTCGAAGGAAAATCATATTGTTAAGAAGAGAAGGGCTGCTTGAATTTCGAGTCGTCACTTTAACAAGTGAGTGCATAGTTACTTTCATCTTACACATAGATATGAAGTATTCTATATAAATTACATGCTATGTGTGCATATTATCTTTTTACTTGATATTATGTTGTATGAACATTTTTATACAAGTTTTAAATGATTTAAACTGTATATGTATTTTATATCTATAAAATATGTTGGGTAAAACATGGGTAGATGTAATAGATGATGTGTGATAAAATGATGAGATACCTCGATGTTTTAAGATGATCCAGTCATCTAGCGGATTATAGATGACAACCACGGACTATTCTAGACAGTCCAGTGGAACGCTAGCAGGCTCGCAACCTGTAGGTGTTTATTTGAAGTTAGTGTTCACCAGCAGTACTACATCCTCCACATGGTTGCCTTATTTGACATAAATTGCTGAGGAACCACCAACGCAATGTTGTCGCCCGATGAAAGTCCTTAGACTAGCTCCCTTGTGTTAGATGTTTTAGGGACATAAAGTGAGGATAACGAGAACGGGTAATCGGGTTTGTGTGGTTGATAAAGTTAATAAACTTATTTATTGTGGGTTGAAAACCCTATGTGCTCACCAGACTCCCAAGCCTGACCCACTCAGTTTCTTGTATTACAGGTAGTGGCACACGAGCATAGATATGATGTTGGGATGAGGGATTACGGATTATAGGCCTGTAAATATGAAATAATGTAGTAAGACTTATATTCTTCTGTTTATGCTTTTGATTTGTATCGAGCATGACATCCTAAGGTTTTTAATGAAATACATTTCTTCGAAAATGCTTTGATAAATCTTTATCATATTTTATTTTGGGAACGAATTCTGCAACAGTTTTCTTTAAAATGTTACTCTGATTTTTAAGCAAAGCATAAACAAAATCGATCTTTTCTGGCCGTGAAAATGGAGATGTCACATTTGGTATCAAAGCATTAGTTTAAGCGAACTAGTAATTTGTTGGATTTCTAGACTTAAAATTAGAATGCTAAGCGATGATTGTGATGTGAGTGTCTACTATATTTTAGACACGATCACTAGATTATTTAGGAAAGATGCCTAAAATGCTTTTATGTACTAAATGCTTTATCTTATAGAAGTAAGAATGTCATAATGCTATTATTTGTTCGGGTCTATGGTCTGTTGTCGACCGGATTTGGAAACCTTATGTGTTTAGGATTCTAAACGTACGACTACAATATCATGTTAACGTTTCAGAGAGATAAGGATGATTTAAACGTCTATCCTAAATAAAGATCTAAATTTACCTTATTCGGTGTATAGATCAAAATGGTCAGAACCCAAAGTGGAGTCGGGACTGCAAATGGAAACAGGAATCAACCCCCATTGATTGAACTAATACTTGTTGTAGTAGCCGCTTGTGAGCCAATCACGATGGCCGGAGTACAAGCGATGACCCAAATGATGTTGGATCGTCAAATGGAGGAAACCAGACGTTTGCTCCAACAAAATCGAGAGGAAGTTACAATACCGATCGAACAGCCTGAGCTAAATGATGGGCGGTCAGAAGGAGGGAACTATAGTGGGACCGTTGGTCAAGCCAACCCACCAATAGTTCGACAAAACAACCAGGATGACGGAGTCAAGGGGAATAGATGCAAGTACAAGGATTCATGACTTGCAAGCCATCGACTTTAACTGGAAAGGAAGATCCGATTGGAGTCATGGATTGGATCTCGGAGATGGAGTTAGCTTTCATGATGTGTGGTTGTAGAGGCAAGTTACAGACCACCTTTGCAGTATGTTAGTTCTGAGGAGGCATTGTGCGCTGGTGGAATACCCTAAGGAAGACTCTGATCCCCAATGAGCCCCTGTAACTGACGTGGGTAGAGTTTTTGGTGCAATTCAAACGCAAGTACTGCTCAGCCCAAAACCAGCTCGAGCTAGAGAACCAATTCTTGACCTTGAAGAAAGGAAGCATGTCAATTGATGAATACACCAACAACTTCATAGAGAAGATGGAGTTTGCATTGTGTCTTGTCCCAGATGAGCTGACAAAAATCAACAAGTACGCAAAGAGACTTCCATGGGAGTACGTGGTGCCAATACGTCAGGCACCTACTCTGGAGGCAGCTATTTAGGCTGCCAAGTCTGTAGAGGATATGATTAAGGGAATAGCTGCCAGCAAGGTTGAGGTTGGCGAGAAGAGGAAGTTCAAGGGGTCTGCAAGGCCCAACAATAAGAAAATCAAGTCTCGTTCAAGGAATTTTGGAGGAGGAGGAAATGAAGAGAAGTGGTGCGAGAAGTGCAAGAAGAAGCACTTCGGGAAATGTAGCGAGGAGGTGACATGCTACAAGTGTAGGAAGATAGGGCATTACGCCAATGAGTGCACCACCAACAAAAGGGTGTGCTATGGATGTAACCAGGAAGGGTACATTGCGAAGGATTTCCCAAAGAAGAACGAGGCGACAAAGCCCAATGTCCCACCGAAGCCGAAGGTGGGAGCCTTCCAGATGACGCTCGAGATTGCGAAGGAGGCAGCAGATGTCACTTCATGTACCTTTCTTGTAAATGGTTTGCCTGCCAGTATACTATTTGATTCCGGAGCAAATTACTGCTTTTTATCACATAGATTTGGTGGAAAACTAGCATTGCCTGTAGAAACACTTGATAATGCCTTAGTTGTGGAAATTGCCAGTGGAAAATTTGTACTTGTTAGTGATCGTATTAAGATAATCGTCATCGACCTAAACGGAAAAAAATTCCGCAAAGAGCTGTTACCCATAGAATTGAACGGTTTCGACATCATTCTGGGAATGGATTGGCTTAGTGCCAACGATGAGATACTTTGCAGGAAAAAGATAGTGAGGGTAAACCCACCTGGGAAAGAGTCATTTATGGTGTACGGGGACAAACGCAGAATAAACTCTGGAATCATCTCCCTAATGAAAGCCAGAAAATGTTTGTCCAAGGGATGTGCATCTTATTTGGAATTTGTAATCGATGATAAGAAGGAAAAGAAAGAGGTGTCGAATATACCAGTGGTGTGTGACTATCTGGAAGTCTTTCCCGAAGATCTTCCTGGATCACCGCCTGATAGACAAGTGGAGTTTCGGATATACTTGTTACCGGGAACAACACCGATAGGAAAAGCACCATACTGATTAGCACCAACGGAGATGAAGGAGCTTATGATGCAACTTTAGTAGTTGTTGAACAACGGTTTTATCAGACCTAGTTCATCACCCTTGGGAGCTCTGGTGTTATTCGTGAAGAAGAAAGATGGAAGCATGAGAATGTGCATAGACTACCGAGAGCTGAACAAGGCAACGATGAAGAACAAGTATCCATTGCCAAGGATTAATGACCTATTCGATCAGCTGCAAGGTTCGATGTAACATCCCGGAAATTCAGAAGTTTAGTTGAGGGGATAAAGTGTAAATAAGAAGGTCGACTCGGCGAGTCTATGGATAGACTCGGCGAGTCGAGTCGCGATTCAGGTCACGTGTTAAGTGACCAACTCGGCGAGTCAGAAGCTGGGACTCGACGAGTTGGTGCTGAATGGAGAAAACCCTAATCCTAGGGGTTGTGCCCTATATAAAGAACATAATACCCTCTCCCCAGCCTCTTTACCCTCCCTTTGAGTCCCAGAAACCCTAATAGTCGTGAGTGAGATATTGGAGTGCAATTTGGAGCTTGGATAAGTGGGATAGGAAGGAGATCTTGAAGACTAAGAAGCTTGGATCAAGGAGGCTTGAGGAGATTCGGTTCACTCATCAGTTGGAGGTTGTTTTGAGGTAAGAATTCGTCATCTTGGCTTTATTCCTTCTAGATCCACCTTTCTGGAGCTTTAGGGTTTGTTTGGAAGAAATTATGTTGAGATCTTGATGAATGAGTTAGATCTGGAGTTGAAACTCCAGATCTGAGTCCCATATGGATGCTATGTGAAGAAAGCCCTATGATTAGCCATGCAAAAGCCAACCGTAATGAGTTAAGTTCCATTGTAACTTGGTTTTTGATGAATGGGTCATGGAAGCACGTAAAGGTAGCAACTTTATGTTGCTAATGAACCTTAGGAACCCTGATCTAGTGTTTGGAGTAAGCGAGTGGCTCTATGACTCGAGATTATGGAACTTTCATGTTGGACTCGGCGAGTCGGACTAGAGATTAGACATGAGTTGCGTAGTGACTTGGCGAGTCACATGGGTGTACTCAACGAGTTGCATGAAGATAGGCAAGAACTCGACGAGTTGGAAGAACAACTCAGCGAGTCTGTTGAAGATTGCTTAGGACCCGACGAGTTTGTTCTTGGACTCGGCGAGTCTGGTCATGGAAATCCACCCTTTCTAGTTAATTCGTGAATCAGTGAGTTGGGGGATGACTCGGTGAGTTGAGCATGAAGGGACTCAGAGTTTGTTGGAATCGGTGAGTCTTGGGGCGACTCGGCGAGTTGAGTCGCGATATGGGAGTTTACAGAGCATGGGGACTCGACGAGTCAGCGGGTTGACTCGGCGAGTAAAGTCAGTCAGGAAGTTTGACTTTGACTGAGGACTTTGACTTTGACCAAGAGTTGACCAGTTGTCTTCCAGGGGTATTTTGGTAATTATTGGTTTTGGTTATTTGGTGTTGTCTAGTGGTGGAGTTCGTGTCGGAGGTTGGAGCAGCGTGATCTTATCTCTTCAGTCAGCAATTGCGAGGTGAGTTATCCTCACTATATCGACAGGGTCTACGGCACCAAGGCCGGCCCTTTATCGGATGGAAGTCCGGGTAGTTATTGGTTATGTTATTGCTTTGCTATGTTTGCATCTTGGTAGTTAGGATGGTATATGTTAGAGACCTGGTTAGGGTCGGTATCCTGGGTTATAAGATGATGCTATGCTAGTGACCGGTTAGGTCGGTATCCTGGTAAGGATGTGCTATGTATGTGATCTACTAGATTGATTGATTAATTGTGAACTGTTATATGATTATATGTTTATGTGCACATGGCTGTTAGACTGGGGTTGGGTTGAGGCGGGTCCTGCTTTGTGCTATAGGCCAACATACCTAGGGCAGACCGGTTATCCCGAAGGCCCAGCGAGCGGTCCGGATAGGCTGTAGGCCCCAAGAGGGCGGACCAGACATATCGAGGCTCGGAGAGTGGACCAAGCCGACTGAAGGCCCGGTGTGGGCGGACCAGTCATACTGTAGACTCAGAGAGTGGACCAGGTGGATTGAAGGCCCGGTGCGGGCAGACCAATCACACTGTAGACTCGATGTATATGGCTAGACCCGGAGGTGGACCAGGTGGATTGTAGGCCCGGTGCGGCGGACCAGTCACACAGTAGACCCGAAGTGCATGGTTGTTCTGTTCTATGTTTATGTTATGATATGTGTATGGTATTGTGGTTGGTATTTTGGGGGTAACTAGCTAAGCTTTCGGGCTTACAGTTTTCAGTGTATTATTTTAGGTACTTCAGGAGATCATGGCAAGGCGAAGGCGTGATCGTACCGCTTCTCATGTTTTATGTACTTATGATGTGATTCTAGGAAATACTCTGATAATAAATGAATTGAAAACCGTTTTGTAATGAATTAATGAAAATGGGTTGTTTTTGAAAAGTTTAAATTGGTTTGAATTTTTAGAGCGTTACATTCGAGCTATTTCTCAAAGATCGATCTTAGGTCAGGATATCATCAGTTGAAGGTAAGAGAGTATGATATTGAGAAAACTGCATTCAGAATGAGATATGGACACTACGAGTTCTTGGTTATGTCGTTTGGACTAACCAATGCTCCAGCAACGTTCATGGATTTGATCAATAGGGTTTGTAAACCATTCCTCAATAAATCTATGATAGTGTTCATAGATAACATTCTGATTTACTCGAAGAGCCAGGAAGGGCATGGCAAGCATCTACGGGAAGTGTTAGAAGGCTTGAAGAAGGAGAATCTGTATGCAAAGTTCTCCAAATGTGATTTTTGGATTCGAGAAGTCCAATTCTTGGGTCACGTGGTTACCTGTAACATCCCGAAAACACAGTTTGAAAATTTCGTTTAATTTAATAATAAAAACCATAGTCAATAAACCTCATACAAAATCTTAAGCAATGTATCTCAAAATATTATAACAACTGTCAAGTATATCGGAGTATAAACATCACAGGTTGAACAAATGGTGTGTGCGCTGCAATCTTCCCAAGCTCCTCTTTTGAAAACTAAGTACCTAAAACCAAAACTGAAAACTGTAAGCGCGAAGCTTAGTGAGCTCCCCCAATCTACCACATACCATAAAATAACATATGAAGCACATACTGGGCCTTACCCACTGCATCAGAGCAAAGTCCGGACTAACTGGGGCCTTGCCCCCTACATCGGACCGAAATCCGGAAACTGCATTGGGCCCAACCCCGGACTAACCGGGGCCTTTCCCCCTGCATCGGACCGAAGTCCGGCTAACTGCATCGGACCGGAGTCCAGACTAACTGGGGCCTTGCCCCCCGAATCAGACCGAAATCCAGAAACTGCATCTGGCCGAAGCTCGGACTAACTGGGGCCTTGCCCCCTACACCGGGCCAAAGTCTGGCTAACTGCATCCGACCGGAGTCCGGACTAACTGGGGTCTTGCCCCTACATCGGACCGAAGTCCGGCTAACTGCATCGGACCGGAGTCCGGACTAACTGGGGCCTTGCCCCCTACATAGGACCAAAGTCCGACTAACTGCATCGGACCGGAGTCCGACTAACTGGGGCCTTGCCCCCTACATCGTACCAAAGTCCGGCTAACTGCATCGGACCGGAGTCCAGAATAACTAGCTGAACATAGCATAGCATAATCATAACTACTAGCATAAATACATATACTGCATACTTCGTCGGACCGAAGTCCGGAACACATAACACAAAAACATGCTTGAATCACAAAGACATCAAGCACACTGAACTACTGCATTGGACCGAAGTCCGGAAACTACTGCTAACTAGACGGGTCGGTATTGTGGCCGTAGACCCGTTCCTACTGGAAGGAAACTCACCTGAACTGATGAACTCGGCCGATAACCCTCTGCTGCTAACCGATAACTCTCCGAAATGCTGCTCCTCTAGCTCCCTGAGCAACCAATACCAATAACAACACTTAGACTAAGTTGTCCTCCCGGGGTCAACTAAGTCAACTTTGGTCAAATTCCTGGTCAAAGTCAACCTTCCTGATTGACTCTACTCATCGAGTCAACCCGTCAACTCGTCGAGTTCTTATACTTAGAAAACTCCCATAACACGACTCAACTCGTCGAGTCGCCCCAGGACTCGTCGAGTTGAACAATCTCTGAATTCCGTCTTGACCAACTCACTGAGTCGCTAACCGACTCACAGATCCGAAGCTTAACCAAAAGAGGTTGGGGGGTCTGCGACCTGACTCGTCGAGTCCAAGAACAGACTCGTCGAGTCCAAGGCAAGCTTTAACAAACTCGCCGAGTTGTTCTTCCAACTCGCTGAGTCCTCGCTCATGTTCATACAACTCGCCGAGTACACCCATGTGACTCACCGAGTTTCTTCAGCTCTCAATCCATACAATGGCTTTTCGAGCCAAGCAGGGGCTCCAATCCATAGATTCACTCTTCTACATTCTATCCCTCACGTAAAGTGACAAACTTTATGTGAAACCAAGGAGTTAAAGGTCCAAATCACTATAGGGCTAGGGCTTAAGACAAAGGGGATTTACCAACAACTCTTTGACTGATACTTTATGACATTTTAGACTAACAAAAGTCTAGATCTGAAGTAGCAACCTCAGATTCAAACTCGAAATCCAAAATAGATCTCAAACATACCAAAAATGGCCCCAAAACTCATCCATGAATAAATCTAGATGCAAAAGAGGGAATGTAATATCTTATTACCTCCAAGATGTGCCCAAACTGAAGTATATTCTGGATCCACACCACTCTCTTGATGCAATCCCTTTTGATCTTCATGTTTCTTCCACTAGAAACAACTTCCAAAGCTTCAATCTTCCTCCAAAGGCCTCACACACACGATCTTAGGGTTTTCTGGTTCTCAAGGGCAATAAGGAGGTTGAGAGAAGGACATAAAGTCCTTTAAATAGGGTGCAACCCGTGAGATTAGGGTTTTTCTCATTCCAGCACCAACTCGTCGAGTCCAGCTTCTGACTCGGCGAGTTGGTCACTTAATTCGCGACCTGAAAACCGCTCCGACTCGGTGATTAAGTATACCTACTCGTCGAGTCCCTTCTTCAATTTATACTTTTATCCCTTAACTCAAACTTCTGAAATTTGGGATGTTACATTACCCAAGAAGGGATAATGGTTGACCCAACAAAGATCGAAGTTGTGATAAATTGGGAACGACCAAAAAGTCCCACAGAGATTCGAAGCTTTCTAGGATTAGTCGGATATTACCGAAGGTTTATCCAAGGCTTTTCTTCGATAGCTGCTCCACTGAGAGCTTTGACCCACAAAGGAGCTACTTATACATGGAGTGAGAAGCATGAAGAAGCATTCAAGAAGCTAAAGAAGAAGTTATGTGAGGAACCTATTCTTTCTCTACTCGATGGATTTGAAGACTTCGCAATGTATAGCGATGCGTCGGGAGTCGCGTTAGGGTGTGTTCTAACTCAAGGAGAAAAAGTGATAGCATATGTGTCTCGACAATTGAAAGAGCACGAAAAGAACTACCCCACTCATGATCTGGAGTTGGCAGCGGTAGTATTCGCTCTAAAGATATGGAGGCATGTCACACCCCAAAACCGGAACAGCGGAAACGTTCGGGGGTGGAGGACGTCATGTACAGTATCACAACAAAGCATAGTAGTAAACAAGCAACAACATCATCCATTGCATTAATAATATAATTTTATACAAGTGTATTCTGTGAAGTTTATAAGACATCAAAATGTAAATCAAAATAAGAGATGACTCTTGAACGAGCTCCATCTTCTCAAAACCTAGCATCGGTACCTGTCTACTGATGACCTGAGAATACAAGTTATTTTGAAAGAGTTTATCAGCATAAAAGCTGGTGAGTTCATAAGTATTTTAGTTTCATTATTTGTATGAAAATGTTTGTATGTATTTGAATGTATAAGCTTGTAATTGTTTGTAGTAAAGTTATAAGTGTTTACTTGTAGTAAAATGTTTGTAGTACAGTTGTAAGTATTCACTAGTAGTAAAATGTTCGTTGTAAATGTTTGTAAAATGTTTGTATCTCCCTAGAAAATCCCATGTTTTCTAGTAAGCTATAGTCTTCTACCAAGACCCAATGTTCGGTTTGTTTGTTGTAAAAGTATGTATCTTTCCCAAGTCTACCTATCATTATCAAAATATAGTTTGTATGTTATCGTTTATCTAGAAAATGTTTCAAGGAAATGTATTAGGGAAAATATTATAGAACTATAGTTTTGTATATGTAAACTACCTTAATACTATTTACCTTAAATCCAGTGAATTATAAGGTAAGGTGAGATTTGCAACCATACTGATTGACGGCTGAAGAAACACGACGATGAAAGACGTCGAAAATAAATGTGACATTTGTCACCCCATCGGCTTGGTCAGCCTAGGACTATAGTTAACAGTCAGAGTGCGGGATAGTCTGTCCCGTATAGATCTATACACACAATGCCCGCTCTCCCTCCAGGAGACTCTGGTTACCAACATGACAACGGTGGAATCCGCGTCATGTAGAAATAAATCTCATATTCTAAATGTTATGTTGATGTATGTTCCTTCTGTTTACTTGTAAATGTATATGTATATGTTCTCTTGTTTGTTCCTCATAATAGTAAGTTATTTTTGTTTCTCATTATAGTATGTTCTGACTAATGTATGAACTGACTCTTTGTATGTTTCATTATACTAGAATTAATGAGTAGTATCTTCCTAAACTATACATATTATAGTTTATTAGTAGAATTGTTTGTATAACTGAATGTATTGAACTAAGATAAAAGCTATTATGTCTTATACATATATACATAATATATAGCTAAGGATCAAACGACACTCGGACAAACAACCGGGGTACTCTAAGTCCACAACCAAACAAAGAACAGGAAAATAAAGTGAGTTAATCAGTCCTAAGTCCTTCCAACCTTAATTATATAACTATATATGCATCAGGCATGGTTTTGACAATATAAATATATAAGTTTAAAAAGAAGTTTTGTAAAGCCTTTTGAAGAGTTCAATAACAAATATTGATGACTTGATGTCACTTTATAAAATGATTTAAAAGCAGTTTGGCATTTAAGAACAAGATTGATAAAGAATATAACATGTAAAAGAGTTTGATAACTAGTTTGAAGTAGTTTGTTTGATAAAACATTTAAACGTATAGAAAATCCATTTGTTTAATATAACATTTAAAAGTACTGTAAATCCATTTGTTTGATATAGAAGTTAAAAGTATAGTAAATCCATTTGTTTGATAAAACAGTTAAAAGCATAGTAAATCCATCTGTTTGATAGTTATAAATCACATGTGATTGATACTATAACTATAATGAGTCAACTTGTATCCCCCCATAAAAGCATTTAAAACATTTAAAAGGTTGATTAAGGGGTATGAACTCACCTGTAGTGAGTGGTTTGGATGAAAGTGTTGGACAAGGTGTTAGGTGTCAAGTGAAGACTTGAACACACACAATGATCCTATTTAACATATAAAGACACATATATGTATCTAATTAGTGATTATAACACTAATTAAGCAAGTATAAACACCCTAAAACATGGAAAACACTTTGATTCAAGTGTTATAAGATCATAGGGTTGCATCTAAGGTTAGTAGGGGTGTACATTGGTGTTCACGGCACAAGAGTAAACTCCCTTAGAGTTTACGACCTAGGGTTTGCGGCCCTATTGTGATTACGACTGTAAGCTCACGGAAAGGTGTGTAATTCTGATGTTTAAGGTCCTATAAGTGCATTGGGAGTGTTCTATAGATAGTTCCTTGGCTTAAGAAAGTGTTGTGGCAACTTTGCACCCAAGAACTAGGGTTTACGGCCTTAGGAGATGCCCTGGCTGTAAACACCTTTCATTATAGCTTTCTTGATGATTCCAAGGTGTAAACTAATTGATTCTAGTATATAAAAACTTAAGACAAGAGTACTTACAATATAAAAGCTTTTTTGGGTGTTTAAGGCTCAAGAACACTAGTGTGTTCTTGGTGAAATGAAGAACACTTGAAGATCTATCCAAAAGAAGAGATTGCATGGATGAAATTATGTGTATTCATTAGATATGGAAGGATATCAAGTTGAAAATGGAAAGTTTACTTACTAGATTGAAGATTGGAAGCAAAACTCTCAAGATCCTTGAGAGAGAATCCGTTTTCTTGGGCTTGGAATGGTAGAAATGAAGAAAAATAACTAAGTGTCATATATATACTAGGGGTTCATGGCCACTTGGAGTTTACGGCCGTAAACCCAAGTGCCTTTGCCGTGAACTCCTCTTGTGAGGGTTTAAGGCTTGATTGTTGCTCAATAAACCTAGGGGATACTTTCTTTCACTAATTTCTTTGATGCATTTAAGATTAAAACACCCCACACGGACTCCAAAAGTGCTAAAAGTTAGCAGAAGCAAGTTTGACTTTGATTTAACGTAGGGTTTGTACAAATGGAAATTTCGGGTTGTCACAAGGAATTACCTCTATGGCACAAAGTGCAAAATTTTCACTGATCATAAGAGTATCCAATATCTCTTTAATCAGAAGGAATTGAACATGAGGCAACGACACTGGCTAGAGTTACTAAAGGACTACGGCTGTGAGATACTTTACCACCCCGATAAAACAAATGTTGTAGCTGATGCTCTAAATCGAAAAGTCAACCTTGAAAGAAAAAGGCCAAGAGCGTTGAGAATAGAAGTTTTCTAGACAATTTTGGAAAGCATAAAGAAAGCTCAGGAAGAAGCTTCAGAGAAAAATGACCGAAAGGAAGAACGTTTAGGTAAAACGTTGGAGTTCAGTACTAACAACCAATGGTTGAAAGTATTCCAAGACAGTATTTGGGTACCTAAGACGGGAGGAGTAAGAGATCTTCTGATGGAAAAAGCTCACGAGACCATGTACTCAATTCATCCCGGCAGTATTAAAATGTATAGGGATCTAAAACCCTGCTACTGGTGGCCGACGATGAAGCTTAATGTTACAAAGTATATGGCCGAGTGTGTAAGATGTGCAAGAGTTAAGGCACAACATCAGAAACCATACGGGACTTTAGAACCTTTAATTATACCCATGGGTAAAAGGTAAGACATCACCATGGATTTTGTGACTAAACTACCTCGAACGAAGAATGGTCACGATATAATTTGGGTAGTCATAGACCATTTCACTAAGAGTGCACACTTCATAGCAGCCAACGAGAGTTGGTCTATGGATAAGCTCACAAATGCTTACGTGAAGGAGGTCGTAAGACTTCACGGTGTTTCTCTAACGATTGTATCATATCATGATATTCGTTTCACGTCAAGGTTTTGGAGAAGTCTACAAGAGGAATTGGGATATATGCTAAGAGCATGTACCCTGGAACGATTCAAACATTGGAATATATGCTAAGAGCATGTACCCTGGAACTCCAAGGTAATTGGGATGAGCACTTACCTCTGGTAGAGTTTTCCTACAATAACAGTTTCCACTCGAGCATCAAGATGGCACCCTATCAAGCTTTGTACAGACAGAAGTGACGTACCCCGTCTTGTTGGCTTGAGTATGGGGAAAAGCAGTTTATGGGACCAGAGATAGTCCATGAGACTGCTAAGAAGTTAAAGGTGATCAGGGAAAGGATGTTAGCAACTCAGGATCGTCAGAAGAGCTATGCTGATAAGAAAAGACTACCGATGGCATTCGAAGTTGGAGATTCCGTTTTGCTTAAAGTCTCACCGTGGAAGGGACTTATAAGATTCGGGAAACGAGGAAAGTTGAGTGACTGAGTCCAAGGTTTATTGGACCGTTCAAAGTTCTTCAGAAGATTGAGAACCAAGCTTACAAGCTCGAATTGCCCGAAAAACTAGATGGTAAGCATAATACTTTCCATGTGTGTTATTTGAGGAAATATCAAGGGAGAAGTTCCTGACATAATTCCAATCTCAGAATTAAGAATGGATGAGAATAAGAGGCTAATCGAAGAGACCGAGGCAATCGTTGACCGTAAGACTAAGAAGTTATTACACAAGATGGTCGATTTAGTGCTAGTCTGTTGGAAATATTCGAATGGGCCGAATCTCACCTGGGAGACATAGAGTGACATGATAAGTCGTTATCCACATCTGTTTACTGATGCATGATTCCGGGACGGAATCATCCTAAGGGGGAGAGAATTGTAACGCGCGTGTTTCTGCTCTACGCATTAGTATAATGATGTAATGGTTAAGGTCAACCATTGTAACCTATTTTGAAGTAATAAAGATAAATTACATGAATATTATGTGAATTATGTGATTTTATATGCTTATATATTCGTTTATAAAGATAATAAGATATAATAAAAATAAGTGTCGAAAATAAAGTGTTAGATAACCCCAATATCTATGAAGAAATTGGTAGTGGTCATGAAAAAGATTACGGAGATATAAAAAACGGCGATATCTGAGCTATAATGAGGAAGTTATGACTTGTCGAAGATTTACGGCTAAACCGACACGACACCGGGTAACGTAAAAAGTGAATTTTTGATAAACTTTTTAGCCTTATCAATCTAAAAAAAATTCATAGTATACGTTAAACCGAGAGCGTGCATAAAAAGAACGTCCAAATCTGACTTCGTATGAGGAAATTACGATTTTTCTAAGATTTAGCACAACAGTGTACCGCCCGGAATTCGAATTTTAGATTGGTCGATTTTTAGCCAAAATAATTTAAACAAGAAATGAAGATATCATTAATATGAGTTTAACGATAAAAATACAGTCGAAAACGGAGCTCGTATATTAAAAATATGGACGAAACTTAGTCTCTACTCTTCTAGCGCGATAAATTCGATACAATTTTGCAAATAGGAGATAGAATGAGAATTAGCCGACGGGGTCTAAATGATAGTTGTGTTACTCGTAAATACCAACGTGTGGATATAAAGAATGTAGAAAATGAAGCTCATACTATCACACCCCAAAACCGGAACGGCGGAAACGTTCTGGGGTGGATGACTTCATATCATGTGTCATATAGTAATCAAAGTACAACAAAAAATTGCATTAATAGTAATAATTTTACATGATTTACATTACAACGTATCAAAGTATACAAGCAAATATAATAAGTACAGCAAGGTACTAAGCCATCTTCATCAACAGCTCCGGGGGTGTACCTGTCTAATTGTTGACCTGAGAATACAAGTTATTTGAAAAGCGAGTATCAGCATTTTTACAAATGCTGGTGAGTTCATAAGTATTTAGTGACATTTATTCAAATAACTTTATAATGTAGTAGTTTAAGTGTTTACAATACATTTGAGTTCTTTCCAGAAAATCCTATATTTTCTTTAATAAAAGCAGCCTTCTACCAAGACTGGTCAGTGTTATGTGGTAAAAAGTAGTTTTCCCTTAATTGTTATCATTATCAAAATACTGAATTTGATTATTAAAGAAAGCAAGAGACATCAGGGAATATCATATGCCTCAGCAGTGAGGACTGCTGACTAAGGCAAGGAATTCATAGACTCCATGAGAGTATCGAACGAACGACACGCCTGGTTCGGTCTAACAAGTGGAGACACAGACCCCAGAAGGTACCAAATGAAAGGTACAGCTGGTAAGGTCTAAAAACAGTGAACACAGACCCCAGACAGTACCAACTGAATGATACGTCTAGCAAGGTCTAAAGCAGTGAATACAGTGAATACAGTGGATACAGTGGATACAGACCCCAGACAGCACCAAATGAATGATGCGTCTAGTAAGGTCTAAAACAAAGAATACAGACCGCAGACAGTATCAAATGAAAGATACATTTTGCAAGGTCAAAACAGTGTGACTCTAAAAAATGGGTTACCAGCATACAGTGTAAATTGCCGGTGAATACCGTTACCTTAAGGCCAATGAATTATAAGGTAACACGGGATACTCGTAACCATACTGACTAGAGTTCCAGATGCCCTACAAGTGTCTATAAAATGTGACATTTGTCACCCGTTGGCTTGGTAGGCCGGGACTGTAGCTAGCAGTCTAGGTGCGGGGTTGTCAATCCCGTATAGATCTATACACACAATGTCCGCTCTCCCTACAGGAGATTCTGGTTACCAACTAGACGACGGAGAAGGCCGTGTCCTGAAGATGCATCCCAAATAGTGGGTAGAGACTTCCAAATAGTGGGTTTCTAATGTAAGTGCTGAACTAGAGGTAGAGACTCATAACTGAATTGACTAAAGTAAACCCATATGTCTATGCTTGTGTACATAATATATAACTAATAAATCAAACGACCTTCAGATGGACATCCGATCCCACCAGACCACATCTCAACGAAGAAAAGGAAATAGGGTGGACAAGCCTTCCTAAGTCCTTCAATCATTATTTATATGCATCTATACAAGCACAGACATACATCTAACTACACTTGAGTGTGTATCAAGTGGAATCATACAGTGGGGAATAATCGACTTGTGAAGTATATACGTACAGTGAAATATCCGAGTCGTGAAGTATAAGCGTACAGTGAAATATCCGAGTCGTGAAGTATAAGCGTACAGAGTGGGATAATCGAATCGTGAAGTATAAGTGTATCACGAAGTAGAGATGTCACAACTGAAAATTTTGAGCCATGTAATCTATACATTCAAGTTAATGGGAATCAAAAATTTCAATCAAATACAACATGCTAGAACTACAAATAGTCATCAAACAATTGGAGACCCTAAAAGTCATTGTTAAGTCCATTTTGGATTAGGACTCCCTTATTGGATCCAAATGGACCAATAAGCTTCCAATTAGACTATCATGGGCTTAGAACCCTAATTGGGCTCTAATTGGACCCACACTAAATTATTTCAACATTTTTGGGCCATATTGGGCCTAGAATGAAATAAATTAATGACTATGAACCATAATTAACCTAATTTGACCCTAACTAGTCATAAAAATCACCTTTAAATTTATTTGGACCAAAAATCACTCAACTTAACCATGTAAATTGGGCTTAAGTATTTAAAGCCCAAACATTCTCTTTTTTCCTCCAATATTTTCGGCCCAAATCAAGCCCAAGAGAAAGGTTTGACTTTCTCATGCCACCTCACTATTAACCAAAGGACTTCCATGCAAGAAACTCATATCTCCATGCAAACATCACCTCAAATATCATTTCTTCTTCTCTCCTCTCTCACTCTCGGCCATACTCACACACACAAACTCACAAAAATCTCTGAACTCTCTCTCAAGAACACTCCCTTCTTCTCCATCCAAAATCTCGAAAAATAGGAAGCATTCAAGGAAGTTCTTCCACAAAAATCATCATCTAAGGTAAGGTTTTGTTTGGATCTATGACTTGTATTCCTTATTTATCAAAAATCTCTTCCTAATCCATGCAAAAATCATGATCTTGCACTCTAGAAACCCCATAATCTTGAAAAGTTCATCAAGGAGTGCAAAGGCCAAAAATCACTTCATTTCTTCCAATCTTTCTTCAAGAACCGAAACTACCCCCTAAGGTGAGCTTCATACCCCCTATTTTCTGTTTTTATGAGTTTTGTGGGGGGGGGGGGAATACAAGTGAAAGTGTAGATCTATATGTGTTTGTATGCCTTGTATGATTTCCATGCTTATATGTATGCTTTTATGTGTTTTAATGTTGGATCTAGCCATAAAACCCCTCAAAACCGAGATATATCTTGTGTTAAATGATTTTAGCTTCAAATATATTTCTAAATACAAAGTGTTTCAAGAAAGATAGCTAAATGGTTTAGTAACAATTTTCTTTAAGCTAAAAACACAAATTTTGGGCCAAAAATGTGAAAAATACAAAATTAAGGGCCCAAATTGACATTTCACAGATTCTGATGGATGAAGTGTGCCAAAACAGTTTCCATAAAACTATTTCTGGAATTATACACAATTAGAGGATTAAAAACATGAATTTCAAGCTTAATGGGCTAAAAATGGAAATTTCGGCCCAATGAGGCCCATTATGCGAATTTTTCTGTTTTGGAGGGCCAAAACTGTGATTTTCTATAAAACAGTGGACTATAAGTGTTCCAAATCCTTTTCAAAGGTTTAAAATGCTTTTTAAATTTAAAAAGGACCAAAGTTGCAAAAATTTTCCAATTTGGGCCAAAATTGTCAAAGTTGCGAAAAGAAGGGATTAAAACCGAGAAAAACTGCATTTTCAGGGACTTAAACTGTTTTCTATGAAAAATATGCTGAAAAATATTAATTTCAATAATTTTTTGTGTTAAAATGTCAAGAAAATTAGTTTAAGGACCAAACCGGGAAGTATTTAATAAAAGGGTTGAAAATGTAAATTTTACAAATAATGAGGGGCTGAAAACAGAAATATTTCAAGGCTAATTCAATATACACAATTTGATTAAATAATAGCATCGCAACTATCGACGAAATACAACACATTACAACACCAAAAGTCGTTGTTAAACGAATTGGCTCGGTCTCGAGCCAATAGAAATCTACAACTACTAACTCTACGACACTACGGTTCATATAAATAATGTTTGGGAACTTAGCTTACATACGAGTGTGCACAGACGTCTACGCACCATCTTCGGGCCCCAAAAGTGTAAAATCTTGCTTGTTGGGCCTAGCTAGCCCAATGACCTGATCTTAAGGCCCGAAGACGCATATTTTCTACGAAGTGTTGAGTTTCACCGACTCGGCACAACGTAGAGGGACTTTCAATGGCTTGTATACCACTGGTCCCCAAGGGTCCTTGGTATTGCTAGAAAAGTCTGCATATTTTACGAGGCGGGTCGGGGACCCCTCGCACGCATATTATCCCCAACCGATTTATAGAGTCATCGAGGCCTTCGTGTCCTCTTTCTCTTCGGATGTGGGACTACACCTAGTCCGGGCGATTGGATAACGCGATTAGTACTGACGACGCCTTCGGGAATCGTTAGTATAACTATAAACTGGGCGTTTGTGTAACGCGGGTTTGTAGTAAATAATCCTGCTCGAGAACCTTCCAACGTCACCTGGGACCGACACTTCTATCTTTGTAATGGTTTCAACGCAACTTAATGGATTTCAAAGGAACTAGGGGAACATCGGGTTTTCCTAGGGTTTTTAATACATACAGATTTGAACTGCATACATCTTCAATGAACATTTTTTTGACACAAGTATAGAAACAAACAAGCATACTTATGGATCTTCACAAACGTTTTCAAAAGCTTTTCTTTTCAGAAAATATCGGATTTTCTGGTGGTTTTTCAAACAATACAAACATTCGATTTCAAACACTACTTATGAACTCACCAACATTTTATATGTTGACGTTTTTCAAAATACTTGTATTCTCAGGGAACCAGTGAATCAAGGGAAATCATATTCAGTGACGGTTGCAGTTTATTTATGTACGAATCAAACAATTTAATTTTTGGGAATGTAATGTTTAAACAATGTATGACATGTAAACACTGCTGGTTGTAATATATTAATGCACGGTGACGAATGTTGTTATGTTTCATATATATTCAATGTTATGGTATTCAATTGAGTCACGACAGCCCCCGGACGTTTCCGTCGTCTGGTTCGGGGGTGTGACAAGAGACGACAATAAGTGAAGTAAGAGCGTCTATCAGGTATAAGCGACTACAAGTATAAGTGAAATAGAGACAATAACAGGTATAAACGCATCACGAAGTGAAAGCGTTATCGAGTAGGAGTTTAAAATACATGAAAGCGAAGCAGCAGTAACAAACAAGTAAAAGTATACATCGTGAAAGGAACTTTGATGAAAACCTTGGAAACCTTTATATTTAGGAAAATCGCATTTGGTGTTCTTGGTAAAGTAAGTTTGAAAGCCTTTAAAATCTTTGGAACCTTTATAAACCAGTTTAAAATGAATTTAGATAAAACAGTATAAGTAAGAGTTTTGAAACCATTGAAATCTCTTTGAAAACCATTATAGTGTCCTACTCGGTAAAACAGTGTACAGTGTGGTAAATCATTGTGCATGCGGGTTATCAATCACATGTGATTGATACGATAACTAGCATGTTTAACTTGTATTCCCCCCTATAAAACATGTAAAAACATTTAAAAAGGTTCATTAAGGGGTATGAACTCACCTGGTGTAAGTAGGTCCGACGAGGGTGTCGGTTGGGCGTTTGGTGTCACGTAAGGACTCGAACACACTCAATGACCTATTTAACATATGATAACGTATGTTCACATAAAATTAGTATATTTAATACAATTAGTATATTTACTCTCCGAGAGTAAACTCCCAAAGCTTAGTTTACGGCCCAGGGACATCTCACCATGAGTTTACGGCCGTAAACTCATGGTGAGGGGATCTAGTGTGTTTTAAGGCTTCTAACTTGTTCATGGAATTATTCTAGGTCCAAAACTATATAGTATGAGTGATTTTAAGGTCTTTAAGGGCATCTTAATGGAGTTTACGGCCCAGGGACAACTCCTAAGGGAGTTTACGGCCGTAAAATCTTATTCTTTGAGTTTATTGAAGTTTCAAGCCCCTAAATCACTTCTAGTAATTTATTCAAGGCTATGGGGGTGTTTGGGGTTCCAAGAGTGCATTCCTTTAGAGTTTATGGTCCAAATGACCATCCCTTGGGAGTTTACGGCCGTAAGCTCTATGGCTTGGCCGTGAACTCTCATACACCCTCAACTCTTTGATTTTAAGCCCTTGTTTCAACCCTAGGATTTTCTAGTGAAAGTATAAGGCCATTTAGGGGACAATTACTACCATTTTAGCAGGTTTAGGGGTGTTTATGGCCTAGGCACTTGCTTGGGCTGTAAACTCCATGTTACCCCATATTTCCTTGTTTTTAAATGATCTAAACCCGAAATAGAAAGTCCCTTAATTATGTCTTAAGCCTAAGGGTGGTTTGGGAGTGTTTTTGGGGCATTTTAGCATGGATTAGAGGTGTTTACGGCCTTCGCATATGCCTGGGCCGTAAACTCTCTTTTATGCCTCAAAATAATTGTTTTAATTGATCAAACACTCCTAGGCTAAATCCTCAATTTATTTTCAAGCTTTTAGGGACAATTTAGGGTCTTTTTGGCCTCATTTAAGGTGTTTACGGCCTAAGGAGGAGCTTAGGCCGTAAACTCCTCTTCTATAGCTTCTAAGTCTGATTTTTGGGCTATAAACACAAAGCATAATGTTTAGAATAAGCTAGGGTAAGCGGACTTACGATTTGGAAGCGTTTGGTTGCGGATTCGGGTCGAAAACGAGTCTAGAGAGAGAGTATAGAGAGAGAGAGAGAGGGTGGAAAAGCTCCAAATGGAGTTTACTCCCCCTTATATATGGGTGGGAGTTGGAGCTCAGTGGAATTCTACCCGATACTGCCGTTAAACGGGGCTTTTGGTCGCACCCGATTTAGTGGTCGTAATAATAAAAACTAACTTTTTCCGAATAAATGGAATATGTGTGTTATGTGTTTTTATTCCCTTTTATCATGACTTAACGGCATATTAAATATAAACAAATGAAATGTTTATTTAATTGACGACCTCTAATTAACGGAACTTTTATAAACTGGAATATTCTGTTAACGGTAACGGGGAAAATGTAACGGAACAACTTGGGTTGTCACACATACGCAGAAGATACGGAAGAAACTTAGGGTCCACTCTATGATAAAACCCCTATAAATAAAGAGTGAATACTTCATATTTTCTTCGCACCATAAGTCTTTCTTTCTCTCTCTAACTTCTCTCTAGACTCCCCAAACCCCTCTAAATCCCTAGTAACCTCAAGTTGCTAGAGGAAAGGTTCGGAGCGCCGGAAGGCTCCGAGAAAAAGAGCTTTTCGGCTCAGAAGCTCTGCTCCAACGGAACCAGGTTTTTAGCAAAACCCGCTGTAAGTGAGATACGCCTACCCTGCTTTAAATATAGCTTATAGTTAAATATAATATCATTATTATGAACCTATAAATATAATTTATCAGTGATTCAAAGTCGTTGTACTGATTGAACTACTTACGGGAGAGGTGTCTAGAATGGTCACATTGGGTTTGGTTGTTGGATTTCAGAAAAGTTGTATGCCGAAATGGTCTTGCTTCCCAACTGTCCTGCCTGACTGATCCTTACTTGATAGATCATGAAGTAGACTCTGAGTTACTGACGAATCTAGAATAATAATTAGTCGCAATAAGCATTATACTAAAGTCTAGTGGTAATAATACTAGGTTTCGTCGAAGGAAATCATATTGTTAAGAAGCGAAGGGCTGCTCGAACTTCGAGTCGTCACTTTAACAAGTTAGTGCATAGTTACTTTCATATTACACATAGATATGAAGTATTTTATATAAATTACGTGCTATGTGTGCATATTATCTTTTTACTTGATATTTATGTTTGATGAACATTTTTATACAAGTTTTAAATGATTTAAACTGTATATGTATTTTATATCTATAAAATATGTTGGGTAAAACATGGGTAGATGTAATAGACGATGTGTGATAAAATGATGAGATACCTCGATGTTTTAAGATGATCCAGTCATCTAGCGGATTATAGATGACAACCACGGACTATTCTAGACAGTCCGGTGGAACGCTAGCAGGCTCGCAACATGTAGGTGTTTATTTGAAGTTAGTGTTCACCAGCAGTACTCCATCCTCCACATGGTTGCCTTATTTGACATAAATTGCTGAGGAACCCCCAACGCAACGTTGTCGCCCGATGAAAGTCCTTAGACTAGCTCTCTTGTGTTAGATGTTTTAGGGACATAAAGTGAGGATAACGGGAACGGGTGTAATCGGGTTTGTGTGGTTGATAAAGTTAATAAACTTATTTATTGTGGGTTGAAAACCCTATGTGCTCACCAGACTCCCAAGCCTGACCCACTCAGTTTCTTGTATTACAGGTAGTGGCACATGAGCATAGATATGATGTTGGGATGAGGGATTACGGATTATAGGTATGTAAATATGAAATAATGTAGTAAGACTTATATTGTACTGTTTATGCTTTTGATTTGTATCGAGCATGACATCCTAAGGTTTTTAATGAAATACATTTCTTCGAAAATGCTTTGATAAATCTTTTTCATATTTTATTTTGGGAACGAATTCCGCAACCGTTTTCTTTAAAATGTTACTCTGATTTTTAAGCAAAGCATAAACAAAATCGGTCTTTTCTGGTCGTGAAAATAGGGATGTCACACACACACGCACACACACACATACACACACACACACACATATATATATATATATATATATATATATATATATATATATATATATATATATATATATATATATATATATATATATATATATAATATATGTAACGACCCAATTTTTTAATTAAATTTTTTATTTTTAATTTACCAAAACAATTCCAATAAACCACCAAATCTGAAGAATAATTGTTTTCAAATCCATAACAATAACAATTTTATTTCAAATATCAGAGTGTCCCAACAGAAAACGACAGAGAGAGTGCATGTTGCGACATCAAGCCTTGCCCTTGCCCTTAGGCTCAGAAGTATCTGAGAGAGCGCTACAGGCAACGTTAACAGCAACTGGTGGCTTTTTCTTCTTCATACCCGACGTCCCAACGTCCTCCTTCCTCCTCGGCCTCAATAGCAGCGGGAACAATAGCGCACTGATAGTGGTGGTGGCGCTCCAACGGTGAAGTAGCGGGTGGTGGATGAAGCCTCATATAACGGCGGCTGAAGAAGGAGAAGGAGTAGAAGGACGGTCGTCCGGTGACCCATGGCGATGCAATCGGTGGCGGCGTCTGGATGACAATAGTGAAGGTGGCGGCTGAAGACATCCTTCATAGGGTTAGGGTTTGAAGCGGGAGGGTGACGGGTTATATACCCTGATCCCCCAAACTTACCTCCATAATGACAAGTTTAGCCCCTCCCTTCCCTCATTTCTTTCAAAATAAATCCATATTTTACCCTTTTAACCCTGCCTCCTGAAACCTTCTACAAATTAAGTCCGAATTTTACGATTTAGCCCCCGCCTTCTGAAATCTCTTTCACATCCAGTCCCAAAATGTTACCGCATCCCCTTCTTCCATAAATCCTTACATATTATGTCCAAATAATACCAAGACCCCCTGACTTCTAAAATCCTATGCAAAACAAGTCCTGAAATTACACTTTAACCCCCGATTAATCTAAATTATAACATTCGGCTCCCCAAAACCAACACTCCACTAAATAATATGGATTTAGGGAGACTATTTGTTCATCACTTTTATCTATTTATTTATTAAATAAACAGAATGTTACACATAAAGTTGGCACCTTGTAACAGCCCGGAATTTCAAATATTGATATAATTATGATTTGGGGGTGTTTTAAGAGGGGACTCGGCGAGTTGGAGCCTAGACTCGCCGAGTAGGATCGCAGACTTGGTCGCGGGATCGCGACTGGACTCGACGAGTCCAGATATGGACTCGGCGAGTCGACGCTGTTCAGCGGAAACCCTAACCGTTCAGGTTTGGGACGTATAAGAGGCACTTATGGGCCGTCATTGTTCATTTTGGCCTTCTGAGAAGAACCCTAAATCGATTGGGTGCATCTGGAGCAAAGTTTAAGGGCCATTGTTGATCTTGGAAGGGTTGTGGTGCAAGGAAGAGAAGGGCTTGGCTAAAGGAACAACAAGGGAGTCACGTTCTGAGGATTTGGGGACACAGAGGGCACATTATTCAGGTAAGAACTCGAATTATCCTCTGCTATGTTGATGTGTTACGGAATTAGGGTTTATGGAACTCCTTTGTGATTAGATTAAGTGTTACCCTTGTTACCCAAACGACTATAACCCTGTATTAGGACCTTAGAGGTCCAGAAGGTCCCATGCTTGTGTATTTCGGGGCAATACTTATCTCAGGAAGCAGTTTGATCGACTGCATGGCATGGACTCGACGAGTCTGATGAACAGACTCGGCGAGTAGTTTGAAGAATAACTGGGACTCGTCGAGTTGTTCTTCAGACTCGGCGAGTTGAGTCGGGGTGGCCCCGCGATTCTTCCAGGAGGAACTCGTCGAGTAAAAAGGGGATACTCGACGTGTAGAAAGGGTGTCTTAAGGAATCGGTGAGTTAAGGGCGAGTGGACTCAGAATCGTTGAACTCGGCGAGTCTTGGGGTGACTCGGCGAGTTAGGTCGCGGGTTGAGTGAAGTTCTGAGCCTGGGGACTCGGCGAGTCTTAGGGTTGACTCGGCGAGTAGGGTCAGTCAGGGGTTGACTTTGACCTTGTCTTTGACCAAGGATTTACCAGTGGTTTCAAGGGTATTTTGGTAATTGTTGTTATTGTTTGAGTTCAGTGCATTGGTGACTATTCAGAGGTGGAGATCGTATCAGTGATCGGAGCAGCTTGAGCTATCTGTTCAGTCGGCAGTTTCGAGGTGAGTTATCCTCACTATATCGCTAGGGTTTATGGCACCAATGCCAACCCTTTTATCGGATGGAAATCCGGGTAGTTGTCAGTTGTTATATGTTATGGGCCGGAAGGCAATATATGTTATGGGCCGGAAGGCATTACTATGTGGACCGGAAGGTCATGGCCTGGAAAGGCGTATGTATGCATTTAGTATGTTGACTGATTCATAGGGTAATGTTATGATAGTGACCGGCTAGACCAGTATCTTGTTAGAGTAATGCTATGATATGTGATCTGTGATCGATTGTTGTCTATGAACTGTTATATGATTGTTTGTTATGTTATATGTGCATTTTATGCTTATGGGCCGGAAGGCAATATGTTATGGGCCGGAAGGCGATATGTTATGGGCCGGAAGGCGATTATGTTGTGTGATGGACCGGAAGGTCGGCGTGGGTAGGACCGGAAGGTTTACCCAGCAGGGACGGAAGTCCCCTGAGACACATGGACCGGAAGGTCAGGGCCTGGAAAGGCGTATATGTGGTTGGTATTCTGGGGGTATCTCACTAAGCTTTCGGGCTTACAGTTGTGGTTTTATGTTTCAGGTTCTCAAGAGTCTGTAGCAAGGCAAAGGCGTGATCGTACCGTTCCTCGCGTTGGTGTTTTATGAATTGAACCTGGGAAATTACTCTGTTTAATAATGTATTGAAAACCTTTTTGCAACAATGTTAATAAAATGGGTGATTTTGAAAAGTTTTAATTGTTTTGAAATTTTGGATGTTACACACCTTTATGGCAAATGAGTCCATGAAGACCTTAGATCTGAAAGAATAAGCCTTTGGGGTGCCCTAATCCCATCATCCATCCAAACCATGGCTAAAAACATAACAATTTAACCCCAAAAGAGATGTAAACATCTAGCAATCAAGATGGAAGCTTGATACCTTAAAAGCTTGGCAAACAAGGTGGTAATTATGGATCCAAGACCTCCTCTTCAGGCTAAGCAACTTCTAGCTTCTTCAACTCCTTCAAAATACACAAAAAATGAACACCAAAAGCTCTCCAAAGGCTCACACATTTAACAATGGAAGCTAAGACTCGATTGGGTTTCTGCACAGTAGAGGCTAATATGGAGGCTAACACTTGGGACTTAATGACATTATATAGGGCTTGAACCCTAAAAATTAGGGTTTTAGGTCTGAGCATGTACGTTGCGTGTACATCCTTGTATGCAGCGCGTACGTGCATGCCTTCGCGATTTACTTTAGACCAACTACGCCTCACATACACCAGGCTTACGCCCTGCGTACAGCCTCAACTAAGCCTACACATAGAAGGCTTAAATCACTAAGCCCAAAGCAACATAGTTGATTAAGACAATTAAATAAATAATATCTTAGAACCATCGGGTGTTACAGTAGCATTGTGGCCAGTTCATGGTACCTCTATTTATAGGGGAGTAATAAATTTTTCAACTTGGATAATTATTTGGTCACTAAGTTATTATCCATAAGATTTGAATTTCAAATCTTATACTTTAAACCCCTTGCGATCTACATGTGTATATTAATTTATTAATCACTAATAAATTACTAAACTAAATCACCATTATTTTATTTTGTCAATTATTGCTTAAATATGTTGTTGCGCGCAAACTAAAAGAATTTGTTATTAATAGTAACATACCCAAACTACTATGAAACGGTGGACATACTTCTAATAGTGTGTGATTTGGCATCAAAATAATGTAAAATATAAGATTTGATGCACTCATTAAGATATTCATTTTGTGTTTTGCGATATCAATATTAAAATTCACAAGAATATCTCTCAAACCTCTATTTTATTTTTATGCTTATTTTTCAAAGATAGATATATCCAAAGAGAATAAAAAAGAGAAGATTTTCAAACCAAATTTCATTTTTCTTAACATCTATTTCCAAGTCCTCGAGGAATTATTCCCACGAATTAGTGGTTTTTCCATTGATTAGTCTACAAGAATATAATGGCAATATAGTTTTTGAAAAGACAACCAACAAAAATAATGGATCAAACATATAAGCATAAATTTAACTAAACACGTATAAACTAATATATTTATTAAACCACAATAATCATGCATTCATATGACATATTTTTATCATTTTTTATAAAAGTTTAAATATATTTGGCCCCAATTTCGACATATTTGTCAAAAATAAATGGAAGTCTTAAAACCTCAAAAGTCTCCCACCAAGTCAACATTTCCCCATTTACAATTCCAAAATCCAAATAGACTTCTTCCCCTTCCCCCAACTTTCCTTCCACCATTTATATACCCTCGAAGCTCTTTCCATTGCAAGCACACAATATCTTACAAAGAGAAAACATGGGGTTTTCCAACATGGTTTTCTTCCCCATATTGTTTTTACTCTGTTCCATCTTCTCCATTCAATCAACTGCACAAACACCAAGTTTAGGTTTCCGATGCTCAAACACCACCTCCACCGCCACATGCAACTCACTCATCGACTACAAACTCCCAAACACCACCACCCTCGCTTCCATCCTCAGACTCTTCGAAATCAAAAACCTCCGCTCTCTCCTCGCCGCCAACAACCTCCCAATCACAACCCCACAAACCCAAACCTTCCCCGCCTCCCAAATCCTCAAAATCCCCTTCCCCTGCGCCTGCCGTGACGGTTCCGGAATCTCCAACCGCCGTCCGATATACACCGTGGTTCCCGACGACGGTCTATTCCATATCGCCGCCGAGGTGTTTTCTAACCTCGTGACGTACCCGCAGATCCAGTCTGTTAATAATATATCCGATCCGAATACTATATTGGTGGGTCAGAAGCTCTGGATTCCATTGCCGTGTAGCTGCGATGAAGTTAATGGGGATACGGTGGTGCATTATGGATACTTGGTGCCCGCCGGGAGCACCGTCAGTGGGATTGCGGAGCAGTTTAGTACGACGGAGAGCACGTTGTTGAATCTGAATGGGATGAACAGCTCTGCAAACTTGCTAGCTGATTCGATTCTTGATGTTCCTCTTAAAGGTAATCGATTGTTTTTCATTTTTGTTATATGGATCTATCTGTTTGATCATCGATTTTGCAACAAAAGGGCATTATTGGGATTAAATAATTTTAGCCAAACAATTTTCAGTTTAACATATTTTAAGAAAGTGCGAAGATACTTGTTATCCATATGGCTTAATTTCCTAATATTAATTATGATATGCAAGATATCTTTTTCAATTTTCATGATCAGTGATTCTTTTTTAATATTTAAACGAAAATGTCAAACAATAGTCATATTAAGTATATGGGTAGAATGGGTATTTTTTAATTTTTGTTTATGTTTGAATAGTTTGACCGAAGTCTAATGTTTGACTGATTATGACATGTCTAAAGACCAAAAATAGTCTTTGATAATCGAGTTTTTTTTTACAAAAAGGATTAAAAAAGAATATAGTAGTTTATTTAGGTCAAAACAAAAATGAAGGTAAAATAGGTTGTATAACTTTTTAATCAATCTAATTCTTTTCATTTCAAACTTTCCTTTTTGATAAGTTTTTACATCGAAATCACTTATTCATCTATCTGGAAGGATATTTTGGTACTTTTCTAAATAAAGGAGACAATCACATGTCGACAAGGTCCACAAACTTTAAGGCAGTAGTAATAACGACAAATTGTTATTTTTTATTTTTATTTTTATTGCATTCATCTTCTTGTTGTATATACCTTTGTGTGATTTTATCGATTGCCTCTATCCTAATTCACACGTCTTTTGAAAACAAAAGTCTTGTATGTGGGCCCATATGGTGTTATTTTTTAAACTTAATAAACATTTATTCCACTAATACTTTTGTTGTTTTTTAACAGTTTGTACATCATCGGTGCAAAATAACTCTTCGGACTACCCTTTACTCGTCCCAAATGGTACTTACGTTTTTACGGCTAACAGTTGTGTCCGATGCCAATGCAATGCTGCGAATAATTGGATGTAAGTCAACACATCAAATTCTAACTCAAATCATTTTATTTTTTCAAATATTATTTTTAAATTGTTATAATTATTTTTATGTTTTTTGTTTTTTTAGATTGGACTGCAAGCCATCGGGGATTAAGTTGCCACGAGGGCAAACTTGTCCTTCCATGCAATGTGTGGGGACCGCTTTTGATTTGGGCAACACCACTTCGGATTCTAATTGTAGCCTTTCAAGATGTTCGTATGCGGGATACATAAATGGCACCATTGAAACTACTCTTACTCAAGAGTCTACTTGTCCAAGTAGTCCAGGTAAATTTAAACTGTCTGACAAATATCTACTAAATAAAATGTTACGTTTCTTAATGTATTTTTATGTGGTGTAAACAGGTGGAAATAACAACACCCCTTCAGGAAATGGTTCGAATGGTTTAAGATCGAGCTTTATTGTTGGTGTATTATTGATCGCTTTTCATCTTCTCAAGTGAGATAAATATATACCCGTGAATTTTTACAGTGATGTAGTAGTTAGTATCCATGAAGCTAGTATTATCACGGTTTTTTGTTTTCTTGCAATTTTCATGGAATGTTGTTTATTAGAGGGAAGATTTTGGTTAATATTTGGTGTTTGATCATTTTGAGTTTTGTATATGTAACACGATTGCCTAATAATGTTGGTTCTTGTTCTTCAGATTCTTTTTTGATCCTCCAACTTCTTTAGAATCTTTTCCCTTTTCACTCATGCTAACTTTGTGTCCTACATTTCCTAATAGAAAGTGTATTACCATTTTTTTTTTTAAATATTTAACATCCCAATTGGAGCCTTGAACATTGAAAAATAGTTAATACCCAATCTCCCCATAAAAGACATGGTAAAAGTTTAAGTGATAAAGTTTAGACCTACTAACTTGACAATTTCTTCTCAAACTTCTCCAATATTTTTTGCAAACTTTCTCTATTAACCATGTCATCAATAATAGCAAGATCAAGATGAATCCTCAACAAATTGGCTATAATCTTTGCCTTCACGAAACAAACACCAATTTTGTACATATTATTTTTATTAAAAAATATATTTAACCCAGCCAAGTTTCCCGAATAAAAGCACCTTAGAATTCGAATAAGACCCATAACATTATAATTTGACAAATCCTCTAAAAAATTGCATCATTCCACCAAAAAATGTGAAAAGACATAAATTCAGTGAGCCCATCTTAACACCTTTAAAAGGCCCTTTAATTTGGTCCGTTGACATGATCGCATCATTGTAAATTATCTATATTGACTATGATCCATTGGGCAATATGAATAAAATGGAGATAATGGGTCGTCTTACCGAAGACCATTTGTTATCTTAAATCAACACTACGTGAAACGTTGACAAGAATCGAAATACAATATTTGATTAATGAAGACAAAGCTTTATAATTAATCAGAAAATCCCATAATTTTCATCATCGAAGGAAAATGTGACCAACAAATCGAGTCATATGCGTCTTCTTTAGATCAACTTTAGAAAAAAAGAAAAAATTTTCCTGCCTCTTGAGGGAAAATGAAAGAATTTCGTAAAAAAGACACTCGTATATGACAAAATAAGATAAAATTTTGAACTTATAATTTGGAGTCCAAAACAAATATATTTTATTTGAAGGTTAGGCCAAATAACCCATGCTGATAAATGCTGTGTTTAAAGTTCACTATTTTTTTCGTGTACTTATGTAATTATGTGTTCTTTATTATATAACTAGGTGGGGAACCCCCGCGTTGCGGGTCGGATGCGACAGGTCTTTCAGCAAAATTGAAATATAAACAAAATAACTTTAAATTTTAAGAATGACTTTTAAAAAAATTAAATTCCTATTTTTTACATATTCATTTTCACTATAGGATGTAAAAAGTTTTGTTTTTTTATATATATTTGTTTTAAAAAACAAAAATTGCACCTTAAGACGGATTTGAACACAAAATGACCGGGAAACCGGAACTATTCTCAACACGTATTCGCACAAAATATGGGTAGTGACATAAAATGACATAAAGACGGATTTGAACACAAACACATAAACAAAAGACCATTCTTGCCAAAAGTCACATAAGTTTACTATTCCTAAAAAGTGTCATCTTTTAATATATATATATATATATATATATATATATATATATATATATATATATATATATATATATATATATATATATATATATATATATATATATATATAAGAATGTATAATTCGGCATTGGGTTATTTGTCCCTTGTCATTCTTTGTACAAGGGATAAAAGTGGGTCTAAACCTGGTATGAATGGATTTGGATCTAGAAAACCTGAAAACCTGTTCTTAGGATTTTATAGGAAAGGATACCAAACTGTTATATAGTAACCGGTTCCAGGTAAAGTGGGCCTAGAACCACAAAATCCGGAAATGTCAAAGTGGGTCAAGTGGAACTGGGTAAAATTAGTCTAGAACCAAAAAAACCAAGAAAACCAGAGTTTTTTTGGTAATTACTTAGTGTGTTTGAACTTTAAAAAAACTAACTTTGATATTTCGACTTCGAGGGACTGTAAGCCATTGAATATCAAACCAAAAATATCAAAATTATTGTTTAAAAACTTATACAAACTCTAAACTACGCGTTTTAAAAACCGCATGTTTATCTGAGTTCAAAAAAAATTAAATATACATATTCTAATATTTTCACATAATACAAAAAAAAAATGAAAATTTACAGCTTTGATATCCCAAATTTAAAGGACTGTAAGTTAATGAATATGAAATTGAAAATAACATAAATATAATCTAAAATCATGTACAAATTCTAAACTACACGTTGGAAAAAATAGTATGTCAATCCGATTTCAAACAAACGAAACATGCATGTTTTAAACTTTTCACAAAAACCAGTTCTGGCCGCTAAAACAGTTCCGGTTCTAACACAACCAAACCCGGATAAAATCATTCTTTAAACCCGGAACTAAAACAGATTTTACATATTCCAGTTTTAACAGTTCTGGTTCCAATCCAATTTTCTAGTTTTAAATCTCATCCTACTCTGTGCACCATTAAAATATCCTACAAAATTTTTACTCCAACAGATTAATATAACTTATTTTTACTTTTATATTTAACCTAAATTAAGAGTTTTTGTTTTTCACAAAAAACATAGTTTCGTGGTTATTAATTTATTATAAATAAAGATTCAATTCGGGTCGGGTTGTCGGTTACCATGGATTTTCCGGGTAACATAACCGAAACGAAAATTCATGAATTCATCGTCATCGTCGTATTCATAAAACCACGGCGGAGTTGACAGTAACGCCTTTGCATGCCGCCGCTTTTATAAACTCGTAGTACCACCAATCTTTACAAAATCCCTATCTACTCAGGTTAATCTTTCATCTTCATTCACGATTTTCATTTTTGCTTTTGCTTTTTACTCTCTGTATTAAATTACTTATCTTTCATGGTTTTGAGGTTTTCACTTTTCCGTAATGATTTTGTTATATCTCAGTGAGTGTTCTTGTTTTTTATTGCAACACACAGTGACACAACCATGTGATTCTTGACAGATGCCGGAAATTTGGTTTTGTACGCTAATTTGATCAAATTCGCTTCTATAGGCCTCTAATGTTTTCACTTTTTAGTGGGTGTTTCTTGTGAAATTCAGATAGCGCTTGTTCATCTCTTTGTTTGTCAGTTTTGATGTTATCTTTCTAAACCCTCCATTTCCAAAAAGGAAAACTGTATTTTTCTTCTTTTTTTTTAGTCATATACTTAGCTATGTGGATTCAAAATCCATATGGATTTTATTACGGATTTTACATAATTTCATCATATATTCTTGAAAATTTGAATATTCCATATTCAATCGCGCTTGTGGAAAAAGAACCATTTGACCTCATATTTGATCATATGATGGATTGATGGTTCTTTGTAGTTAAGGTGTTCGATGATATGCCAATTGCCACCTCCTTTTTATTCCTGAATGACTTTATCTGTCTTATCTGAACATTTTCAATAAATGTCGCTAATTTGGGGAATCGAAAGCCTTTATTACATCGGTCTTATTAACATTTTCATCTTGTGGGTCCAAGTGACCACTTGTACATAAGAAGAAAGAACATTAATTTCCATTATTGATAATCATATTACTCTCTAATTCATTCAAAAATCAACCCATTGCTTTCTTGATCTGTAAATAAAAACATTTCATTATGAAATTTGCCAAACATGTCATTATCCGAAACCCAACAAAATCACACATCCATCAATGTCATGTTGCTAATTTGATGCTAAGGGCATTGAAAATGACAACTCTTACATAATCTTTACTTTCTATAAGAGTTATATAATAGTGGATGACACACATCCATCAATGTCTCCCACATCTTTTTAATTAATCTTGTATGTAAGATAAGATGTATATTCAGTTTCTTGTCTTCCATGATTTATTTATAGTGATTTTAGTCATAGTTTTTTGTTATATTATGATGTTACTTACCTACTCCTCTTTTAGCAAATTCACTATTACATATTGACACATGAGCAAATTTGTACAAGTTTGTGAAGTTGGTATCTCTACTCCACTCTAGGCTTATAAAATTACTAAACTTTATTCCTTAGATAAAAGACAGAAATAAGTGAATATGACAAAATTTTGTTTTAATATAACACAGATATGGCTTCTGGGCAACTGAATGATGGTGTTGTATATAATGGATTGGCTACAAGAAGTAGTGAATGGACAAAAAGAAAGTTAAAGAAACCAGAACAATTGTCAATAGGAGGAGTTCATGATTCATTTTCATCACACAATTTGAAATATTCTTCAAATCCCTCAAAGATGATGTTGTATTCTTCAATTATGCGTAAAAGGAAGCATGCTTCTTCTTCAATAAAAAGGAAAAATTCAGATTTTAGTGTGTGTTCTTCTGAAGAGAATATTGCAACACAGGAAGAAGAAGATGATGTGGCAAACATTAGAGAAGTATATCCGTATGTCCTCAAACTTAGTCTTTATCATCATTTTTCACTTCTATAATAAGAAAAAGATTCACATTTATATATATATTCAGGGACTTAATGGGAATTGCTAAAAAAGAAGAACCAGAAATGATTGAAAAATCACGTGCCAAAAATATAAAAAAGGAGCTCATTGCACTCACATTACCAGCACTTGCAGGGCAAGCTATTGAACCTTTAGCCATGTTAATGGAGACAGCTTATATTGGTAGATTAGGTAAAGATTAAAAAGCTTTCAGGGTTAATTTAGTAAATTCAACTTTTTTCTTTTTCTTTTTTGTGTTTATCATATCCTATTCACAGGTCCTGTGCAGTTGGCTTCTGCTGGAGTTTCCATATCAATCTTTAACATTGTTTCAAAGCTTTTCAACATTCCTCTTCTCAGTGTTGCCACTTCTTTTGTTGCTGAAGATATTGCTAAAAACCAAGGTGGAAATTTTTTACCTTTTTACTGTTTTCAAGAAAAAAAAAATTTACCTTTTTTTTTTTTTTTTTTACAGGAGATAATTCTGATGAAGCAAATGGGAATGGAATGACAGAAAGGAAACAGTTAGCTTCTGTTTCTACAGCTTTGCTTTTAGCTGTTGGAATTGGAATCTTTGAGGGTTTATCTTTATATTTTGGATCAGGGGTTTTTCTTAATCTCATGGGTATATCATCAGTAAGTTTCAATTCAAATAATTCAAATTAGGGCTAAATGCAAGAAACAGAAGAATACTTTTATATATAGTTTTCTGTTATTATAGCATTATACTTTAATTGCTATTTCTTGCATAAAATTGTTGAATTTATTGGTTTATATTATACAGGCTTCTTCAATGCATGCGCCAGCTCAGCAGTTTCTTTCCCTTAGAGCCCTTGGTGCTCCTGCAGTTGTGGTCTCTTTAGCTCTTCAAGGTGTTTTTCGTGGTTTTAAGGACACAAAGACTCCTGTATTTTGTCTAGGCAAGTTTTTTGTTTTTTCAATTTTAAACGTTTAATTATTATTTTCTATTGGTTAATAATATATATATATTTTTCTTTCTTTCTACAGGCATTGGTAATACTTCAGCTGTTTTTCTGTTTCCCATTCTTATGTACTACTTCAAATTAGGTGTAACTGGAGCTGCAATTTCTACTGTTACCTCACAGTATGTAAAAATAAAAAATCTCCCTTTTATAAATTAAAAAAAAAAAGTTTTATCTTAATTCTTAACTTTTTTTTTTAATCATGTTGTTTCAGATACATTGTCACATTTTTAATGATATGGCACCTTAATAAAAGAGCTGTATTACTTCCTCCAAAACCAGGAGCACTTAAATTCGGTTGCTATATGAAATCTGGTAAGTAATAAAATATGTTATTATTATTATTATTTTGTATTTTAAAAACTTGTGTTTTGTTTCTTTAGGTGGGTTTCTTCTTGGAAGAACACTTGCAGTTCTTATAACAACAACCTTAGCAACATCAATGGCTGCTAGACAAGGTCCTATAGCCATGGCTGCTCATCAGATATGTCTGCAAGTTTGGTTGGCTGTTTCTCTTATTACAGATGCATTGGCTGCATCTGGTCAGGTATAAATTCACCAAATCTTGACTTTGACTTTGACTTGACATATAGTTTAAGGAAAATGTTTGACTATTTGTCAGATAGTTGACTTCTTAACCATTTTTTTTTTGTTTTGTTTTAGGCATTGATTGCTAGTTCGGTTTCGAAAGGGGATTATAGATCTGTGAAGGATATCACATACTTTGTGTTGACTGTAATGTTAATTAATAATTTTTTTCTTTATATAATATATAAAGATGTTTTTATTTTATTTTATAAAAGTTGATTAATGTTTATTATTTTCTTTAGATTGGTTTTGTGATGGGTGTTACTTTGGCTGCAATATTGGGAGTTTCATTTGGTTCTATAGTCACACTGTTCACCAAGGATGTTGGAGTATTGGCGATTGCTAGAACCGGGGTTTTGGTAAAATCCCTATAATGCCCTTGTTGTTATTTTATTTATTTATATTTTATATGTATACATCTCTGATGTGTTTTGTTTTTGTGGAAAAAGTTTGTGAGTGCTAGTCAGCCTTTGAATGCTTTGGCTTTTATTGTTGATGGTTTGCATTATGGAGTTTCAGACTTCCCGTATGCTGCTTATTCCATGGTATGTTTTTTTTTAGATATGAATATAAAATTACGTATTTGCCATTGGATTAAATATGTTGTTCACTGTAGATGCTTGTTGGGATTTTATCGTCTGCTTTTCTTTACTATGCTCCCTCGGGTTTTGGTCTTCATGGCGTTTGGTCGGGTTTGACTCTCTTCATGGGATTACGAATGTTGGCAGGGCTTATCAGGTAATTGTGTGATTTCATGACATGACAAAGGGTATATTGGTAATTTCATCTTCTTGAGAGAGAGAGAGAGAGACCTAACTTTTTTGTGTTTTTGTTTAGATTGTTAAACAAGAATGGGCCATGGTGGTTTCTGCATGAGGATTTGAATTTAACAAAGGTCGTGCCATGAATTTTTATGTATTTATTTATTATTTTTTATTGTGGCTTGTTTTGCTAAATTGTGTTGCATTTTATCTTGTTTTCACAGGTTGGGCGTTAGATGGGATTTGGAAAAAAAAAAAAAAAAACTGATCTGATTACACACAACACAATCTTGACTACTGCTGATATACTTGTTGACTGTAAGTTTGTTTCTTTTTTACTTAATGCAAGAAAGAACGACTTAATTCATAAAGTCGTGTAAATTAGGTCATGACTTATTGTGGCTTTGTAGGATACAACAGAGTGAACTGGAGAAAGTATTTTGATGATGGGTACAAATTTTATCATGCTTCTGAAAGGAACTGGTTTCAAAAAAAGGAATGTGGTGCATGTATCACTTAATGCCAAATAGTTGTATATAATCTTTTTTTTTTTAATGTTTGTATGATAATTTAGGACAAAATGAATGCAAAAAACAACAAAGTACTTTCACTTATCTATGTATTATATATAATATCCTACTTATATTTCTTTTCATTACAGCACCATATTTTAAGACTTTCTACTACTAAATTAAGGACATGAACAATCAACATATGAATTTATGTAAAGCATAAGAAACTACATTTAAGTAAATGGAGAAAAATAAATGATATGTTGAAATTTGGTACAAACTTCTCACAATTGATTCTTATTTAAGTCTTTAATGTTTATCATCTTGCCTCAAAGGTCATCATAATATATATTATGTTATTCACAAGGAATAAAAATCTGTGAAGAAATATCAAAATCAAAAGGATGATGATTTGGAATTGGAAGTGATCTAATGAAGTTTAGAAATGACAGCATCGACAACTTCTTGAGTGGTGCTGTTCCCACCGAGATCTTTTGTTCGGTATTTACCCTCGGAAATGACACGTTTGACTGAGTTTTCCAATCGGTCAGCAAAAGAAGGGAATTGAAGATGTCTGAGCATCATGGCGGATGAGAGAAGCAATGCCACTGGATTTGCTGTCTTTCTGTCCACTATCTTCTGTTTTCCAACATTTCCTGCTGAAGCACCTTGCTCAAACACAGCATGATCAGCTCCCACATTACCTACAAATTTGGATTCCCATATGTTAATTAAATGCAAGAAATAGCCACCTACTTTCATTGATTTTAGAGAAAAAAAAAAAAAAAAAGTAGGTGATTATCATCCAAATACAAAGCAATTTTCACTGCTAATTTGATAGATTATTCAAACTATGAAAGTTACCTATTAAGAGAAATAGAAAGGAATGGAAGTATATGATCCTATAATCTATCCTAATAAATGAAGATCATTTTGCCAAATGTCATCTTCTCATTAAATTTGCCACATGTAATTTTGTAAATATTTTGATTAAATTTAAATCCACGTGTCATTTTGTGGTTTCCTTTGAATTAAATCAATTAATGTGCCACATAATACTAAATTTATATATGTAAGTATTAAATACATTTAATGTGATAATAAATGTAAAGAATCTTAAAAGATATATAATATATATTAAAATATATTGATATATAGTTTTTTTAATCAACCTGTATAATACACAGGTTTTACACCTAGTAATATATTAGAGAAAATGAAAGGGTGTTTCTATGAATTGCATTTAGCCCATTTGTTTATTATATATAGACAAATTTTCATAATTGGTCCATGTGGTTTGCAAAATATTGCACTTTAACGACAACTATGGAAAATGTCATGCCACTGTCCCTGTGGTTTGGAAAATTTCATGAATGGTCCTTCCATAGTTAAAACCAACTTTTCAGCTGTTACTTTTTATGAAAAGACCATTTTGCCCTTGAACCAAATCTGCAATAATATTCAACAAACCTCAAGGACCAGTTGTGTAATTTTGAAATCTTGAAATATATATATATATATATATATATATATATATATATATATATATATATATATATATATCACACACACACACTTTAATTTTTTTCGTTTTTTTTTAATTTACTTTTCAACATTTTTTTTTACCATTTAGACCTTTTCTATTTTTTTTATAATTTTAGTTATTTATTGTGTTTTCTAATGTTTTTATTTATTTTGATTCAAGAAATGAAAAAACTTCAATTGAAAATATTGTAACAAATTAAATCATATTTCTACATGTGATATCAATAGTTTAAATTCAATATAATATTTTTCAATTTGAATATTTGATAATAGACTAAAATAAAGAATAAAAGAAATAATAAGAGTCGGACTCTATAAAAAAAGTAAAGTGTATATTGCAGAATTGATCCTTGAAGTATACACAATTCTCAGATTTGGTCCAAGGGCATTTACGTCATTTAGAAAAAACTAACTAGTCAAAAGTTAAAGTTAACGCCAGACATGCAAGGTTTCAAAACCATAGAGACCGGTGGCGTGATGTTTTCCATAGTTGTCCTCAAAGTGAGATATTTTGCAAAGCACAAGGACCAATTATGAAATTTTGTCTTATACTTTGAAAATCTACACAATTACAGAAATGGTATCCAGATAAAAAGCAATTTTCACTGCTATAATTGGGTAGATTTTTTAAAATATAATGGTCTAATAAGAAAGAAATCAGAAGCACAATGCTAAAAATTTATTAGATTCATACAGAAACTCTATATAAGAAATCTATCACAAATTTTCAAAATCATCCTTTGAAAAATCCACCCAATTATAGCCAATCATATGTAACATTGATATATGAAAGTACATTGTAACATTGATATATCTTGCATAAGACAGGAATAATTATGCAAATATAATTAAATTTAAAGGAGCACCAACCTCCAGGCATGACACCAGTGCCACCAGCAATACCAGCAGCAGTATTTGCCACCAAATTTCCATAAAGATTAGGAGTAACCTAAACAATAACCACACACTTAAATCTATTTGGCATTTTGAAAAACTTAAAATCTTGAAAAGATTCATAGAAAGCAAAGAATTATGAGTTGTGACATTGTATAATGATTACTGACCATAACATCAAATTGTTCTGGTTTTGAAACCAGCTGCATGCAGCAATTGTCCACAATGATCTCATTGTATTTTATGCCTGGATACTTGCTTGCTATTTCTCTACAAGATTCTAGAAACAAACCATCTGCAAGTTTCATGATGTTTGCTTTGTGGACAGCTGTCACTGTTTTCCTGTTATTGAGGTAAGCATACTCAAACGCGTACTTTGCAATTCGCTCTGAGCAAAACTTTGTGATCACCTGGAAATTATGGAAACTTCAGATCATTTTTAAAAAAGTTCATTCAGACCTCTCAACCCAAACTTCAAGGGAAATTGAGTTCATTTCAGGGCCTATCATCTACTTCCCTAAACTTCTTTATTTGACCTAAGATTCTAAGCTTAGAACTTGCTAAACCTAAAGATTATTCAGAATACATACATCAAGTACCTACTTACATGTGCAAGTTTCAGAATCCATAACGTTTTTTTTTACATATTCAATGGAAATTGGATGGAGATGAAAGCAAAACGATACTTGGATTAGAGTATACCTTAAGACTTTCCACCACACCAGGAACAACCTCGTGTTCGAGCCCTGCGTATTCCCCTTCAGTATTCTCTCTAATCACCACAATATCAACATTCTCATGGCGCGTGGGTAATCCAGGCAAATTAAAACAATTTACAAGCGAAGCGTACAGATCAAGCTCTTTCCTTAACTGCACATTCAGCGAACTAACCCCTCCACCCATGGGAGTATTCAAACCCCCTTTCAAGCACACTTTATTCTTCTTAATCGACTCTATGACTTCCGCTGGTATGGTCTTCATGTCACCATGAACATCGAACTTTTCGAAGTAAATCGGCGCGTGCATCGCATCCATTACTTGCTCGACAGCTCCGGTAACGAGGGGACCGATCCCATCTCCGGGGATTAAGGTGACTGTGCGAGGAGCACCATCACCTGGTCGGGGCATGTAAGTGACAGATCGGGATGGGGTCGAAACAGGTGGAGCTGGTCGGTGAAGCAGTTGCTTGAGGATCGGTAGAGTTCGTTTGGCCATCGGATGCAGATTTACTTGTTTGATCTGATTGAATAAGATTACAGACAGAGCGGATATTAGGGTTTTGATTGACGAATCTGCTACTGGAAAGGGCGGGCGAATAATGGAGGAAGGAAAGAGAAATACTGGTGAAATAGAGAATAAGTTGACCTTTCAAGGATCCCAATATTAGAAAAGTTTAATAAAATTATTAATGATTTAGGGACAAGGAGTCGTATTATATGTTCGTTAAACAAAGGCACGGTTTATAAAAAAAAAAAAGTTCTAAATTTATTTTGTTAATAAGAAAATCATGATCAGTGGATAAAAAATTCAAATCAGCTCTTTTTTACATCAAAATATATTTTACATGGTTACTTTCAAAAAGTCTCATTAAAAAAATCTCAATTTTTTTTTTTAATTTTATTTTAACTATTTTACCCTTTCATTAAAAATCTAAATTTTTTTTGAATGAAATTATAAATAAAAATAAAACGTTATTAAACTAGTAAGATTAAGGATCAAATTCCTCTATAACCACTTATTTGCTACAAAACAATAACGTTAATATCATTTTCAACTTATCATCGCCGGTATAATCTATTTCTCATACAAATTTACTTTACTAAGTATTATAATATATTCAAATTATGTGTTCAGATAATACTCAATCACAATGGCACTGTACCGTCATTATGAATGAATGAGAAATTGCATGGATAAGAGTTACAAACATATTTTAATTACATTTAAACTACAGGTCAAAATACATTGTTGTTTAAGAAACTTCATATGAAGATGCATAAATAATTAGTTCATTTCTAACTATGAGTAATCTCATTAAGCTGAGTATTAGTATCCAAGTCATATTTAAGCACCTAAAACATTCTCAAAATTATATATATATATATATATATATATATATATATATATTGATGTGTTTCTTATATTTATTGTGTGCTAAAATTGACCAATAAGAATTTAATAAAAATTAAATTATTAATTAACCAAATAAAGATAGATATTAAATGATTTTATAATTCAATGTATATTAAACGATATCCATAATTATAATTCATGTTTTATGGAAACTATTTAAATTCTTCATTAATATCAGCAATAATATTTTTTCAGAATGAATTCGCATCTATATTTTTATTTATGGGTTCGTGTTTTGTTTTAGGACTCACTCACTCAAAATACAACAAAATTGCCTGGAACATAGAGAATTGGAGTGTATTTTAGTAGAATACACTCTCATTCTGCTAGAATACACTCTTATTCTGTTACAATAAACCAAAACTCATATTTGGAGAATTTTGCATAAAACATCACCCTCCTCAGGGTCTCCAACACCTCTCGTAAATGTTGCACGTGCTACTCCTTGGTCTTGGAGTAGACCAAAATATCATCACTGGAAACAATCAAAGATCGATCCAGCGTCGGCCTACAGACCCAGTTCATGAGATCTATGAACGATGCTGGTGCATTGGTGAGCCCGAAAGACATCACCATAAACTCGTAATGACTATAACGAGTCCTGAAGGTTGTCGTCTGCACATCCTAATCCCTAACCCTTACCTGGTGGTACACGGACCGTAAATCAATCTTGGAGAACCAAGATGCACCCTGAAGCTGGTCAAACAAATCGTCAATCCGAGAAAGTGGGTAGTTGTTCTTCACCATTAGCTTACTTAACTCCCGATAGTCAATGCACATTCTGTGTGACACATCTTTCTCCTTCACAAATAGGATCGGTGCTCCCCATGGAAAATTGCTCGGACGAATAAAACTCCTGTCTAGCAGCTCTTGCTGTTGCATAGACAACTCATGCATCTCAGGTGGTGCCAGACGATACGAAGCCTTGTCTATCGGAGCCGCGTCAGGTACCAAATCAATCCAAAAATCGACCTGCCTCTCGGGAGGCACTCCGAGTAACTCCTCAGGAAAGGCATCAGGAAAATCCCGCACAATGGGTACCATTTTCAACTCCTTCGTGCCTACAACTCGCGTGTCAAAAACATAAGCTAAGAACCCAAAACAACCTTGTTGTAGATATCTCTTAGCCCTCGCATCCGAACAAAGAGCTGGCTCATGTGAAGCTCTCTCACCAGTAATAACCAGTTCTACCCCACTTGGGGTTCGAACTCTCACCAACTGTAGCTTGTAATAAATCACGACCCTATTGGGGCTCAACCAATCCATCCTAGTGATAACCTTCGGGTCTCTCAAGGGAATTGGCACCAGATAAATATAGAACCTCTTATTAAACATGTTTAGGAAACACCCACGGAAAAACCTTGAAGCACTCACGATACGGTCATCCGAAATCTCCAAATCTAGAGGAGAGTACAAAGTCCTCGGCGTGTCTCGAAACTTCTTGCTAAGCACAAGAAATACAACGGATCGGTAGCCCCCGAATCGAACAAAATATAAGCAGTCAAACCATTTACCAAAAGGTCCCTATACAAGATCATAATAAGCATAAGCATAAACAAGAAAGCGATAAAAGATGAGGTTAAAACACATACTAGTAACTACATCCGGCGCTGCACATGCCTCATCGGTGGCCAGCTGAAAAGCCCTGCTCTTCACCAAAGGAGCCTCTGCCTTGCCATGGAGGCCACTGGTAATCCTCAAGGGGGCTGGTGTAGGCCCCACCACTTCTACCCCAGACAATCTCGGACAATCAACCTTTTTATGGCTGATCTGATTGCAATGGAAGCAAATCAGAGCCCTTTTGGGGCAATCCCTACACATGTGGCCCGACTAGCCACAACTGAAACATCCTGGACCTGTTGATCGGCAGACTCAACTGTACGACTTCCCGCACTTGACGTAACAGCCCCGACCCTCCTAGCCACTGGTGTGGGTATCAGAGGTCTTGGGTCTATTAGCCTGACCCACAACCGTCTAAAACTGCTCCGGCTTCCACTTCGTCCGGAGCTCAAACTCAATCTCCCGCTCATGGGCCTTCTCGATCATATCATCTCTCATCATATCATGATATCTTGTCTTACTCATCTCCTTATCTGCAGCATACTACAGGACCAAAAATGCTCTCTCCCTGAATTTGGCTGTAATCTCTGCCACTGTCTGTGTAGTCTGCTGAAGGTCATGGAACTCCCTCGCCAACTGCTACACTTTGATAGCTGGTGCAAACTCCCTCTGAAACTGAAAAAAGTCCTCCCATGTCATCTCTACCACTGCTGCTGCCCCCACGGCTCGGGTAACCTCCTTCCACCAGTCCTATGCTCTATCCCTCAGCAGGTTGGACGCAAATCCCATATTTTCCCCCGTAGGGCAAAAGCTCGTCCGATGATCATTCTCCATGTTAGCAATCTAGTGACGGCTAGCGATGGGGTCCTTGACCCCAAAGAACTCAGACGCTCTACACGCCTTGAACTCCCGGAAAGAGAGAGCTCGAGCCCTAATCTGACCCGTAATAATCTCGGCTAAAAAGACTTGAGACACTCCTCCACGAGCTCCAAAAGCCCCTTCTTGATGGTACCGAAGATCATGTGGGTAGCGTCAAGAATACCTCGAGTAACCTCGGTTGCAATGAGCTCGTGCAACCTCTCATCAATCAGTTATGAGCCAGAGCCAGAACTAGTACCTCCCGATCCCAAACGAGTGACCACCATCCTCAAACTTAAACACAAGATATAAAGAATCAGCAAACACTCGAGGGAAACTCGCAACACATATACCCTTAGAGTCCCAGATTTATACATATCTCAGGTACATGTCCTATGCTTTCAGTAGTATGGGCCCAATACTACCTTCCACACCTACCTGTAACTTCCTCAAGGTGAAATTTGATTCCTATAAGTTACCAGACTACAAGCAAGAACAAACCTATGCTACACAACATACATATCCTAGACTCTTCTAGAAACTCTCAACCCTCACCACTAGCAGTACCAAGAACCTCAATCAAAATTGTTGGTTGCCCTATGCATTTTGTAACACCCGGAAAGTTGAGGATAAACTTTGGGTATAAATAACTTTTGAGGATTTGACACGACGTGTTAGAGGCACCAACACAACGTGTCCAGATAAGAAATAGGCATTGGTTTCATTTAGGCAATACATCGTGTTTCCTCTTGGAACACGGCGTGTTGATGGCTAGGAATGAAACCCTAATTTTTCGGATTTTTCTCCCTATTTAAAGGAATGTGGAGGCTAGGGTTTGTTCCCCCTCATCCCCCATTAGCTCCTCAAACCCTGAGAAAAACCCTAATCATCTTTCCTTCCCATTTTGAAGCTAGTTTGGTGTTTTTGAGGAAGAATGTGTGTAATGCCCATGTTTCTAGGCTAGACATTAATATTGATGTAATAGTCTAGGTTAACCTTTGTAACCCGTCTTGAAATAATAAAGATGTATTATTTGAGTATTATGTGTTTTATGACTAATTGTGTGACTTAAATAAATTAAGAATAAAAATAAGCGTCAAAATAAAATGTTAGATAAACCCAATATCTATGAGGGATGTGGTAGTGGTCGTGGCAAGGTTTCCGAATATATAAAGAATGTCGAAATCCGAGTTATAACGAAGAAGTTATGACCTGTCGAAGTTTTGCGACAGAATGCGACACTACGTGACGTAAATAGTGAGTTTACGATAGAGCGATATTTAGCCTTAGTGATCTAAACGGAAGTCGTAGAATAAGTTAAACCGAGAGCGTGCATAAGAAGAACGTCTAAATCTGACTTCGTATGAGGAAGTTATGATTATTCGAAGTTTCGACTTAGTAGTATGCAACCCAAATCTCGAAATAGAGATCGAGTAATATTTGGCTTAAACAATCTAAATGAGAATCGAAGATCTTGCCGATAGTAGTCCAACAGTGAAAAGACAGACGAAAACGGACGTCGGATGAAGAAGTTATGAATTTCTAACGGAGTTTTCCTGTCCCGGCCTACTAAAAATAATATAATAAAAATAAAGTCAAAACAAGCCGACGGAGTCTAAACGAAAGTTGTAGAGCTTAGTCTCACCTACGCGTGGATATAAAGAACGTCGAAAACGGAGCTCATATGAGGAAGATATGATTTTCCGAAGTTTTTAAATAATTAAAATATATAAATAAAATTATTTATTCGGATAATACCCGAATCCTCGACAACGGCGCACAATCTCCTCAACAACGACGCCAAATTTTTGATCGAGGTCGTTGTCTCGGTAAAAAATAAACCTCACATACACTAGATAGCTAGGGTAAGTAAGGGTCGAATCCACGAGGAGGTTGTGGTCAAACTTTATGTTAAATAGTTAATGAAAAACTACTAGCAATTGTCACGAAATTATTTAAACTAAAAGTTGATGAAAAAGCTAAAAACTTGGTAATGCAAGAACTACTAAAACAAACTACTATCAAAGAGAAAAAAAAACAAGATACTTCCGGTTCAGTTGTTTAGATGGTTGGACTTACACGTTTTCTTTCCTTAAATTCCAATTTAATTACGTAGACATAATTAAGGTTGATTAACTTGCAACAAATAATTTTGAGCACACAATATGTTCTCCCAACTAGTTGTCTTACTCCCTATGTCTAATTGGATTAGGAACAACTAGTGGTTTGGCGATCATGTGTCTTACGATTACCTATTACAATGTTCAATATATAATACTAAAAATTCGTAATAATGTATATGGGTTCAACTGGTCATCTTAGTTCCTAAACTACTTGAATTCAGAATGACTAGTGAATTAACAATACACTATCTTAGTTGCAATATCACACAATAAGAAAACCCAACTCGAATTACTGTAAGTAAAAATCATAACTTTAAGAATGAAACAATAACTGAAATTGACTAGAATAAAAGTAATAATCAAAATGTGATCATCCTAACATCCTACAATGTTCCCGGAAGTAACCTAGGTGGTTTAGTCTTCCATATGATTAACAAAACACACAAATTCAATATAAACAATGGAATTAATGCTAAAATTCACAAACCAACTTGAAATCATAAAATCAATGAATTCTAATGATCAATCAACTATGGAACGATGAAACCTTGGGGATGAAATAATCAAATTCGGAGCTTGATTGAATTGATGTAGATCCGTCGGTTGAATAATCTTCAAATGTTGAATGATAATGAATTTTATGATTTCTCGTCTTGGATTTGGAAATTAATGATCAAAAACGTATTTGTAGAAGCTTTGAATGTGTTTTGAACCCTCCAAACTGTGGAAAATCACAGGGAAGAAGTCCTAAGTCGATTAGGGTTTAATCTCCCTTAAATAGGTGCTGAAAAACTGATTTTCGGGTCTTTTTCCGCGTCGGCGTCCTAGACGTCATGTAGGACGTGTAGGCATCCTTTGTGGCGTTTTACATGCCTTCTGCCGTCCTTGATTTGCACTTAAAAATAACCTAAAACGCATAGGCATCCTAGTAGGCGTCTTAGACGCGTCATAGGACATCTTTCACCTTTTGTGCTTCTTTTGGTGATGAAAACCGTAGAATCAGCAAAAACACAAAACATGAAAGTTGTAGGAAATTTCGTCTAATTTTTGAAACTTCTTCGTTCATGTCAATCGGAGCTCTAGATCTTGAGATATCATCAAAACATTGAAGATTGGTCAAATTTCTCAGTACCATTTTTCTTCATTCCTTTAGCAATTCGTCTCCCATACTTGTTAGCTTCATTTTGCTTGTTTTTCTTGCAGGTTCCGCCCACTTTAGCAATAAATATTTACCTGCATATGAAGTTCAACAACTCATCAAAATAGTACCATTCTTGGACAATTATACATCAATTCAACATAATTAAGACAATTTAATACATTCATATAATAGACTTATCAAACCTCCCTAATTTTATTCCAAACTCGTCCCGAGATTAGGCTAAAATAATCAGAGTAGGCTTACTCTCTCGTCCTAAGAAAAACTCAATGGAATCATGAATTTCGTACATTTCATCAAAATATTTTCAATAAGCACAATATATTGATTTTTGGGATTATTAGTTGCTTATCCTGACTTTTAAACTCAAAAGAAATGTTATGCTTATTTTACTTTGTTGTTTAAAACCCTCCACTTTCTGAACCCTTTCCAATAATCAAACTCATGAGTAATCAGTTGAACTCATTGCCAAAGTCCCGTTTTCAAGGTTCACTAACATAGTTATCACGGTCGGTAACACTTAATGGACTGACCCATACACTCCCGCTATCGAGGGGTCACATATTGTTTCACACAATGTCTTCAACTTGAACTTTTCTTCATATTTATCTTGATTGTGCATTTTCAAGTTCTTTGATGGCTTCATCAGATTTTATCATCTTTGTATTTGACTTGAGCTTGAATATAGATACTTTGAAGTTCTTCAATGTCTTTGATGCTTTTTGGTTGTGTGAAAACAATAATAGTCCCCTCCTAACCCCAAAGGTGCAAAAGTAAGTAAGACCAAGTACTCAGAGCATGATGGAACATATTGTTCGGTTGGGTCCTCAATTGAAAGATCGTAGGCTCGAGCCAAAAACCTTCATTTTTCAAACACTTAGGTATTTCACATAACAATTTTTAAATAAATATAAATATTTCTAAACCGGATGAGCAACCCACAAAATCAATATTAATATATATTATGACTCGATGTACGAAACTTCTATCATTTTCCATCTTGATGAGTTACATTCAAGATATAGAGATGCTACTAACTCATCACATATTTCATGGTGGCCAAACTCAATGGAATTAGATTATCAAGGAATAACTTAAGGTATAATACATTCATTCTAAATTGATTATCCAGATAAAAGTCATAAAAAATAATGCAGATTAAAATACAAATGAGGAGGACGACACAACTGATGATACCGATAGTAGAGGTGGTTTTGATTTCCAAAAAATAAACTTCACTAGTTGGAGGTATTTTCATAATGTTTCGTTATTCCCGAATAAACATCGAAGAATTATGATTTTTTTCCACTTTTTCTTCAATCTTCCATTTTCTTCTTGTGTACACCCCTCCCTAACTTTAAGTCTTGCATCGTCCTCGATGCATCTAAATATAAATTCCTAAAATAATAAAAAAACAACTACAAGCATACAAATCAAATCAAATAAAAATAAACTACATTAACTAGCCCTTAATTTCGTCGGGGTCCACGATTGCACTTGGCACATGCAACAAGCCTTTTAAACCCCTAGTGGACGAGTGAAGTCTCGTGAGGGTTTGCAGAGAACACACCCACAAAGTTCCAAAATTTTCCAAGTTTAACGTCATTAGCGGGACGGGTTACCTCGAGTGATGTATATGGAGGATCATATGTTAGTTGACTTCCTTGAAAATCAGCCATGATGTCATTCTCCTTACTTTGAGGAGTCAGATCATGTGGAATGCACTCTTTGACCTTGTATAAATAAACCATTTTGCCTTTAATCTTTCCACGATGACGCTTAAACCTTGATTTGAACAGCCAAGCATAATTTTTACTACTGGACTTTTTGACTCGATGTTTGGTATCATGAAACACCTTCATCTTTGATTTATGGGTAAGCGCGACATCATGTTTCGTAGCCCATAAGTTTTTTTTCACTTGTTGACACCCGATCTCATTCTACTCTATTAACCTGTAACAAGGTAAAGGTTTCTCCAAATCGTGGGTAGTGTAATAGAGCATATTTGCGGTATGCTCATAGACATAATCAACAATAGTATTGATCACAAATAGTTCACCACTGATTGGAGGATCATTAGTAGGTCCAAATAACAGGAGTCTCAGTTTATGTTTTCCAAATATCATATCAATTGCACCTTCTCGACAACTAATCTAATCATAGATGGTTGCCAAAAAGGGAAGATCAATAATTACATTTGCATGTTTGTATTTGAAATTTTTTTTAGAATCTATTGCAACAAGAAGTTGTTTTTCGGGGTTTTTCAAAATTGTTGGGTAAGGGGTGGTATTAGCCTTCACAAACCCCTCCCCAACTTTGGACTCTTCCAACTCATGAAACTCTTCATTAGACTTTTCAAATTCAATTACAGCTTCTTTAATTTCAAACATCCTTTGGCTATAATTATCATTTAAAGGTACATCATCCTCCATTACAACCTCAAGTTTGGGTGGTGTAGGATTATGCACAATGTTGTCATTGCATAGAAAACTTACCTCATTTACTTGGGTAGTATCCAAAGGTTTTCCCGTTGGTTGTTGCTTTAGCTGCTCCGTTATTCGTTCTAGTTGATCTTCAATTGCCGAAATTGATTTGGAGTTGTCTTCCTCCTTATTGAAGGTTTCATTCAACATGTCCAACATTTGATCCAACTTCTTGCTAAATGAAGATTTTTCTGATTCTTGGTCGTCCGGGAAATAATATGGTTCATGGTGTTGGTTTTGAGTCGATTCTTCAGTCCACCAACAATCATCATCATATGGATCATTGTATGGATAATCATTATATGACTGATTGTGTGGATCATTATTGTATTGATCTTGACCCGGATTTCCACTCCCCCACCACATATCTTGGTTAATATAAATGTATTCCTCCATTCACGACAGTCCCTACACAAAAACAGTAAAATAGTGAAGATTCTAAACTAAAAATAAAACAAAATAAAATAAAACTTAAAGACTACTTCAACATAATAGTTTAAGCGCACAATCTCCTCGACAACGGCGCCAAAATTTTGATCGAGGTCGTTGTCTCTGTCAAAAATAAACCTCACACACACTAGATAGCTAAGGTAAGTAAGGGTCGAATCCACGAGGAGGTTGTGGTCAAACTTTGTGTTAAAATAGTTAATGAGAAACTACTAGCAATTGTCACGAAATTATTTAAACTAAAAGTTGATGAAAAAGCTAAAAACTTGGTAATGCAAGAACTATACTATCAAAGAGAAAAAAAACAAGATACTTCCGGTTCAGTTGTTTAGATGGTTGGACTTACACGTTTTCTTTCCTTAAATTCCAATTTAATTACGTAGACATAATTAAGGTTGATTAACTTGCAACAAATAATTTTGAGCACACAATATGTTCTCCCAACTAGTTGTCTTACTCCCTATGTCTAATTGGATTAGGAACAACTAGTGGTTTGGCGATAATGTGTGTTACGGTTACCTATTACAATGTTGAATATATAATACTACAAATTTGAAATAATGTATGTGGGTTCAACTGGTCATCTTAGTTCCTAAACTACTTGAATTCAGAATGACTAGTGAATTAACAATACACTATCTTAGTTGCAATATCACACAATAAGAAAACCCAACTCCAATTAATGTAAGTAAAAACCATAACTTTAAGAATGAAACAATAACTGAAATTGACTAGAATAAAAGTAATAATCAAATTGTGATCATCCTAACATCCTACAACGTTCCCGGAAGTAACCTAGGTGGTTTAGCCTTCCATATGATTAACAAAACACACAACTTCAATATAAACAATGGAATTAATGCTAAAATTCACAAACCAACTTAAAATCATAAAATCAATGAATTCTAATGATCAATCAACTATGGAACGATGAAACCTTGGGGATGAATAATCAAATTTGGAGCTTGATTGAATTGATGTAGATCCGTCGGTTGAATAATCTTCAAATGTTGAATGATAATGAATTTTATGATTTCTCTTCTTGGATTTGGAAATTAATGATCAAAAACGTGTTTGGAGAAGTTTTGAATGTGTTTGGAACCCTCCAAAACTATGGAAAATCGTAGGGAAGAAGTCCTAAGTCGATTAGGGTTTAATCTCCCTTAAATAGGTGCTGAAAAACTGATTTTCGGGTCTTTTTCCGCATCGGCATCCTAAAAGTCATGTAGGATGTGTGGGTGTCCTTTGTGGTGTTTTACATGCCTTCTGCCATCCTTGATTTGCACTTAAAAATAACCTAAAACGTGTAGGCATCCTAGGATGTCCTTCATCTTTTGTGCCTCTTTTGGTGATGAAAACCATAGAATTAGCAAAAACAAAAAACATGAAAGTTGTAGTAAATTTCGTCTACTTTCTGAAACTTCTTCGTTCATGGCAATCGGAGCTCTAGATCTTGATATATGATTAAAACATTGAAGATTGGTCAAATTTCTCAACACCATTTTTCTTCATTCCTTTAGCAATTCGTCTCCCATACTTGTTAGCTTCATTTTGCTTGTTTTTCTTGCGGGTTCCACCCACTTTAGCAATAAATATTTAAATGCATATGATGCTCAAAAACTCATCAAAGTAGTGCCATTCTTGGACAATTATACATCAATTCAACAGAATTACGAGAATTTAATACTTTCATAGAATACACTTATCAATAGACAGTTGTTGTGTGATGAAATGAAAATAACGAGAGGCATCGATGTGATTGTAATCTAGTCATTCAGCAGAATATGGATGATGACCACGAACTTTTCTAGATAGTTCTGTGGAATGCTGGCAGGCTCATAACCTGTAGGTGTTGGTGAACTTGGGTGTTCATTCGCTGTATTCTATCCCCCTCATGGTTGCCTTAGGACATTCATTGTTGAGGAAACCCCTCTGCAGTAGTGTTCGTCCTGATGAAAAATCCTAGATCAGGTCCCTTGTAATAGTTGTTGTCATAGGGACGTAAAGTGAGGATAACGAGAATGGGTAATCGGGTTATTGATGGTTGGTGAAATTAAATATAATTATTTATTGTGGGTTGAAAACCCTATATGCTCACCAGGCTCCCAATCCTGACCCACTTAGTTTCTTTGTATTACAGGTAGTGGCACGAGAGCATAAGTTGGAGAACTTGTGAAGATGTTTTTGTTTATAGACCAATAGTTGTATAAAACTGTGTAAGGTCTATGTTTTATTGTTTATGCTTTCGTGTCTGTATCGGAACATGACATCACGAGTTTTGATATATAATGAAAATACATTTCTTTAAGAAATGCTTTGATAAACTGTATTTTATCATGTTTTGTTTTTGGGACAAATTCCGTAACTCTTTTAAATCAATGGATTTACTTTGAAATTATTTTAAAAGCATAAATGAAACCGGTCTTTTCTGGCCGTGATTTTGGGGATGTCACAATGTGGAAGAAGGAAGTAAAGATCCAACAAGAAAGCCCCATTCTTCAGTTTGGCACTATTTAGGAACTTTGTAAATATCCAAGACCTGATTTTTGTCATTCAAAGTTGCTAGATCTTGAGTTTTGTTCCTTTTTATTGTTATTGGATGTTGGAATGGGTAGATCTCATAAAGTTTGCAACTTTATGAATCTCCAGGTCAAGGTGACCTAGTAGTCCCCTGGATCTAATCTATAATCGAGTTTTGATGCCTTTTAGAAGTTAGGTCATAAACCCTCATTTTGACCTAAGATGGGTTCAAGACATACATTGGACATGTATGTCTAAAAAAGCACCAACCTTTGGGAATGGTTTAGGTGTTTAAATCACTTATGGAATGGAGGGACTTCAGACTTTGAGGATTAAGTACTTATTGGTTAATCCATTGCATAATCTAGCTTTATGGTCTTGGTTTTTTGGGCCTTTTGGTGGTCTCAATAGGTAAAGTTGGAAAGTTTACCCTTTTAAAACTCATTTTGGTTTAGATCTGAGCTTTGGAGCTCTTGGAGTCGAAGAAAGCAGCTTAATGTATTAAGTTGTAACTCAAGCAAACATGGCGTGTTTGAAAGTCAACACGATGTGTTGGCGGGGGTTTTCCCGACTATTTGGATGATGGCAAAACACGACGTGTTTGCAAGTCAACAGGGCGTGTTGGGTCACATTGGACTATTGACCTTGACTTTGACTTTTGACTTTGACCAAGTTTGACCTAAAGGTTATTTTGGGATTTTGGGATTTTGATGGATTTGGTCACTTGGATGGATAGGTATTGGTTGGAGCTGAGATTCGAAGTCGGGACCTCATCAGCTATTGATCGGATCGAGTTGTGAGTTTTCCTCATTATACTTTCAGGTCGAAGCCACCAAGGCTGGCCCATTGGATTGTTATTCTGGTTATTGCATGTTGGTATGCTGAAGTGATCTGTTAGATCGGTATCCTGGAATGTAGGATGATGATATGCTTAGTGAACTGTAGATCTGCCAGACTGTATGTAGACTGTTTATATGAGTATCTGTTATATATGCATATTTGGTTGTGTTGGATAAGGTGTCTAAGTCCATAACTATTTCTGGTGTATACTTGACCCGACCCGGCATGGTCCATTTGGCTTGCATGGCACCATGCAATTGGATAGGCTAAATGAGAGGAATAACACTTGGAGATTATTAATATATTATAAGTTCTAATATATTAATAATATTATTTGATTAGTTTGATCAAAGAATTAATTTGGAATTAATTAAGTGATCAAAAGATAACTAATTAAATATATGGGTTGATTATGTAAATCATTCATATCTTGTATAGTGGGCTAAGAGGCTCCATGGATTATCAAGTTGGGTTCTACCCATAGGATGCTCCATGGATGCTCCATGGGAGTTACAAACCCATGGGTCATGGAAATGAAGAGTCATGACACATTAGGGTTTACATGGTGTAACCCTAGATGTGTCAACACTATATAAGGATCCCATTCTCCACCAAAATCAGCTACACATAAGAAACTAGAGGGCTTGGCCGAATTTCAAGAAGTGTGTATTCTCTCAAAAGTCTTTCCAAGAGCATTTGGTGTTGTGTGAAGCATTTGAGGCATCACACTTGGGGTGCTAGGCTCACAAGGTTTCAAGGAACATAAGCAACAACAAGGTAAGTTATTCTATCTTTCATTCAAGTTAAAATTGTTCCCCATGTATGCTAGATAGGAATATAACCTTGGAATTCAACTTTGATGATAATTAGACAAACATAGATCCAAGGTTATTAGGGTTGCATGTACACTTAGGAAGTGTTAGAATGCTCAAAACCCATCAGTGGTATCAGAGCTAGATTTGTTTGTTTGTTATTTGTGCTAAAATGTTGAAGAAAGTCGAAAAACTTGTTGTCTGACTGCTGGAATCGTCGAGTCCATGGGGGGACTCGTCGAGTTCACTTGTATCTTCAACCTACTCGTCGAGTAGGTTAATGCACTCGGCGAGTAGGGTCGACAGAGTGCAGATTTTCTGTGACAACCCAAGTTGCCCCGTTACATTTCCCCGTTACCGTTAACGGAATATTCCACTGTATAAAAGTTCCGTTAATTAGAGGGCATCAATTTAATAAACATCCCATTTGATTACCTTTGACATGCCGTTAAGTCGTGATAAAAGGAAGTAAAAACACAGGACACACATTTTCATTCATTTGGAAAATGTCAAGTTTTATTATTACGACCACTAAATCGGGTACGACCAAAAGCCCCGTCTAACGGCAGTATCGGGTAAAATTCCACTGAGCCCCGACTGTGAAACCTATATATGGGTGAGTGGAGTCAAGTGGGAGACTTTTTACACTCTCTCTCTATACTCTCTCTAGACCCGTTTTCGCCCCGAATCCGCAACCAAACGCTTCCAAATTGTAAGTCCACTTACCCTAGCTTAATCTAACCATATTGATTCATGTTTATAGCCCAAAAATCATCCAAGAAGGCATGATATAAGGAGTTTACGGCCCATGAACATTCTAGGGCCGTAAACCCCTAAAATGGTGCCAAACATGCCTTTAAACTTGTCCATAAGCTTAGAAACTATTAGGGGAATTAGGCTAGGGGTGTTTTAACATAAAAACTCATGGATTTAGAGGACAAGTGAGAGTTTACGGCCCAAGCATAAGCTTAGGCCGTAAACACCTCAAAATCTTGTATAAAGGTCCCAAATGCACTCCAAACTCATCTTAGGGCTTATTGCATAATTTAGGGACTTATCCTCTTGAGTTTAGACACTTGAAACACTCCAAAATGATTTAAAGAAAGGAGTTTACGGCCCAGACAATGGTCAAGGCCGTAAACACCCTAAATCATGCCCAAAAGTTAGTTTTTGCCCCCCAAATGACCATAGGCTATCTCTATAAAATGCTAGGGAGGATTTAAGGGCTTAAACACAAGGAAAATGAGGGATTTCTTGGAGTTTACGGCCCAAGCATTTATCTAGGCCGTAAACTCCCCAAAACCCCCTCAAATGTTGGTTTTAATCACCCAAAATAGCATCAAACTTCATAAGGAAATTCTAGGAAGGCAATAGGGGCTTAAAACTTCACTAAACTCAAAGATTGAGAGTTTACGGCCGTAAACTCCCATGGGAGTGTCCCTAGGCCGTAAACTCCTATAAAGTACCCTTAGAGGCCTCAAACCCACTCATACCTTTTAGGAAAAGTGCTTGGAATAATTCTATGAACAAGCTAGAAGCATCAAACACCCAAGAAATTGACCTTGGGAGTTTACAGCCGTAAACTCCCATAGGTTGGGCCGTAAACTCCTTGTTTGGTCCATGTTGATGCTTTAAATCCATTCACACACTTGATATTTGAGTTTAGCAAAGTTCCACAACTGATAGGAGACCCTTAGCACCCTTAAACACTACCCGGGACCCCAAACACTCAACCAAAAGTGTTTTCCACTCCTTTGAGTGTGTATAATTGTTTAATTAGTATATTATATGCTAATGGTATGTGAAAATATGTTATCATATGTTAAAATAGGTCCTTGTGTGTGTTCAAGTCCTTGCGTGACCCCGAACGCCCAAACGACACTTTCGTCGGACCTACTTACACCAGGTGAGTTCATACCCCTGAATGAACCTTTTAAATGCTTTTAAATGTTTTCATAGGGGGGGATTACAAGTTAAACATGCCAGTTATCATATCAATCACATGTGATTGATAACCCGCATCCACAAGATTTTACCACTATACACTGTTTTACCGAGTAGGACACTGTAAATGGCTTTCAAAAAGGGTTTTTAAATTGTTCAAGTTCTTACTTTTATAGCTTATCAAAGATTCAATTTCAAACTGATTTATAAAAGATTCCCAAAGATTTCTAAAGGTTTTCACACCTATTTAATCAAAGAATACAAATGCGATTTTCCTGAGTAATAAAGTTTTCAAAGGTTTTCATGAATACTTTTAATTGTTAGTTACTGCTGCTTCGCTTATACTTATTTTATACTCCTACTCTGTAATGCTTTCGCTTATACCTGAAGTCACTTATACCTGATGACGCTTATACTTATTCACGCTCTTACTTAGTGATACAATTCTTCTTCACTTATACTTGATAACGACTCTACTTCACTTATACTTGATACGCTTTCGCTTCACTTATTGTCGCCTCTACTTCGTGATGCGCTTATACTTGTTCGACACTTCTACTCTACTTGCGACCGCTTCTACTTCGCTTGTTAGACACTTCTACTTCACGAAGATCACTTCTACTTAATATACACTCTGTCGTAGTTAGATGTATGTCTGTGCTTATATAGGTACATATAAGTGATGCTTGAAAGACTTAGGAAGGCTCGTCTGCCCTATTTCCTTTTCTTCATTGAGATGTGGTCTGGTGGGATTGGATGGCCGTCCGAAGGTCATTTGACTCATTAGTTATATATTATGTATATGAGTACGGACATATAGGAATTCTCTAGTGAGTTCAGTTAAGAGTCTCTACCTCTAGTGTATACTTACATTAGAAACCCACTATTGGGAAGTCTCTACCTCTAGTACAACACTTACACACTACCCACTATTTGGAAATCTCTACCCACTATTTGGGATGCATCTTCAGGACATGGCCTCCTCCGTCGTCTAGTTGGTAACCAGAGTCTCCTATAGGGAGAGCGGACATTGTGTGTATAGATCTATACGGGATTGACAACCCCGCACCCAGACTGCTAGCTACAGTCACGGCCTACCAAGCCAACGGGTGACAAATGTCACATATTATAGACGCTTGTAGGGCGTTTGGAACTCTAGTCAGTATGGTTACGAGTATCCCAGGTCACCTTATAACTCTTTGGCTTTAAGGTAACGGTATTTCACCGGCAATCTACACTGTATGCTGGTAACTCATTTTCAGAGTCACACTGTTATGACCTTACAAGATGTATCTTTCATTTGATACTGTCTGGGGTCTGTCTTTCACTGTTATGACCTTACAAGATGTATCTTTCATTTGATACTGTCTGGGGTCTGTCCTTCACTGTTTTGACCTTACAAGATGTATCTTTCATTTGATACTGTCTGGGGTCTGTCTTTCACTGTTTTGACCTTACAAGATGTATCTTTCATTTGATACTGTCTGGGGGCTGTCTTTCACTGTTATGACCTTACAAGATGTATCTTTCATTTGATACTGTCTGGGGTCTGTCCTTCACTGTTTTGACCTTACAAGATGTATCTTTCATTTGATACTGTCTGGGGTCTGTCTTTCACTGTTTTGACCTTACAAGATGTATCTTTCATTTGATACTGTCTGGGTTCTGTCTTTCGCTGTTTTGACCTTACAAGATGTATCTTTCATTTGATACTGTCTGGGGTCTGTCATTCACTGTTTTAGACCTTACCAGCTGTGCCTTTCATTTGGTACCTTCTGGGGTCTGAGTCTCCACTTGTTTGACTGAATCAGGCGAGTCGTTAGTTCGATATTCTCCTGTAGTCTATGATTCCCTGCCTTAGTCAGCAGTCCTCACTACTGAGGCATATGTTATTCCCTGATGTCGTTTGCTTTCCTCAATAATCAAATTCAATATTTTGATAATGATAGCAATTTAGGGAAAACTACTTTTTACCACATAACGCTGACCAGTCTTGGTAGAAGACTGCTTTTATTAAAGAAAATATAGGATTTTCTGGAGAGAACTCTAATACACAGAAACCACTTAAACTACTAGTTATTAAAGTTATTTGATTGAAACGTCACTTAATACTTATGAACTCACCAGCATTTGTAAAAATGCTGATACTCGCTTTTCATATAACTTGTGATCTCAGGTCAGCAATTAGACAGGTACATCCCCGGAGCTGCTGATGAAGATAGCTTAGTACCATGTTGTTCTTATTAGGTTTACTTGTATTACTTTAAATTGTTGTAATGTAACCTTGTAAAAATGTTACTATTAATGCAATGTTTTGTTGTACTTTGATTACTATAATGCATGTGTTGTGATACTTGACATGACGTCATCCACCCCAGAACGTTTCCGCCGTTCCGGTTTTGGGGTGTGACAGATTGGTATCAGAGCATTGTTTATAGTGAGCTAAGTATATCAATTCATAAAAGATATACAGCCTATAAATACAATGGGATAAAACACTCTGACCAGGAATTATACTTTAAAATATAACCATATTTTACCAAAGTGCAATAACATCCAAAATCTAAACACTCGAACAAAAGTATCACAAGAAGAACAATAATAAAAGTCTTCGGATGTTGAACCCTACAGTCAAACCTGGGCAGTTATGTAATCGTAAGCTGGAATAAATGTAACCTGATCAACTACATTTATTCGAGATGCGATGAACGTGTGCTCGGGAGTGGTAGTGGTGTGCAATAGGTCTGAAACTTACCAATTAGGATTGTTAGAGCCAAACATAAAGTTAAAATACTATAGGAGTATTTTAGAACGCTAAAAGATTCACCCTAATCCCATAAGTCATATTCAGAAGATAAGAAACAAACGAGAATTAAAATACCATATGGGTATTTTAGGATGCATAGACAACCTTGCGTGAATAACTAAAAAGATCTTTATTGATATACCTACAACTACAGAGGGTGTACTCCCAAGGTTATATATAATAAGGACCCCATAGGCTAAGAATGTGTGGTTTCGCTCTATTTCCTTTTCCTCGTTGGGATGTGGTTCAAGAGTAGTATCACATATTCGAAGGCCTATCGGATCCAAGTTATATGTGATTTGTATACCCTGTGTAATCGTAGCAGGACTCGATATGGATCATGCAGTGAAATGTTAATAATCTCTTAGGATTCTTTAGACATTTCCATTCTCGCGCGAACCCTGTAGAAAAACCCTACCCACTTCAGTGCTTGTCAGAAGAGTTGATTCCGACCCTGAGAAGATTCATTGGGAAGATTTCCTGTTTAGGAAATAAATGAACTGGGTCGAGACTATTGAATGCACCAAGTGCCCATATTCTCTTAGGGATAGTGGTGAGAGATTCGCCTAAACTTCGGAGATTCCCAGTCATCCATCATGAGATGATGACACCCACAGTTAGAATCAGAAGGAAGGCGGAGTAGAAATTCGATATGTCCATACAAGAAGAGAACCCTAGGAAACTACCCGAAGGAAGCCAACGCCTATTCCAGTCAAAGATACGAGGCAGACCGAGGGAGCTAGTACATGGAACCCGGGAATTGTCTTTTCTTCGTATTCGTCACGATAATTCACCCTTAAAATAATGCAATTTAGTGAGTTAGTGGTTACACTATTCACGCTATGTGTTAGGTAAATCGTCGTTTCCCGTTGCCGGATACACGATTAGGGCAGATCCCCGCATCTCTATTGAGAGAATTTTAGCTATCTGCCCTTGTGAGCCTCTCTTTCCACGATTTCGTTCCGAACCGTTCTCAAATCTCTCCAGGACGGAGAGTGAAACCTTTCCCAGTATAAAGGTAACTTAGTAGGAACGACTCGCATCTTATGGCCTTTTTCCGATACTCATACTCTTACCTTGATTACCAGGACTACATCATAGGGATGTATGTCGACACTCAGACAGTCAGTACCCGAGGCACAGGAAAAGTTTATGCCCAATACGTTCAGGACAGAAATGTCTAGGGTTAACCATCGTCTCTCATTACCTTGTATTCCCTTCCGTGTAGGAAAAACCATGCCACCGAAGAAGCGTAACCAATCCACAAGCAAGAAACCTGCCCTCTTATTCGATGAAGCTACGTTCCAAGCTGCAGTCTCAGCAGTCGTAGCAGCTGTCATGGCTCACCTGAATGCTAACAACGCCAATGTTAGCAAGGGACCTGTCGGGATTCCCAATCCTGACAATGGACAGCAACAACCAACACTTCCACACTCAGCCACCCGAGAACCTCCACTGAACCTACTAAAGAGAAAACTCAAGATAGAGGAGGGAAGTACCTCGGCTCCAGAACTTTCCAAAGGGCAGCGAGCTGAGGTAGCCTATACCCCTGTCAATCCTTCCCTCCCGACCTCAAGAAGACCATACCTAGGAGACCTTCCCCACTGCAGCAAGTGCAGCTACCATCATCATGGTGCCTGCCGGGAACTCTATTGTGCTAGGTGCCACATGTTGGGGCATATTGCTCGCATCTGCAGAACCCCGGTTGAGTTCATTACATCAACCACCAATGTGGCGACCCGTGCAGTTTGCCACTTATGTGGTAAAATGGGACACTTCAAGAAGGACTGCCCAACCGAAGAGAAAGACAAAGACGCAGAAGGAGCCTGACACTACTGCTTAGGGAGAGGCAGCAAGGAAACTCGTTAGATTTTGGTACGTCTCTCGATCTCGGATAACTAAGCTAAGAACAATAAAAGACTAATTCAAATATAAATTCTTTACAGTAAGGCGAAAGTCGCAACACTGTTAAAAAAAAAATTTAAAATTCATTAGGTAAAACTATAGTGGCTAAACATATACGTTACGACAATGTATATTTAAGATGGACAGACCTAGAGTGAGCGAATGTCGCCTCATTTCCTGTTCCTCGTTTGGTTGTGGATTTAGGGCGGGGTCGCTCAGTCAACAGTCCTCCCCACCTTAAATATACATGACTAGTGTATGTGAGGCGATTATAGAAATGCCTCGTGAAAATCCATTCAAGAAAAGATACTCTATTCGGAAGCACTTAGAACTCTCTATAATTCCGCGTCGACTCTAATCGATCCAAGTATCCGCAATAGTGATACATAGGACGGAACCCTGAGACGCCTAGAACTTGTGTGCCTGTTCGGCACATGACTCTATCGATCTTCACTTTATATCATGTCGGAGTGTGCCAACTTCGACGACTCTATTGATCATGGTTGACTTCGTGCAACCATGTGTACATTTTTAGTGCTGTGAGCTTTCTCCATAGCCATATCGGCAAATAAAGGTTCTTCCGAACCCGAACCTAACACAAATAACCAAACTTAATGCAATCCGTCAATCGTCCCTCTTATCTCAAACCTTCCGAGGTACCCAAGAGAGGGTACCCCGCGCTGTCGACCGACCCCTCGTCGTTAGATAAACACCGAAGCAAAGGACACTGTAGAAACTTCACTAGACGAAAACCATTCGAGGCATACCCCTTAGAATCCCCTGAAGGACCCTTCACACCTCGCACATCAGGTTCGTGAACCCAAAAGATAGAACTCATGAAACTGACCACTATAACTAGGTATACTGCTGGCATCCATCAAATATTGGCGGTTAAGCCAAGCATGAGCTCTACCACGAACCTCTTCGCAAAACACTTTCACCCTATTCGATAACATAGGAGCCGAAAGACAAGAGAATCAATGCGGGTAAGTTCCGAGTGATGAAACCATATACCCACTAGATTTGACCTAGACCGAGAGGACTCAGAACCTTCAGAAGAGTAGTTGCAGTAAATGCTCTAACTACTCAGGCACCTTGCCCACTCTGTTATAGGCAGATAGTGCCTAACCTCCTCCACCCTTTCGCAAGGAGGAAATCGTCGTCGCCCTGTAGACGATAGATTTCATTCTCCGAAGTAAAAACTAGGGTACTTAGAACCACAGGATAACCTTCGCAGCCAAGAATACTTGGTCAAGTGCGAAGGTAGTTGCGTTAAATCTCATGACTCGGATCCCGAAGATATTATAGACTCGACACCATCCTTGGTGTTAGTCGAGGGGTTATGCAGGAGCACGCACTTTCCACGCTAGAATAAACCACAGTCTTGGAGATTCCTTGGACTAATAGGTGTTCCACGAATACTATCTCAAGCAGAGATAGTAGAACCACCTCCCGAGATAGTCCAACACTTGTCAGGTGAAACCCTATCTCCCCGATCCTCAGGGTTTCCGTATCTCAAGCATCGTTAGTGCAGGTCAATGTTGCACAAGCTTGAGATAAACACTCTACAGCAAACCGATGACCATAGTCGCGCAACCCAATCGACGATCTAGAAAGCCTCCATCAGCTAGATGGCAGAAAACACGAAACCAAAGACCCCTCGATATTTCTAAGAACCAACCCGAAGGACTACACTACCATTACGAGAGAGAACGTTAGGAACTTCGGAATGGCGATCACGCCAGTGATGATCTTGCCATAGAAGTACACTATGTTCTAAGTACTGAAAGGCTCTACCCTTCCGAGAGCGTAGGACCATCCGAGAATACTCATGGAGACATGGTCCAACCCTTTTCAGGACGCTACTACCTTCGGATATACCACAAGATTCACACCCGATCGATCCACTTCTTAGACTTGATATGTGATTTTCCGACAACACTCTTCGTGCCTCACTCATCTTGATAGAATCCATCGAGAACCCTGACTTCATAGATACACCAGTCGGAACCCGCTAGCTACACTAGACGGAATCCACATCTCGTATGTGAAGGTCTGTGAGAATGACAAACACAGACTAGAGATCACTTGGGAATGCAAGGGCAACCGTATAGGAAGTACTCCCTTACCTCTACTCGGCAGTTCATACCTACTTCCTTGCCTAGACTTGAATTTCGGGACGAAATTCCCTCTAACGAGGGGATGATGTGACAACCCAAGTTGCCCCGTTACATTTCCCCGTTACCGTTAACGGAATATTCCACTGTATAAAAGTTCCGTTAATTAGAGGGCATCAATTTAATAAACATCCCATTTGATTACCTTTGACATGCCGTTAAGTCGTGATAAAAGGAAATAAAAACACAGGACACACATTTTCATTCATTTGGAAAATGTCAAGTTTTATTATTACGACCACTAAATCGGGTACGACCAAAAGCCCCGTCTAACGGCAGTATCGGGTAAAATTCCACTGAGCCCCGACTGTGAAACCTATATATGGGTGAGTGGAGTCAAGTGGGAGACTTTTTACACTCTCTCTCTATACTCTCTCTAGACCCGTTTCGCCCCGAATCCGCAACCAAACGCTTCCAAATTGTAAGTCCACTTACCCTAGCTTAATCTAAACATATTGATTCATGTTTATAGCCCAAAAATCATCCAAGAAGGCATGATATAAGGAGTTTACGGCCCAGGAACATTCTAGGGCCGTAAACCCCTAAAATGGTGCCAAACATGCCTTTAAACTTGTCCATAAGCTTAGAAACTATTAGGGGAATTAGGCTAGGGGTGTTTTAACATAAAAACTCATGGATTTAGAGGACAAAGGAGAGTTTACGGCCCAAGCATAAGCTTAGGCCGTAAACACCTCAAAATCTTGTATAAAGGTCCCAAATGCACTCCAAACTCATCCTCGGGCTTATTGCATAATTTAGGGACTTATCCTCTTGAGTTTAGACACTTGAAACACTCCAAAATGATTTAAAGAAAGGAGTTTACGGCCCAGACAATGGTCAAGGCCTTAAACACCCTAAATCATGCCCAAAAGTTAGTTTTTGCCCCCCAAATGACCATAGGCTATCTCTATAAAATGCTAGGGAGGATTTAAGGGCTTAAACACAAGGAAAATGAGGGATTTCTTGGAGTTTACGGCCCAAGCATTTATCTAGGCCGTAAACTCCCCAAAACCCCCTCAAATGTTGGTTTTAATCACCCAAAATAGCATCAAACTTCATAAGGAAATTCTAGGAAGGCAATAGGGGCTTAAAACTTCACTAAACTCAAAGATTGAGAGTTTACGGCCGTAAACTCCCATGGGAGTGTCCCTAGGCCGTAAACTCCTATAAAGTACCCTTAGAGGCCTCAAACCCACTCATACCTTTTAGGAAAAGTGCTTGGAATAATTCTATGAACAAGCTAGAAGCATCAAACACCCAAGAAATTGACCTTGGGAGTTTACAGCCGTAAACTCCCTTAGGTTGGGCCGTAAACTCCTTGTTTGGTCCATGTTGATGCTTTAAATCCATTCACACACTTGATATTTGAGTTTAGCAAAGTTCCACAACTGATAGGAGACCCTTAGCACCCTTAAACACTACCCGGGACCCCAAACACTCAACCAAAAGTGTTTTCCACTCCTTTGAGTGTGTATAATTGTTTAATTAGTATATTATATGATAATGGTATGTGAACATATGTTATCATATGTTAAAATAGGTCCTTGTGTGTGTTCAAGTCCTTGAGTGACCCCGAACGCCCAAACGACACTTTCGTCGGACCTACTTACACCAGGTGAGTTCATACCCCTGAATGAACCTTTTAAATGCTTTTAAATGTTTTCATAGGGGGGGATTACAAGTTAAACATGCCAGTTATCATATCAATCACATGTGATTGATAACCCGCATGCACAAGATTTTACCACTGTACACTGTTTTACCGAGTAGGACACTGTAAATGGCTTTCAAAAAGGGTTTTTAAATTGTTCAAGTTCTTACTTTTATAGCTTATCAAAGATTCAATTTCAAACTGATTTATAAAAGATTCCCAATGATTTCTAAAGGTTTTCACACCTATTTAATCAAAGAATACAAATGCGATTTTCCTGAGTAATAAAGTTTTCAAAGGTTTTCATGAATACTTTTAATTGTTAGTTACTGCTGCTTTGCTTATACTTATTTTATACTCCTACTCTGTAATGCTTTCGCTTATACCTGAAGTCACTTATACCTGATGACGCTTATACTTATTCACGCTCTTACTTAGTGATACAATTCTTCTTCACTTATACTTGATAACGACTCTACTTCACTTATACTTGATACACTTTCGCTTCACTTATTGTCGCCTCTACTTCGTGATGCGCTTATACTTGTTCGACACTTCTACTCCACTTACGACCGCTTCTACTTCTCCTGTTAGACACTTCTACTTCACGAAGATCACTTCTACTTAATATACACTCAGTCGTAGTTAGATGTATGTCTGTGCTTATATAGGTACATATAAGTGATGCTTGAAAGACTTAGGAAGGCTCGTCTGCCCTATTTCCTTTTCTTCGTTGAGATGTGGTCTGGTGGGATCGGATGGCCGTCCGAAGGTCATTTGACTCATTAGTTATATATTATGTATATGAGTACGGACATATAGGAATTCTCTAGTCAGTTCAGTTAAGAGTCTCTACCTCTAGTCTATACTTACATTAGAAACCCACTATTGGGAAGTCTCTACCTCTAGTACAACACTTACACACTACCCACTATTTGGAAATCTCTACCCACTATTTGGGATGCATCTTCAGGACACGGCCTCCTCCGTCGTCTAGTTGGTAACCAGAGTCTCCTATAGGGAGAGCGGACATTGTGTGTATAGATCTATACGGGATTGACAACCCCGCACCCAGACTGCTAGCTACAGTCACGGCCTACCAAGCCAACGGGTGACAAATGTCACATCTTATAGACGCTTGTAGGGCGTTTGGAACTCTAGTCAGTATGGTTACGAGTATCCCGGGTTACCTTATAACTCTTTGGATTTAAGGTAACGGTATTTCACCGGCAATCTACACTGTATGCTGGTAACTCATTTTCAGAGTCACACTGTTATGACCTTACAAGATGTATCTTTCATTTGATACTGTCTGAGGTCTGTCTTTCACTGTTATGACCTTACAAGATGTATCTTTCATTTGATACTGTCTGGGGTCTGTCCTTCACTGTTTTGACCAAAGAATTAATTAAGTGATCAAAAGATAACTAATTAAATATATGGGTTGATTATGTAAATCATTCATATCTTGTATAGTGGGCTAAGAGGCTCCATGGATTATCAAGTTGGGTTCTACCCATAGGATGCTCCATGGATGCTCCATGGGAGTTACAAACCCATGGGTCATGGAAATGAAGAGTCATGACACATTAGGGTTTACATGGTGTAACCCTAGATGTGTCAACACTATATAAGGATCCCATTCTCCACCAAAATCGGCTACACATAAGAAACTAGAGGGCTTGGCCGAATTTCAAGAAGTGTGTATTCTCTCAAAAGTCTTTCCAAGAGCATTTGGTGTTGTATGAAGCATTTGAGGCATCACACTTGGGGTGCTAGGCTCACAAGGTTTCAAGGAACATAAGCAACAACAAGGTAAGTTATTCTATCTTTCATTCAAGTTAAAATTGTTCCCCATGTATGCTAGATAGGAATATAACCTTGGAATTCAACTTTGCATGATAATTAGACAAACATAGATCCAAGGTTATTAGGGTTGCATGTACACTTAGGAAGTGTTAGAATGCTCAAAACCCATCAGGTTGGTGGTTAAGGCTTTACTCTCTGTGCAAGAGCTAACAGGCTAGGGGCATTCCAACCTGATGGTTGATTGGGCCCGAGGGTATTCCATCCCGAGGATGACTGGACTCGTTGTATATTGACATTCCAACATGATGGTTGATTGGGCCCGAGGGTATTCTATCCCGAGGATGATTGGAATCGATTTAGATTAGCATTCCAACCTGATGGTTGATTGGGCATGGGGTATTCCAAACTGATGGTTGACTAGGCCCACAGTATGTTGGCATTCCAACCCGATGGTTGATTATGTTGGGTTGTATGTACTCTAACATCCCTATGGTGCATATACAACCCCAATGCTTTGGATCTAAGTTTTCTCTAATTATACATGAAATATTCTTTTTCCAAAGCATGAAGCCTAACTAGCATGCAACTTTGATATATGTATCATAAAAAACTAGTTAGAATATTACCTTTTGATGTAGCTTGTAGAACTTGGCCTTATAAGAGCTTAGCACCCCAAGTTTGATGCCTCAACCAAGTCACAAACACCAATAACAATTAGATGAATATGAGAGAGGTTTAGGAGACACCAAAAATCGGCTATGCTCTTCTTGAAAGCAAAGGGTGCCGATTTTGGAGCTAAGGGAACACATTTATAGTGTAGAATTCCAATAGTCATTTGTACACCCTAATTCTTACACTTAGGCTTATGATCCAACAATTGATTTGGACTAACACTTCATGGACTATCTCATAAGCTTAGTTCATCACAAATCAATCGTGGATCATTAGCCCAAGCCATATGTTTCAATGATTTACATAATCAGTCCCTGTTTATTTAATTAGTCTCGTTTGATCACTAAATTAATTCCAAATTAATTCTTGATAAATACTAATTAAATAATATGACTTCTCAATTAATATATTATACTTATAATATATTAATAAATCATAAATTACATCTTTCTCAAATATCCATCCAATCAAATTGTTATGATGAAGGCAACCCGAAATGGACCATGCTACTATCGGGTCAAGTACATACCAATTATAGTTATGGGCTTAGACACCTAATCCAATAACTATAACTGCCAATGTAACTTCAAAATCCGATTAGCAATCGTAGCTCTAAAAGGCAGCTGTCGAACTCTGATGCGTCCATTAGATAAAGGATCATATAATCCTCTATTCTTCAAGATATCGTGTGGATAAAGACATGGAATAAATTCATACTCATTGTCCAACAGATTGTTTCCCAATTTCTGATTTGTTTGACATAGAACTTAATTGAACACATCAATAGAGTTCTGACCGGGCCCGACACATAAGTCTAAACAAAATCATCGAGGGGCCCAAGATACCGCTTTTAATCCTCTTAGGATAAAAGGAACATATAAACTTCGACTTATATGCTTGTACCAACTACTCGTTAAATTATACAAAGTAATACATTTTATAACATCAAGTTACTGATGCAGTTTCGAATCATCAATGTACAACCAAATCATAATCAACAACTCATATATCTTGGTTTGAAGACTATACAATATTGTTGTCTCACAATCACTCATGATAAATTCAATGAAGTGATTCACGTGAGCGTGGGTTTAGTCCAATAGTCAAATCTTATTTCAAGAGCACTCTTGGATGTTTGTAGCAAACTTTTGCAATGTCTAACACATTAGACAATCATACAAAACCCATTCATGACAGTCTACTTTCATAACCTACTTCCAAAGTATGATCGAATGTGGATAGTTTGAATAATCTTATTATTCTGGAAGTCAAAACATCCAAAAAGTGAAAGAATAGTAAAGAATTGACACAAGATAATATCTTTACTTATAAATAAAAACCCTTTTATTCAATCATCAAATATCAATTATGATACATCCCCATTTTCATGGCCAGAAAAGACCGATTTTGTTTATGCTTTATAAAAATCAGAGTATTTCTTTTCATAAAAATGTTGCGGAATTTGTTCCCAGAAAAACATAATAAATACGTTATCAAAACATTTTCGAAGAAATGTATTTTATTCATTTTAAAACGTTTGGGATGTCATCGTCAATACAGGAACATAAGCATAAACGGAACTTACATTTATCGACACCTGTGATATAAATAAACTGAGTGGGTCAGGTTGGGAAACCTGGTGAGCACATAGGGTTTTCAACCCACAATAAATAAGTTTATTAACTTTATCAAACCAAACAAACCCGATTACCCGTTCCCGTTATCCTCACTTTACGTCCCTAAAACATCTAACACAAGGGACCTAGTCTAAGGACTATCATCGGGATGGACACTACTGCTAAGGGGATTCCTCAGCAAATAAATGTCCTTAAGGCAACCATATGGGGGATGGAGTACATCTGGTGAGCACACAGTTCAAATAAACACACAGTTCAAATAAACACCTACAGGTTGTGAGCCTGCTAGTGTTCCACTTGACTGTCTAGAATAGTCCGTGGTCGTCATCTATACTCCGCTAGATGACTGGATCATCAATAACATCTATAACGAGGCCTCTCATTATTTTATTTTGTCACACAGCAACTATTACATCTACCCATGTTTTACCCAACACATTTTGTAGATATAAAATACATATACAGTTTAAATCATTGAAAACATGTATAAAACGTTCATCCAGCATAGATAGCAAGTATTCAGATAATATGCACACATATCACGTAATTTATATAAAATACTTCATATCTATGTGTAAGCTGAAAGTAACTATGCACTCACTTGGTAAGGTGGTGACTCGGCACTCGGACAGCACTTCGTTACTTCTTAAAACAATTTTTCCTTGACCAAAACCTAGTATTAATACCACTAGAGTTTAGTTTTAATGTTAATCGCAACTAATTAATAGTCTAGCTATTATTACTATTATATAAGCGTTAAATAACACTCAATATAACTCATAATAATAGCCCAAATAATTATTTTAAGGTCCTAATAATGTTACTATAATTAAATAAAAGCTATATTAAATATAGTATAAGCGTAACTCACTTACAACGGGTTTTTATTAAAAACCGGGCTTCGCTGGAGCAGCGTTTCCGAGCCGAAAGTTTTTCTTCTCGGAGCCGTCGGGTGCTCCGGGGCTTTCCTCTCGTGATAGGGAGGTTCCTTAGACTTGGGAGGGGTTTAAGGAGGTTAGAGAGAGAAAGAAAGGTTTGAAGGTGTGAGGAAATTATGAAGAGTTCATCTCTTATTTATAGGAATTGTATAGTAAAGTAGTCTCCAAGCTTCGTCCATAACTTTTGCATACGAGCTCTGTTTTTTTATGTATTTTTACCGTTAAGTTCCTACTAATGAGATCTTCAACTTTCATTTAGACCTCGTTGGCTAATTCTCATTCTATCTCGGATTTACAAAACTGTATCGAATTCGCCGTGCTCGAAAAGTAGAGATTAAGCTTCGTCAATAACTTTCGCATACGAGCTCCGTTTTTGTCTGTCTTTTTACCATTGAGTTCCTATTAATGAGATCTTCAACTCTCATTTAGACCTCGTTGGCTAATTCTCATTCTATCTCGGATTTACAAAACTGTATCGAATTCGTCGCGCTCGAAAAGTAGGGACTAAGCTTTGTCCATAACTTTCGCATACGAGCTCTATTATCGACGTTATTTATATCCACGCGTTGGTATTTATGAGTACTACAACTTTCATTTAGATCCCGTCGGCTAATTCTCACTCTATCTCAGATTTACAAAACTGTATCGAATTCGCAACGCTCGAAGAGTAGGGACTAAGCTTCGTCCATATCTTTCGCATACGAGCTCCGTTTTTGACTGTCTTTTTATCGTTTAACTCCTATTAACGATATCTTCATTTATCATTTAGATTATTTTGGCTAAAAATCGACCGATCTAAAATTCAGATTTCAGGCTGTGCACTGCTATGCTAAATCTTAGAAAAATCATAACTTCCTCATACGAAGTCAAATTTGGATGTTCTTTTTATGCACACTATCGGTTTAACATATACTACGACTTTTGTTTAGATTGCTAAGGCTAAAGCTCGCTCTATCGTAAATTCACTATTTACGCCTCCCGGTATCGTGTCGGTTCCGTCGCGAAACTTCGACGGGTCATAACTTCTTCGTTATAACTCGGATTTCGACGCTCTTGATATGTACGGAAACCTTGTAACATATACTAAAACTTGGTTGAGATTATTTATTCTTAATAATCTTTTGTCGAAAAGTCGTTTTCGACCCCTATTGCCTCTAAATTGACTAGCCCAGATCTACGGGCGTTACAAATTACATTTTAGCTATTACTAGTTTCTAAATGTCTATCTAATTATTAAAACTAATATCGTCTTTCAGCCTGATACTCCTAGCGTGTTGTAAGTGCTTAACCTTACTCAGTCCCTTTGTAAGGGGATCTGTTGGGTTCTCCTCTGACTATACCCCCTTCATTGAGTCCTTCTTCTACTCGATGTCTTATGAAGTGATATTTTCTGTTGATGTGCCTGGACCTACCATGATCCCTTGGTTCCTCGGCTAAGGCGACCGCACCCTCATTGTCACAAATATCTCTGTAGGCTCCTTTATATCTGGTACAACTCCAAGGTCTCCGATGAAGTTCTTTAGCCATATTGCCTCCTTCGACACTTCTCTTGCTGCTATGTATTCTGATTCGCACATCGAATCAACTATAGTCTCCTGTTTTGAACTTTTCCAAGTTACTGATCCTCCATTTAAGGTAAATACCCAGCCCGACTGAGAGCGTAAATTATCCCTGTCGGTCTGAAAGCTGGCGTCACTATACCCTGTCACTCTCAAGTCATCACTCCCACCGAGGGTAAGGACCTAGTCCTTAGTCATCCACAGGTACTTAAGAATGTTCTTTACTGCAATCCAGTGAGCTTTACCAGGGTTCTCTTGATATCTACTAACCATGCTCAAAGCAAAGGCTACATCAGGGCGAGTACATGTCATAGCATACATGATCGACCCAACTGCAAAAGCATATGGTATCCGACTCATTTATGCTATCTTAGCATCGGTTCTCGGACTCTGAGTCTTACTCAATTTGGTATTACTCTGGATAGGCAATTCTCCTTTATTGGAATCCTCTATGTTGAAACGCTTCAACACCTTGTCCAAGTAGGTACTTTGACTAAGTCATATTAGTCTTTTACTCCTATTTCTCAATATCCTTATCCCTAGAATGTAAGCAGCTTCCCCAAGGTCCTTCATAGCGAAACACTTCCCAAGCCAAGACTAAACCTCCTGCAAGGTTGGAATGTCATTTCTTATGAGAAGTATGCCATCCACATACAACACCAGAAAGCTAACTATACTCCCACTAGCTTTGACATATACACAGGACTCATCCTCGCTTCTCGAAAATCCAAACTCTTTGACTTTCTCATCGAAACAAAGATTCCATCTGTGAGATGCTTGTTTTAATCCATAAATGGACTTCTCAAGCTTACACAATCTATTAGGGTACTTTGCATTGACAAAACCCTCTGGCTGACTCATGTAAACATCTTCAGCCAACTTCCCATTAAGGAAAGCGGTTTTGACATTCATTTGCCATATTTCATAATCATGAAATGCAGTTATGGATAGCATCACCCTTATAGATTTAATCTTTGCTATTGGTGAGAAGTTCTCATCATAGTCAACTCCATGAGTTTGAGTAAAGCCCTTCGCAACCATTCGCGCCTTATATGTGTGTACTTTCCCATCAATGTAGGTCTTCTTCTTGAAGATCCATTTGCACCCAACCATCTTACGACCTGGTACATTCAACCAAGTTCCAAACTTGATTGTCATACATGGACTGAATCTCGCTATCCATTGCCTCTTTCCATTTTGTAGACGCGTGGCCTGCCATGGCTTCCTTGTAGTTGTTAGGTTCATCCAAATTTACTAGTGTATTATAACTGATAAATGTATCACCTTTAGCTGTTATATGAAAACCATATAACACAGGTGGAACACTAACTCTACCGGAACGTCTCAGAGGTACGAACTCGTCAATTAGTTCAACAGGAGTTTCCTCCTCAGGTTGAGCGTTAGTGTTTGAGGTTCCTTCATCACTTAACTATTGAAGCTCTTGAAGGTCAATTTTCCTCCCACTGTCCTTTTGGCATATGAGTTCTCTTTCGCGGAAAACCCCTCTCCTCATAACGAAGACAACATTGTCACTCGGTCTATAGTAAAGATATCCAAAGGACTTCTGTGGGTAGCTGATGAAAATACATCGCTCACTACGAGGTTCGATCTTGTCGTGAGTCTCTCATCTTACGAAAGCCTCGCAACCCCAAACCTTGATATGTGCTTACGAGGGAACCTTCCTTGTCCACATCTCATGAGGTGTTTTGGTAACCTTCTTAGTTGGGACTAGATTAAGGATACGGGCGGTAGTCTATAAGGCATACCCCCAGAATGAGATAGGTAACGAAACTCGACTCATCATGGAACAAACCATGTCCAACAAGGTTCGATTGCGCCTATCAGCCGCACCATTTAGCTGCGGTGTCCAGGTGGCATCAATTGTGAAACAATTCCACATTCCCTAAGATAGTCGTGTAACTCGATACTAAGATACTCACGACCTCGATCGGATCAGAGCATCTTTATCTTCCTACCCAGCTGATTCTCCACTTCTTGTTTAAACTCTTTGAACTTTTGAAAGGTTTCTACCTTATGCTTGATTATATAATCATCAGTAAAGGTCACATAGAAGTGTTTAGCATCCCTTGTGGTGGATCTGAAGGGTCCACACACATCGATGTGTATGAGATCCAACAAACCCTCACCCCTTGCACAAGAACCAGTGAAGGGTGACTTGGTCATATTTCCAAATAAACAAGATTCACATGTGTCATCCGACTTTAATTCAAATGACACCAATACTCCATTCTTTTGGATTTGGGCTATGCGCTTCCTGTTGACATGTCCAAGACAACAATGCCATAAGCATTCTTTATCCAAACCATTGGACGAATCGATATGAAACACATTATTTCCTAAGTTATCTACAACCATCACAGTTTCATATATACCATTACAAGGTAATGCTTCAAAATAAAATTTACCATTATAATAAGCATTAATACAACCAATCTCATTATTAAATGAAAAAGTAAAACCTTGTTCATACAAACCATGAAAAGAAATAATATTTCTCACCATATCAGATGAGTAGCAACAATTATTCAAGTCTAAATTTAACCTGCTACTAAGCAATAAAGAATAAAATCCAATCTTGGTGACAAGCGACACTTTCCTATTCCCCATGATCAAGTTCATCTTCTCGTGCTCCACATCCCTATTTCTTTTTAGACCCTGCAAATTAGAACAGATGTGAAAACCACATACGGTATCAAGGACCCAAGAATTAGCATGTGATGAGTTATTAGATAGAATAGTGTAAATACCTGTGAATGTGGGCTTGATCTTCCCATCCTTTATGTCCTACAAGTATTTGGGGCAACTTCATTTCCATTGCCCTTTTTCATGACAATGGAAGCATTTTGCTTCCTTTTTATTGGAAGAGGGTTTAGCAGAACCAACTTTGATCCCACTAGAAGATGATCCATCATGGGACTTTCCTTTGTGTCTCTTAGAAGTAGCCTTCCTCTTCTTTCCCTTCCCATGTCTAATTTCCAAGACAGGGGAAGTAGTAGGTGTAGAAACAACGGATTTACCTTTCAAACTGATTTTCAACAGTTCTCAAAAGGCCCTGAAGCTTTCTTTGAGTGACTTCCTCCTTTTTCATATGATAGGTCATTCTGAACTGATTATAACAAGGAGGTAAAGAGTGTAGGATGATGTCAATAACCAACTCTTCATCGAAGTTGACATTCAACTTCAGCAAGCGGTCCACAAACCTTTGCATCTTTTGCAAGTGGGCCGTGATAGATTCTCCATCCTTCATCTTTGTTGTGATCATGGAGGCTATGATTTCATACCTTTCCTACCAAGCACTTTGATGGTACCTTTCCATCAAATCTTGGTGCATATCATAGGGCTAAAAGTTCTCATAGGACTTTTGAAGCTTAGCAGTCATGGTAGCAATAATGATACATGACACCTTTGTCGCGCCTCTCTCATGAGCCTTATATTCAGCAATCTGTTCGGGAGTGGCAGAGTTTTCATCAATCTCCTTTAGCTCCTTATCGAGAACATATTCTTTGTCCTCGTAGAGAATGTCTGTGCGAATGTTTCGAATCCAGTCATTGAAGTTCGATCCATCAAAGATGACCCTCCCACATAAGTTCATGAAGGAGAAAGAGCCGGAAGGGATTGGGTTTGAAGCAGTGTTCGAAGTAGACATCTAAAAAGAAAGACAAAGTTTAGATTACATAAGGATCCTTAATATAACACCTCAAATGAAATATTAAGTCTAGGACCCAACACAATATTCTAGAATTCGGAAGAGGGATGCTGTAATCCAATTGTAAAATATTTGAAGGTAGGTAAATGACAATCTACCAATTTCCACCTTGAAAAACGAAAATGAAGATTAAGTTTTAAATGAATTGAAATTCCTATATTCTTTTGAGATTCATTGAACCTTTCAATGGCATGTTTAAATCTCGATTATGCCCTTCAAGTTTGTGACTGGGATACTGAGGATCAAAAACAAGGTGTGAATAACCATACAAATGTGTTTGGTACTCTTTATGTTACTTATAACCTAATCAACATGCCGGTTAACCACACACACTCCATTGATCCATGATTAACATCAAGCTACCCTTTTCCAATCTTGCAAGTCCCAAATTAGTGTGTCTGTTAACCACACACGCTCCACCAACAACTTAGCAAGGTGCAAAGTGCAATTTTATGGAATAGCACCAACTTCACATTTTTCCTAAAGTAACTATGATTGGAATTTATAAAATTTTAGTTACTTTATAATATCATTATACTTATTAATGAGGATTAATGTCCTATACTACCCGTTCGGCTAACGACCCTCCACTAGTCAAGAGTGCGGTGGGTAAGAGTAGATACCCAATGACGGTCATATTATAGGTCGCTTCCTTAAACACCCCTAATAGATTAGTTTCGTGAATGAGGCCTACTAACGGTAATAATGACTTGTCTTATACATATATATAAGTATTAAACTTTAAATATTATAATAGTATAGGGTTGAATTTTAAACTTTTAAAATTTTAGGGTTTGGAATTAAAGTTTTATAAATGTGACTCTTCAAATTTCAAAACTTGAGGGCAAGTTTTTAAACTCTTTAAATAACTCTTGAGTTTTAGAATTTAATGTTATGTAAATGAGACTTTCCAATTTCCATAACTTGAGGGAAAGTTATGAAACTTTTCAAGACTTTTGAATTCCATAACTTAAGGAGTTAACGTTTCATGAATGAGACTTTTCATATTTCATAACTTGAGGACAAGTTATGAAACTCTTCAAGAAACATTTAGATCAAATTTAACTAATAAAAATAATCATATAATTTATCATTTACCAATTTGACCTAATACTACTCATATAACAAAATATTTTCAAATTCTACAAATAATTAGTTTTCACAAAATCAAATAATTATCTTAAAATTTGACAATCTATTGGATGAGGATAATCACTATCATATCATAAAAAACAGATTTTATGATACAAAAACAGTTTTTGGTAATGATCCTAATCCAATTCTGGCCAAAAAGCTTGAAAATATGCAAGCAGAAGATCCTACTCGTCGAGTGCATGAACTGAACTCGTTGGGTTGCCAGTTTGTGAGTGAACTTGTCGAGTCAGATCATTGGACTCGTCGAGTTCATTAGTCAAAGGCCAGAAATGTGACTTTTTCAGCTTTGAAAATCAACCAATGCATCAATATAATAGAAAACCACCTTAGGCTCTGATACCACTGTTGGGTTTTATGTACTCTAACATCCCTATGGTGCACATACAACCCTAATGCTTTGGATCTAAGTTTTCTCTAATTATACATGCAATATTCTTTTTCCAAAGCATGAAGCCTAACTAGCATGAAACTTTGATATATGTATCATAAAAAACTAGTTAGAAGATTACCTTTTGATGTAGCTTGTAGAACTTGGCCTTATAAGAGCTTAACATCCCAAGTGTGATGCCTCAAACAAGTCACAAACACCAATAACAATTAGATGAATATGAGAGAGGTTTAGGAGACACCTAAAATCGGCTATGGTCTCCTTGAAAGCAAAGGGGTGTCGATTTTGGAGCTAAGGGAACACATTTATAGTGTAGAATTCGAAGAGTCATTTGTAAACCCTAATTCTTACACTTAGGCTTATAATCCAACGATTGATTTGGACTAACACTTCATGGACTATCTCATAAGCTTAGTTCATCACAAATCAATCAAGAATCATTAGCCCAAACCATATGTTTCACTGATTTACATAATCAGTCCCTATTTATTTAATCAATCTCTGATCACTAAATTAATTCCAAATTAATTCTTGATCAATACTAATTAAATAATATGACTTCTCAATTATTATACTTATAATATATATTACCTCTTTCTCAAATATCCATCCTATCAAATTGTTCTGATGAAGGCAGCCCAAAATGGACCATGCTACTATCGGGTCAAGTACATACCAATTATAGCTATGGGCTTAGACACCAAATCCAAAAGATTGGGCCTGGAGTATTCCAACCCGATGGTTGATTGGACCCGACATGGTTGTATGATATATGGTGAGACTGGACTGCTTTGTGCATCATTCAATAGGCCTGGGGTATTCCAACCCAATGGTTGATTGGACCCTACATGTTTGGTATTCCAACCCGATGGTTGATTGGACCAAATTGCTTATGATATGAGGGTATTCCATCCCGGAGATGACTGGAATTATCATAGACATGCCTGGTATTCCAACGAGAGGCTGATTGGGCAAGACATGAGTGTTTGAGCATGCTATTGTTGTTATCTTTTGTGTGGTGGTATTTGGGGGAAATCACTAAGCTTCATGCTTACAATTTCAGTTTATTGTTTCAGGTGCTTCAAATGGTGGTGGCAAGGCGAAGGCTTGACCGTACACATCCTTGATTTTATTACTGATTAGATCTTGAAAGACAATGGTTTTGAATAAGGTTTTGAAAACAATGCTTTTGTAACACTACTATTAGAAAAAGGGTTGTTTTGAAAAGTTTTAAATTTGTTGAAAATTTTGGCATGTTACACATGTAAGTTGTACACAAAATAGGATCACATAGACTGTCGAAAGAAGATTATACCCTAACTCCACAACCAAACAAGGAATATGAAATGAGGTTAAATCGATCATTCTAGGGCTATACAATCCAAATCATATAAAACTTTGAAAGCATACACGTAGGAATAATTAAGCCAATATCAATTCCAAGTAATACATGGCATCAAGTTCTATCGAGCTACAAGGCATCACACAAAATATGCAGTTCTATCATATGACTCATGAAGGTATCTGTAGCCCTAATCTCTCATGTAGTTCACATATCAAGCATACTAACCACAATACATAAGTATGGGTAATTGGGGAAACACTTACTTGAGCTCGGCTGATTGCACGCATTGCACTCCCCTTATCTTAAAAGAATGTTTTTAAAAAATTAAAATTATTTTTCTTTTGAAAATATTATCATTTCCTCAGTTTGAGTTTTGACACACCCGAAAGTGTGCCCGAATCCCTCAAACCAAGGCTCTGATACCAACTTGTAACAGCCTAAAAACCAGGATTAAAATTTTCATTTTTAAAACAAGAGTAACAATCATCACACTGTTTCAAAAACATCACATAATAACAATTTCAAATCATCAGAGTATAATATCAAAAAGTGTGGAAAATAGTGAGGAGAGAATGTTGCACCATCACGTTGGGCCCTTCCCCATAGTACTGGAAGTACCTGAAACCACAAATATAAAATGTAAGCAAAATCTTAGTGAGTTTCCCCCAAGTACCACATACTAAACATCAATAAGTTATTGGTATGGGCCAAATCGTAGTCTTACAAGTAATTTCCTGCCGAGGGCCAATTCCCGGTCTTCCATACAGTTGCTAGAGGCCAAATCCTGGTCTTTCATATAAATGCCAGTGGCCATATCCTAGTCTTTCATATAGTTGCCAGGGGCCAGATCCTAGTCTTTCATATACATATCACAGATATATCTAACATCCTATATTACAGATAATGGCTTGACCTTGGTGCCTTTGACCCATTGATACAATGAGAAAACTTACCTCGGTCCGTTGAAAAATAACTAACCCCTAAGATAAAAGCCCATCTTGCCCTTCCTACAATGGGCCTAACCAAACTTGGCCCAATAACACAATAATGGACCAAAGGCCCAAATAGTCCCAACTCATGCAACAAACAGTCCAAGTACCAAAACCTAACTAAGGCCCAAAAGTCAACGGTCCAAACTTCAACAACTGGTCCTTACGTCGTGACCAGCTCGTGGTCACGTCGTAAGCACCAACTCGACCTAGTTCTGACTCAACGGCTCAACTCAGCCCATCAATATGATTCTAATCCTTTTCACTTCGCGACCACACCCTAATTCATGTCGTGACCTAATCCAGATAAAATAGTCAGGGTGGCTAGTAATCATACGATGCGACAAGCTTAATCCTCATGCCGTGAGATCTGTATTGACCAACTTTGAGCAATAAGTTCTTATTCCTTACAATATCTTAAGACTTTCTAGAGGGTCTTCTATTATCCAAAGGATGATAAAAATCGTAGCTTTTCAGTCATGCATGTCCAATGCATGACTGAAACTCTTACTAGGCCAAGAGTGGAAAAAATGAGATCTAGACTCATGCTTGGAGTCTCAAACTATACCAAAACTTAGATCTAAAGACTATATTATACAGAATGACTAAATGATCCATAAAGTTGCCAACTTTATGAATCCTAAGCATGCAATCCAACACAAACATGCAAAAAGTAGCTTAGAACTTTGATCTAGCATGCAAGAGGTAGAAAGGTCCAAGCTTTAAGACTAAATGGTCCAAAAGCTCCAAGATATTGCAAGGTAGAAGCCAAAACGCCAAAAAGTTGCTCAACCAAGGTCTTCTTCCACTTCAAAGAGTCATAAACCACCAAAGTATTCTTCAAGGATCACAAAAATGACTAAGGACTTCAAGAGAGTCGAGATTAGGGTTTTCAAGAGGCAAAAGAGTGCATGAGGCTAAAGATGTGCAACCCTAGCCCTCTTTTTCCATTAAATGCCTAAAATATTAGGTTTTGGTCATCACGACAATCTCACTTTAGTAGCATTCAATGTTTCACGTTGTGAGAATCAAAATCACGGATCAACAAGTCAATGGGCATTCATGACGTAACCATCATGTTTCATGTCGTGACCTTCAACCAAAGCTAAAAATTCAAGAAATTAAATACCTCCATGATCAGAGTGTTACAAAAAGCATAAGATTACCCTAATGTTCAAGGCATGTATTAATCTTGTAAAAGGTTTGAAAACTATAAAAGTGGGGCCATAAACTCACTTTTGAAGCGTGAACCATTGATGTATGGTAGAATCATAATTCCGGAACTCGGGAATCACTCGGGAGGTAGGGGCACAGAAATCGAGAGTGAGAGAGAGATATGTTTTGGTGTCAAAACTAAACTGCCAGAGCTTGCTATTTATAAAAAGTTTTGGAGTGCATGCTGCGCAATGTATGTGTGGCTCCACCTGGGAGCTGTCATGTATCGCCTTCGTTCGTGCCACATCATTCGTGTCCTGATGGATCTACATGTTAGAATGTGCACCGCGTGCCGTGCATGGGTACGGGCGCAAACGAATTTCCAACTTTAAAAATTCGTATCTCCCGTGTACGAGCTCTATTTTCAACGATACTTATATCCCTATGTAGGTATCGACGTACACTACAACTTTTCTTTTGCTCGTTTTGGCCAAGTTTAAGTTTTATTTTTAGAGCGTATTTTATAATTTTTATGATTTTATAAAAATCATACTCTCGTTCATATTCCATTTTAAGCGTTCTTTGTCTCAAAACTCCTACTTTGAGAAGTACTACAATTTTCATTTTGGTGACTTTCGCTAAAAGTCGACCGTTTTCTTTTGTAGTTTTTGACGTTGTAAATTTTTATGTGCCGTAGATTTTTATTCACTATAAAAATCATATCTTTTCAATACTAAGTCAGATTTTTAAGAAGTTTGTATTTTTGGAATCCCGTTGTATGTACATTCTAAAAATGTTAACATACTCATAAGATGATAGGATTTTTCACGTACTTATTTCTGAGCCTAAAAGTCGACGTAATTGTTCGAATTAAGGACAAAATCGAATATATTTCTCCATATATTATACTATTACATTGTAGTCCTATTACATGATTCTGAAATGCTAAATTCTAACGACGGTTGGTGACGTATTTTCTGCGTTGTCACAAGATAGGCAGTTAAACAGTTGATCCCACCCTAAAGCCATAACCAAATAAGGAACAAGCAAAAAGGCCTAGATCAAGAGTTCTCAGACTATCTTACTTGAGTACATATAACCCCTATGACATACACTCGACGATCACCAATCTTACTGACACTCTAACCAACATACCACCATTCCTCTACATCATACCATATAAGGGCATATAGGAAAATACATAGTATACTGAGGAAACTCATCTGAGCTAAACAACTGAAGCTCAACAATAACCTCAACAGTAGAACAGCTAGCACAAGCTACCTCCTAAAGCTCGATAAGGTGTAGGTGATACAAGATCTAAAATCTCATACACCTTCTTCAAGCAACAAGGACACCACTCTTCCTTCCAAGCTTGAAACACCAACAAGACACACTCAAACACTAAGAACACATACATATTAGGGTTTCTCTTTGAGGGGATGGAGGCTGGTTATGAGAGAAAACATAATCATAAGGTTACTTAAATATGACCAAAGACTCGAGATCTAGGGTTTTGAACCCAACTGCCACCGGGTCGTGGCCAACCCTTGACCACGCCGTGGCCACTTAAATGACGCGGCCAAATAATTAACGTGGTTACGCCATGCAGGTGGTTATTAACCACCATGTCACGGTCAACCAAAATCCCCAAAAACTTCAAAACTTAGAATAATTAATCAAAAGGATAATACCTGAAAACGGATGTTACAATATAGAAAGATGATGTAAGAATCCATTAAACTCTATTTAATGGATATCCTAAGTAATAAAACCTTTGATTTTGTTCTTTAATATAACTTGTGAATGTTAATTTGTGATAATGCAATTATAATTTACAAATACAATTTTTTTTAAGAGAAAATTTAATTGATGAACTTTTTATGTGGAAAGCAAGGTGTTACACCAAACCAACACATTTTTGTCTATATATTTTTAATTTTCTATTTTAAAATAACAAAATATACGAATTTTTTCTTAACAAATATATTCTAAATATTATACGAATGGTTATATTATTGACATCTTCAACCCACTATTTTGGAAAATGTCATAAATCCATTTTTTTTTGGTCTCCTATTTGTCCCTAAGGAGATCAGTAAGGATCAATTCGTAGTTTCTTATTACCAATTTTTCCATAACTTTGTTTAGGCATAACTTTAATGATATACAGAAGCATAACTTTGGGGGATTAATCAATGTAATTTTCTGCTATTCATGGATGTAACTCTATGGTTATTGAAGTGTATATATATATATATATATATATATATATATATATATATATATCAAAATGACTTATGATTGGTAGCCGTATCTCTTACGGTTTGTCGAATTATAATGAATGCATTCACATGGATGGCAAACATTCATATTTCTGAATAATCCAAATTCCACGTACAGACGATTAATTAACCAGTACCTCACATATAAATTTTGACCTATTAGCGGAAGACTAAGACTTGACCTAGAAAATTGAGCTCTCTTTCATAATTTTCTTTCCCCATATATAGGCAGCTAACAGTCATCACTATTCCATCTTCATCAAACAGTTGGAAGTTACGTTCAGAAACCCATCATGATATCTTCAGACACTAATAGGCAAATCATCTCCTTCTGTACATTTATGGTGGGTTGTTTCTCCTGCTATGTAGCAAGAGACATTATAACAACGGGGCAAAACATCAGTGATGGTTCAGATTATTTAGAATCTCCGGAGAAGAAGTTTCAAATGGGCTTCTTTTCACGTGAGGAATCATCGGAAGTAAGGCGATATGTGGGGGTATGGTATACCATGGATCCAAAGACCGTGGTGTGGGTGGCTAATCGTGATAAACCAGTGCTGGATTCCACTGGAGTTCTTGCTGTTTCCGAAGAAGGTAGCCTTAAGCTGCTCGATGGAAATGGAGTTGAATACTTCTCTACAGAAACAGGTAAGTTAACTGGATGAATTTACTTTTACGAAATAAGTTTGACAGTTTGATGTGGAATTTTTTTAAGATGTAGCTAAGAGAGCAAAGACGTTTTAATTCATGCAATAGTCACTATCTTTAGAAATAAGATTTAAAGAAAGCCTATAAGGAGAGATTAAAGGATGTTGAGTAAACCAACCGATATGAATGTCTTTTTGAAAGATAATTGTTTTTGGTAAAATGACGAATATGTTTGAAACAAAGCATTTCCGAGTAGACTAAGGAATCCGCAGTAGCCGTTTCGGATAGTCATTTCTGAGTACCTATTTAATGTTTATATTTTTATGTTAATTTCAATTAATGATTGGTCATTTTATTATGATCATTTTTGTATGTATTATATGTTTAAAATGTTAACTATGGTTTTATGGTGATTTCTAATTTTATATAATTATAAGTTAAAAGAAACTCATGTTTTCCACATAAAGCAAAATATATATTCGAAAAATAAATAATTTTGGAATGCTGCGAAACAAAAATTCTAGTGCAAAAATGAAACATCCTAAAAATTTGAACAAATTTAAAACTTTTAAAAACATTCATTTTGTCTAATAGAAGTGTTACAAAACCATTGTTTCAAAACATTATTTAAATTTAGAGTCTCCCAAGATTCAATCAGTTGTAAAACCAAAAATGTGTATGGTCATGCCTTCGTCTCGCCACAATCATATGAAGCACCTGAAACAATAAGCTGAAATTGTAAGCACGAAGCTTAGTGATTTCCCCCAAAATACCAACACAAGAACAAATAACACATATACAATAACAACATACTATGGGTCCAATCAATCATCGGGTTGGAATACTCCAGTCCCTCAACCATTAGGTTTGAATGCCAACATATTATGGGTCCAATCAACCATCGGGTTGGAATACCCAAGGCCCTCAACCATTGGGTTGGAATGCCAACATACTTCGGGTCTAATCAACCATCGGGTTGGAATACCCTAGGCCCTCAACCATCAGGTTGGAATGTCTCGACCTGTTGGCTTACGCACAAAGCAGGGAAGCCTCAGCCACCGACCAAACATGTGCACATATAATAGATAAGCATACAAATAACTAGCTAGTAAACAAACAAACAGATCTTACAGATCACAAAGCATAGCCTCATCCTATCCACTAGGATGCACATCTAAAAGATCACTACAACACACAATCATACGATAAACCAGGATAACAATCCAAAGGGCCGACCTTGGTACCTTCGACCTGTAAGTACAATGAGGAATACTCACATCGCATACTGAACAGAACTAATGAGGACCGATTCTGAATCTCAACTCTCTAATCGATACCTATTTCCACCAAGTGACCAATTCCATCAAAATCCCAAAATACCTAAAATACCTTTAAGGTCCAACTTGGTCAAAGTCAACGGTCAAGGCCAATAGTCCATGTTGACCCAACACGTATTGTTCCCTTTGGCCACACCATGTTCCGCTAGCATCCAAATAGTCGGGAAAACCTCAGCCAACACATCGTGTTCGCTTGAGTTCCAACAACTTAATACATTCAGCAGCCTCTTTGACTCAAGAGCTCCAAAGCTCAAATCTAGACCAAGATGTGATTAACAAGGATAAAGTTTCCAACTTTATCCATTGTAACTACCAAAAAGGTCCAAAACCCAAACCATAAAGCTTGATAATGCAAGGCTTAACCAATACATACTTAATCCTTAAAGTATGAAGTCCATCATTTCTAAAAGTGATTCAAACACCTAAACCATCCCAAGGGTTGGTGCTTTTTAGACATACATGTCCAATGCATGTCTTGAATCCATATTAGGTCAAAATGAGGATTTATGACCTAATCTTTATGCATGGCATCAAAACTTGATTATAGACCAGATCCAAGACACTACTAGGTCTCCTTGACCTGGAGATTCAGAAAGTTGCAAACTTTATGAGATCTAACCATTCCAGCATTCATGAACAAGAAGCAAAAAGGACAAAACCCAATATCTAACAACTTTGAATGATAAAAATTGAGTCTTAAACACTTACAAAGGTCCAGAAGAGTACCAAATTGAAGAATAGGGGCTTGCTTGCTGGATCTTTGCTTCATTCCTCTATCTTCTTCCTTCTTTAGCTTCAAAAATAACAAATTAGCTCAAAAAGGGGAGGGAAGGATGATTAGGGCTTCTTTTAGGGCTTGAAGGGCTGATGGGGGCTGAGGGTGAACAAACCCTAGCCTCAACATTCCTTTAAATAGGGAGCAAAACCCAGAAGATTAAGGTTTCATTCCAGCCATCAACACGTCGTGTTCCAAGAGGTAACACGTCGTGTTGCCCAAAATGAAACCCGCACCTCTTCTTATCTGGACACACCGTGTTGGTTCCTCCAACATGCCGTGTTCAATCCACAAAAGGTGATTTATACCCAAAGTTTCTCCTTAAATTTCCGGGTGTTACAACTTTCCCCCAGTTAAATTAGATTTCTTCCTCGAAATCATTCCTTACTATCTCCTTTACCAAACTAAACGATCATGACTAAACTCCCTGAATCCCAAAAATGATTGGGGAAGTCACGCGCCTCTGATGACCGCCCACCCTTACTGATGGCGAATCCAAAATAGAAGGTATCATGAGCCCTAACGATGAATGAATCTCACCTCTTCCTTAAGCCAATGAGTATCCAACCGCCATACCTGAAATTGAAAACCCTGAACAATGACTGACTCCAAGACAGACTGAACCAATCAAAACTGCTCCCGCAAAGACTCAACTTCACAATCTGACATACGAAGGCCTTCCATTAATCGAACACATTCTAAGCCGAATCCTCATACTGACGGCAGACGAATCCTTGCTCCTGTTGAAGTTAACTGATAAAGGACAACCATCACTACTCAGCTCCAAAACTAGGAATCCAATACCTTATCTGAAAAGAACCCAAACACATCAATTGAGAATTTTCCACTAATCCCAATTCCATAAGATGCACCAAAAGCCTTTAATTAACCCGTGACTCCCTGACACGCCATTCCAACCACTACTCCTATAAGCAAAGATAAGAATTCCAGGAATTCCACATTTACCTCCAATCCTTAACAATTTAGGTGTACCCCCATCAAGAAAAACACCTGATACATTAACGAATAACTTTTGATTTGAGATCTCATGACCGGTTCCCAACTTTGATAATCAACCCCTCATAATGACTTGCGAGCAAATAGTGTTATAATGCAAACATTCCAAGAGACTTTTTGATATACGACCGATACTCCCAACAACCTTTAATTGTTACCTTTATCCAAACCAGCTGTTTGTGTGTCTCCCGATTTCCATCAATGCACCAATTCCGAAAGTACAATACTTAGATGAAATCAACAATCATGATCATTGGGCCCACAACCTATGTCTAGTATACCCTTACAAGGTCCTTAACATAGGTTTGGATTGCCACCGATCCCACAACAAGAGTCTGGAATGTCTTACCCGATATTACACCGATCCTATTGACATTACATCATTCAGCCAACGCCCCAGGCCTAAAGATACTCACCTCATTCCATCGCCTTGCAGGTACCTAACCAACGTCCCTCTCAATGCCAACCGAGTACAGCAATGTCGAAATCTTACCATGCACAATTCCTTTCACTGAACAACCTGCTACCAATGCAAAACCTTGCGAAATCATGGTTGCCCACGACTTGAGAACAGGATAATGGTTGTACCCTTGATCCAATTCAAAGGCTATCACCCAGAAGAACCATGAGAATAATTCGATCCAAGCCCCAATGCTATCTTGTCTAGCCCACATACACACAATGAATTACCACAATGTATATCCTTAGGGAACCCATAACCTCATCCAAAAGGGGCAGAAATACCAAAGTTCTATCGAACGACAAACCTCAATCATTAATAGAATACATCCTCATGATCGATCGAAACAAGATTCCATACTTGATTGAAACTGAACAGGTACCACCAATATGCAACCAACTCAAGAAGACTTTTAAAGTGATACAGAATGCCACCCAACCCAAGCCTGGTATGAACCAAAATTCCACACCGTCATTGAGGGTAAGCATACCCAACGACCAAAGGAATATGATAAGTTGACACATACATAGGACTTCAACTGCCACACTCAAAACCTTCAGAGAACCTTTGCTAAATGACAAATGATGCGAACGATAATCATGAAAACGTGGCATTAAATAGAATGAACCAAAACCCTTGCGAGGCTGAATGCACCAAATTCTGAAACTGATGCCTTGATCGATCTCTGCCCAAGTTAGACTATAATTAGAAATTCTTACACCCAACTGACAATTTCCCTCCGTCACAGATACTCGACCTGAGTAATCCCATGGGTTCCTTATTTATTCATTGGCACCCTCAAAAGGAATTAATATATGCAACGAGCTCATTGATCACCCACTTCCTGATGAGCGACGAGTCTCTTGCACACACGCATACTATCACCACCTATTATACACCTCTTCCTTGACCAAACCCTGGACTGAGATCCTACATACTCGCACCGCAGATCCCTAAAAACCATCTCTCAATACCATGAACCCGAACATATTGATGATCCTCCAAGCAGAATACCCAGTTCTCCCCCACTTAGGGTTCGAATTACCACCTACTAGTGTTAAAACCAACTATAACTCAAACCGGCTTAGCCAAGTACAACCGTTCCTGACCCCGGGAATGAATAATACACACTGTATGATCTTCTAGATAAGGATCAAAGAAATCCAAAGAGAATCCAAAATTTCAGCTGAAGATTGCCGAAATTCCTAATAATGACCACTTAACATTAAGGATCCCTTACAATAGCGTACACCAATACCGACTTATGATCCAAAATATACACTCCTTGCTTACAGTTCTAACCGCCAATCCGGTACCTGACCTACCTATCACCCAAGAACACAGACCCTTGATCACATCACCAATATCCATATCACATCAACCCACATGCACACTACCACACTGACAATCTGTCTCCAAACACCGCAACCAACAGTCCCCATACTGGGTTTACATCCCAACACTGAAATTCACAAGCCTGATCACTCCTCGTCCGAACCTGGAAGACTGAAAGGGAAAAATTATTGTATTGATAACGACATACCAAACCATCAATCAACCATTCTACTTCTATTTGCAATCCCCAAACCAATCATAACGGTCGATCCATCCTTGAGTCCCACGACTTGAATGCATGACCTTGAGCAAAAACACTCGAGACCTCAAAACCAGCAAGCTCATCTAGTTCTGCACCAACCAATCCAAACAAATTTCACCATTAGGTCGAATAATTACCAGATCCATCCCCACGCCTGAGCAACCATAACCAAACATCAACAAATATGGAGCTACCGCCACAAATAATGGTATCAAACCATGCTAATCTCCCCCGACCAGTCTTTAGAATCCCTAGAACTTTCCTTGTTTCGAGTGTGGATCCTGTGCTTCCAGTAGTACGGGCCCAATACTACCTTCCACACCTGTCCATACTTTCCTCAAGAATCATCTGGGGTGCTCTAAGACCTACTCATAATATTACTTCTGATACCTGCTCAATAGCGAACAATCACACTAAAATACTTCCTAGGCTCTCCTAGGATTCCATACCTCCCCTGCCATCAGCTGCTGAAGAACTCCTCATAATGTTAGTTAGCTACTTCGTGAACACAATCACATGTAATAAAGCTCAGATAATCCTTCAAGTAAAAGACTCATCCCTACAACAGTTGGACTCAGACAAGAGCTGCACAATAGTGTCAAACCCATCACTCTAAGATTATTCAACCTTTATTACATGTGACTTAACATATTCACTGAACAACTAACTTACATAACTTAAGAGTCCCACAAAGAACAAAGCAAGTAACATTCGAGCAGTGGAGTCGACTGGCACTAAAACACAATAAAATCAGATGGATCCTCATACGAAATGCTCGATCTCTATCTCCCAGCATCTCGGATACACACTAGCATACTCATACACTCTATCCTCACTCCTTAGAGGAAGGCTAAACATATTCCGACTACCGGCTGACCCCACATAACTCATCCTACCACCAATTGCCACATGGCCTTCCATTGGTGTCAGATAACTATCGCATGAACACTATCACATACTACACAACTTAAGCAATCTTAGGCTAAAAGATTCAATCCTACAATGGTTTGACTCAGAAAAGAGCTACGTTGCAGGCCCAAATCCCTTACCCTAAGGTCATTTAACTCATGTAGTATGTGACTTAGCGCATTCACTCAATAGTTAGTTCACACCTGAAACAGTCATACAACAATCAATAAGGTATTCTACAAGAGATAAGGCATCATACATCAGGAGCTTCTATCACATGATTCCTGAAGATCCCTATCCTATTACTAGCATGTTGTTCTAACAAAACAAAATATCAAATAACTATGTGGTAATTTGGGGTCTACATACCGACTTCGGTTGATCGTACACATCACATTCTCCTTGTTTATTTTGAAAAACATTTGAAAATCGTTTTTGAAAAGCTTTTTCCTTAGTTTAAGACTGGATTCACATGAGTGTTCCTCCAATTCACTCAAACCAAGGCTCTGATAACAACTTGAAACATCCGAAATTTTTTTAAAAATTTAAAACTTTTAAAAACAACCCTTTTGTCTAATAAAAGTGTTACAAAACCATTGTTTCAAAACATTATTTAAAATCAGATTCTCCCAAGATCCAATTAGTTGTAAAACCAAGGATGTGTACAGTCACACCTTCACATCGCCACAATCATCTGAAGCACATGAAACAATAAACTAAAATTGTAAGCATGAAGCTTAGTGAGTTCCCCCAAAATACCAACATGCAAACAAATATCACATATACAATAACAACATACCATGGGTACAATCAACCATCAGGTTGGAATAACCTAAGCCCTTATCCATCAGGTTGGAATGCCAACATACTATGGGTCAAATCAACCATCGGGTTAGGATAGCCCAGGCCCTCAATCATCAGGTTGAAATGCCAACATACTATGTGTCTAATCAACCATCGGGTTGGAATACACTAGGCCCTCAACCATCAGGTTGGAATGCCAACATACTATAGGTCCAATCAACATCAGGTTGGAATACCCTAGGCCCTCAACCATCAGGTTGGAATGTCCCGGTCTGTTGGCTTACATAAAAAAAGTAAAGCCTCAGCCACCAACGGAACATGTGCACATATAATAGATAAACATACAAATAACCAACCAGTAAACAAACAGACAGATCTTATAGATCACTAAGCATAGCCTCATCCTATCTAGCAGGATGTAGATCTAACAGATCAATACAGCACATAATCATACGATAAACCAAGATAACAATCCAAAGGGTCAGCCTTGGTGCCTTTGACCCAGAAGTATAGTGAGGAAAACTTACCTCATAGACTGAACATAACTGATGAGGACATACTCCGAATCTTAGCTCTCTAACTGATACCTGTCTCCACCAAGTGACCAATTCCATCAAAATCTCAAAATACCTAAAATACCCTTAAGGTCCAACCTGGTCAAAGTCAATGGCAAAGGTCAACAGTCCATGTTGACCCAACCCGAATTATTCCCCTTGGCCACATCGTGTTCCACCAGCATCCAAACAATTGGGAGAACCTCAACCAACACGCCGTGTTGACTTGAAAACATGCAATGTTCACCTAAGTTCTAACATCTTAATACATTCAGCTGCCTCTTCGACTCCATGATCTACAAAGCTCAGATCTAGACCAAGATGTGATTAAGAAGAACAATATTTCCAACTTTATCCATTGTTACTACCAAAAAGGTCCAAAACCCAAACCATAAAGCTTGATAATGCAAGGCTTAACCAATACACTCTTAATCCTTAAAGTCTGAAGTCCATCCTTTCCAGAAGTGATTCAAACGCCTAAACCATCCCAAAGGTTGGTGCTTTTTAGACATACATGTCCAAAGCATTGTCTTGAATCTATATTAGGATAAAATGAGGATTTATGTCCTAATCTTTATTCATGACATCAAAACTTGATTATAGACTAGATCCAAGACACTACTAAGTCTCCTTGACCTAGAGATTCATAAAATTGCAAACTTTATGAGATCTAACCATTACAACATTCAAGAACAAGAAGCAAAAGGGATAAAACCCAATATCTAACAACTTTGAATGCTAAAAATCAAGTCTTGGATACTTACAAAGGTCTAAAAGAGTGCCAAACTGAAGAATGTGGGCTTACTTGCTGGATCTTTGCTTCCTTCCTCCACCTTCTCCCGTTTTTAGCTTCATAAACAACAAACTAGCTCAAAAATAGGAAGGAAGGATGATTAGGGTTTCTTTCAGGGCTTGAGGGGCTGATGGGGGCTGAGGGTGAACAAACCCTAGCCTCCACATTTCTTTAAATAGGGAGCAAAACCCGGAAGATTAGGTTTTCATTCAAGCCATCAACACACCGTGTTCTAATAGGTAACACGCCGTGTTTCCCAAAATGAAACTCACGCCTCTTCTTATCTAGACACGTCGTGTTGGTGCCTTCAACACACCGTGTTCAATCCACAAAAGGTGATTTATACCCAAAGTTTCTCTATAAATTTCCAGGTGTTATAAAAAAACTAATAATTACAAAAATTTAGATATGTTCAAATCATAATAAAACGTGCAAATGGAGCCTTATTTTTTACACGTACCCCCATGCACTTTTTACAAATCGCCTCCGACATGAGTTGGCATAGGTCTTAATGCAACCTTCTATGTTCACTGATTGGCCAGTGGTCAACCTTTCTAGGAACCAACATAAGAAAACTCTATAATCCTTATCGTTAGACTGTTGTGGTACATATATGGTGTTCACAAGGGTTAGTGTGAAACACTTTAGGGATCTTACATCAGTGGGGTTATCAGACCAATAACTATCGTATATAGTGAGTGTTAATATCTGAAAATCCAAAACACCTAAAACCAGTGGCCATCCGATATATTAATGGGGATGTATGATGTACTACAGGTCGGAAATAATAAATAAACATATAACATTTTGTTATAAGTGACTACTATTAGGTAATGTAATTGAAACACAAGTATAATGTATTACAATTATAAGATGGGAAAAGGAATCCAACATCCATGTTACGCTAATACTTTACATCTGTCTTGAAAGTTACAAGTACAAATGTACACCAAACATCATTTAACCTTCACTCTAGAAGAAAGGAAATCCAAAGAATGATGTGATATTGATCAACACAGGTATATAATAAAGTAAGTTAACAAAAAGTTTCTTGTTTTATGATAACATACATACAGAACTTACATCACATTCCAACCATCCATTGTCAAAGATCCGATACATACACAACAAAAACTCCATCACCGGTTTAAGATGAGAAACTAATGAACAAAAATAGCGAATCATCTTGCTTCAGATATAGAATGTGAGTACTATCATCTAAACAACCATCTAACAATGGTGGGCGTAAATGTGTGACGTCTTTCATTTTTATTTGTATCCATGGACAATTCAACCATATTGAAAAATTTGTTGCTTGTTGTGTACGTCTAAGAGCCAATGGTGATGTTTGGTAATCTAACCGGGGAACCTTAACGATCTTTGGTGGCTCCGCGAATGTATGTGTAGGTACACTGTCTATGTATATGGTAGACATCTCAGCAGGTATATTATAATGTAATTGGTTATCATCGTGTAGGGTAGGTTGTTTTATGGGATTAACAGTGACACCCTACATAAAGATAAGATTAAATACAATTAAGTATTCAACAATACAACAAGGGTAAAACTCATACCTATTTAAATATGTACCTGAAACCCATATGACCAAAAGTCACCTTGTGATGTACCATGGCCCTCTAATCCTCTATGATAATATGGTATACATGGTAACCATGTTACCCTACAATAATGTAACAATTCCATACTATTAAATAATCAACGATGCAATAATGGGTATACCATAAAGTAAAAAAAATGTACCTCTAACCCCAGTGAGGTACCATAGTCCTATCCATTATCCTTATCATTGAGTGTACCATTCTCCTCTACAAAGGATCTACATGTAGCCCTAGCACAACCTCAATACGATACATGCGTATATCATGTGCTATTAGCTCCCTTTGACATTCCTGAAGTAACTTTTTCAACTCCATTATGATTTTTCCTTATCTATTGTGAGCCTAGTTTCTGATGGCCATCGTGGGTCTGATGGATATGAACTTTTACCAGCATCTTTTCATGCCTGCTTTTGTGGAGGCTCATAATTAGGCAACCGACCAAGTGATGGTGCCCAGGGATAGTGTGCCTTACATAAAGCATCACATTCAATCCATACGAAGCTATAAGATACACTAGGCATCACGTCTCGCATCATTATCAACTCTAACTTCTCTATAGGCTGATAAAATGTACTTTACCTTAAAAGCAAATAAAACCCCGCTTAAGTTTCATGTCAAATTCTAAGGTTATGGTTTTTTAACTTTGATACGATGAAGAAGTTGATGAAGCTTTCCAAATACCATCTTTAGCTGATTGTAAAATTGTTCCCAAATTATCCTCCCTCTACGATGTCTATGACAAAAAAACACACAATTACTTACATAAAAAGTTAGTAATGATATTTATAAATTAACGACATGATACATGTTAAATTCATCAAAGTTAGATATCAATCCTAATCATAGGTTGACGTGGAAAGCGGTCGTTGGACCCCCTATCCAATAGATATAGTAGACACTCATAGGCCACATCCTCTCCCGATCATTAAAAGATGTTTCAAATATATTTTTTACATGTTCCAGTTTCACCCACTCATTTGTCTTTATTGTAGAAAACAGATACGTAATCCGAAGGGATAACAGGAATCTAAGGCTATAAAAAAATCACCAATTTGGAAGATGTTGATAAGACAGAGTTCTTTCCTCCCAAAGGCCAACTCAAAACCACCAATATTAAAAATGATTTTCTGTACATCTCTTCTAAGATCTTCAACAACTTCTTTGTAGAATATGTAATATAAAAGAAAATGATCCCCTTCTACTTGGGCATAAATATCTAACAACCTATCAAAACATGTATGTTAGAAGATAACCTCACATGGGGTTCAGTTCTTGAGTTTAGCAGGAATATTCGCAACAGTGATAGTGACAGGTTTGCATGACATTGTAAGAGAAGCATTGAAAATTCGGTCATCATGTTGAAAAATGCAAAAATAAATCAATTCAATAAGACACTTAACATAATTCCGATCTGGTTATGGAGTTCCAGAACAGACTGTTCTAATCATTACAAACTTGTTTTTTATATTATGGGCATGTTCTTTAGGTTCTGTAATTATGCTAAAAGATATTATTGTTAACCTAACTACTTATAAAACCTTTTTGGCGGTTACTAAGACTAAATAAGTACCTACCCAAGGAACTTGCTATAAATTAATACAATAGCCGGGAACTGTTCTTCATGTTTCAAACATGTTATTCATGTTCCAAAATAATGTTTTCCAATTAAAAATATAAATTTAGAAAGTACAATTAAGGAACGAATAACTAACTCATAAATCCTCCAACTCATCAGAATTGGATGTCGTTTCTTCTTTGCCTACTTTGTCCGAAATATGAAGATATTTCGACATACATTCTGGAATCCCATATGTAGTGGGCATGCAATCCAGAACCCGATACAGAGTGGGAAATGCTTGATAACTCCACTTTGGAAAGAACCATTATGAAATACGTGGTCATTTTGAAAAAAAGATGGTTAGTTTATTCAAAATGTCTTAAACATTTGGTTAACTTACTCTACCTTCCCTGATATTAAAGTATTAAACACAACTATTTTACTATAAATAAACATACGATTTTGAACTAAATAAACATGAACAAAATCAATGGTCATCTCACATGTGTTGATGTGCTTAATTATAGTTTTGAATCATTTTTCAATATCCTTCTGTTGGGTTGAAAATATCGAGGTTAATGTTGGCATTTATAAAGATTATCTGGAAGATTTTTCATGAAGTATTTTATGTACTAGCGGTTCCTTAGTTTATTCCTCATAATGTATTTAACCACTATAAGTAGTCTTAATTTAATTATTTTAGGCTAAGCTTCCATAGGTTCCTAATACGGATCAATATCAGATTAGTTGAGCTTAACCCCAAATTTTCTTTGTATGTTCCATTCACAATCAATAATATACGAGAATTTATTACTTGCAACTTATAGTTTGATTCGTGATTCTGATTACTATTTCGAATATGGCATTTTGTATAGGAATCATCACCTTCATTATTTCAAAGCTGGTAATAAATAATCGATTACTATATTGAGTAAAAGGTAAAATATATTACTAAAATGTGACAAGAACAAGTAAATATGTTGCTATTTTCTGCAATTTGTTAACATGGTACAAATGTGATGGAATTTATAGGTTACCGATATGTAATATATATATATATATATATATATATATATATATATATATATATATATATATATATTAGTTTTAACCAACTAATTTTACTAACTATTACTCATAAGCCTATGTACCTAATAGTAGATAGAATATCACAAATAGTCGGGTATCAAACACAAGGAACATAATTATTAGCTAATTTTATCTACTAAAGTTAACTAAATAACAATTAATTAAAAGGGGTGTTTTTCTTTAGTTTTGAAAGTCTAGAAACATAAACATTCAATTAACACTTAAAAAGAAAACAATTAGCAACACAAGAATAACTAGGAAAACAAGAAATGATTTTCCCAAGATAATTAAGATACTGTCGTTTAGATTTGATATACTTGATTCTATGGTTGATTTAATGGAAGTGCAACGGATTAATGCTTTGTTGATTATCCATTCCTAAGGTAACTAGATTAATGTTCACTAACCTAATCCTTTAGCAAATAAGTTCATTCATATGGTGATCAAATAGATAAACTAACAAATACTAGTGTTTGGTTCAAGTATAAGATAACATACCAAATAATCACTTCATATATTAGCTCCTACATTTACTTACCCACTTTTCTATTTAACCCTAGGTTTTTGGTCAAAACACTAGTCCTAAAATTTTGCTAATCACAAGATTCAAGCCAATTAAGAATGATAAGTCATGTAAACTTAATTAAACTCAACAATAAACAGAAAAGTAGTCATCATAATTTTAAAGAGGTTCTTTAATAAGCTAACATACCAAATAATCAACTAGCATAATCCAATCCACAAAATCAACTCATAATAATGCAAGCAATCTGGTCTAAACGAAAGTTAGGGTGTTTAGCCTACAACTTCAACAAACAAACATGTAAAAACAGGATTCACTTTGATGGACATGATCAACACAAAGTAAAACAAGTAAATAGGAGTAATGTTGCCTTAAATCTCTTCAAAACCAAGCTAATAATCAAAATATGCACTCCACAGCTTCCAAAGAACGTCTCTGGCCTCCTATAGTTGATAATTGCTTCCAGCATAAGTTAGGTTTGAGAGAAAAGTGGATCTATATATAGTTTCCAAAAATGGGTGCACCACGGCGCGATAAATGGCCACCACGCCGTGGTTGGTGCAAAAATCGCATATCCGACAAGGCATAAAATCACCAGGATTTATCATTTTACCATGCCATGGTGAGAAGCAACACATCGTGGTTCTTCAGCTTTCCTTCTTCTTTTTGTCTTAGTCCAAATTCCTAGCTTCCAACTTCAAATTTGCTTCCTTTTTTATCCCGAGCATGTCTTTTACTACTACGACCCAAAATATAACAAATTAAGCATCTTTTGTCCTAATAATAAGTGTAGTTATGGCTAAAAATATTAAGATATGATTATATATATATATATATATATATATATATATATATATATATATATATGCACATATCAAAATCCTCCACACTTAACCTTTGCTTGCCCCCAAGAAAACTGATTTTTTTTAGTTACCAATATCGGACAAGACAATCCATTTTAATCCCAACCATTATCCCAAGACCGCATTAATGCATGTATTTTTGTCTATAGTCCTAAAAACTTCCAAATCCTAAATAATCACAATCCTTATGAACATTCCCTTGTTCAACCCAGGGAAGAAGTGTTTGGTGATGCTGATGTCGGGAAAGACAACTTGAAGAAGCTTCTGGAGAATGAGTTTGTGATGAACGATTTAGGAGTTGAAAAGAAGATAGCAATGATGGATATTCAGAGTTACAAAAGATCAGGATAGTTATACATTTCTCATTACTTTGGGAAAGTCTTACAGTCGTTCTATTGTGATCGGTACAAACTTGATGTTTCTTGTTTGGTGGTTCAAGGCAATCGGGGAAAAGCTCAATGGGAAGCGGACAAGTGGATCTTGCGACACTTGAAGGGAATGCTTGATGTTTTTCTAGTGTATAGTGCAAATGCATGACATATGGACTTGGTTGGATTGATGGACTTAGACTATGAAAGTGATATGAAAATAAGAAGATCATTGGCGGTTGTTATCATTCAAAGTATTATTTTGAAGGTAGAGAAACCTATCATGCTCTATGATAGGTTATGCATTCAAAAGTCTAGTGCCAAGGAGAATCCGGAAGACAAGGTGACAAGGTTGTTGCCCACGGAGAAGTTCAAGCTTTTCTTGGACTTGGTTGATGTTCGTAGGAGGTAGGTCCCTTTGGGACGAATGACATGAAGGGAGAGGAAGTTCTTGTTCGAGGTGCAGTTTAGAGGATGCTCAAGTCAAGGTGGAGATTGTTATATGTGACTCGAGAATTTGGATCATGTTCATGGAGCATTTGGAGCACTTGGAACTCTATGGAGCACTTAGGGTTCATGGAACATGTGACAAAGGAACAGATCATCTGAGAAGGGAATGGATCATCTGACAAAGGAACGGATCAAGTGCCAAAGGAATGAATCATAAAGAAGGGGATTTGGAGCATGCATAAGAGGTTTGGAGCACTTAGGAGTGATATGGAGCAACAAGGGGACCTTGTTGCACTATTTGTTGAAGAATTGGGCCAAGAAGGATGTTGTTGTGCCAAAGGAACTCCTTCTTGTGCCAAGCTACTCCCTCTTGCATCATGGAATATCCCTCTTGCGCCATGGGGTACTCCTGTTGCGCCATGGAGTATGTTGTTTTGCTCAGCATGGCCTTGTTGCCCCATGCATGTTATTGTTGCGCCAAGATGGTGATGTTGCTCCAACCTAGAAGTTCTTGTGCCACATTTGATGCTGCTTACGCCATCCATGTTCCTGTAGCACCATCATGGCACAAGATGGACCATCTTGGTCCTTTACGAGTCAAGTATGATATGAAGTCCTCTATGTTGCTCAAGATTGTTCAAGAATGCTCAGAAGTTGGTATTACTCAAGGATTACACCATTTTGTGCCACCATGATGGATGTTGGGCCATTAGTGTTCATGATGCACCACTTGTACATCATGATGCTCCACTATGGCACAAGGTGGTCCATCATGTGTGTTGTTGATGCTCATGGGTTGTATGACATGGAAGAATGTTCCAGAAGATGTTACATGGCAGAATATGATTGGTTGTCACCATTCATGGGCTTATGGGCTTGTAAGTCCCCAATCTGCTTGTGTATCAACTAGATCCAATTGATGGTGTGGAATCCCAATCAATTGGATGATGTCAGATCAAATAGAAGAGAAGGAGAAGAAGAATTAAGATGAATCTAATAATGTACTCAATAATATGAATGATGCTCCTTACAATAGATTCTCTCACACACACTATTCTTCTCTCTATATTTCTCTCTCTACAATATGCTCTCCTCTAGGCCACACACTTGGATGACTCCTCACCTTATATATATGAGCCATGGGCCACCAGCTGCACACGCATGTGCGGCCGTACACAGGGTGTGCGGCCGCACACAGCCACAAAATTACAGAAAAATATATTTTCCTAGAAAAGCAAAGTATAAACCAATATTTTTTACCTAACAATCTCCCCCTTGGTTTATAGCTTTCTTTTCTAATTGGCCCAACAAACTCCCCCTAAAAAGTAGCTGGTTTTTCTTGTTAATCTTCATTGGAAGCTTGGCTTCAGCATTAATCTTCAAATTTCTTCACAGCATCAAGATGAACATATGAATCTTCAATAAATGACTTCATCTTGAGCAATTGGGATTTCTGCAGAATTTGACATTGAACGCACATTGGGTGAGGAGGCTTCTTTTAGAGATTCATGAAAGATGGCGCTTTCAGCTTGAGAATCTTCAGAGAGAACATCAGAGAGAACTAATCTTCTAGAGCACTTTAGCAGGTTCAAGATAACAGCAGACTGATTGAGGAGGTTTAATTGCAATCTGTCACATAATCTTCAAGAACAGCTTCACCTTGCTTCTGGGTTAAAGGATTGAATGTTTAAAGAATAATCTTCATTTCTTGCTCCTTCGAATGTGAGTTCTTCGATGACCACGGATGAAGCCTTGACTCAGAAAATCTTCAATACCGTCTCCATGAGTCCTATCTATACCCAAAATCACTTTTCAAGACAAAACAAAACTAAAAGAAAACTTAGCACATAATATTTTTTGATTTTTTTATATTTTTTTGAAGAAATAAAACAGAAACAAAAATATTTTTGGATTTTCTGATTTTTCTGAACAAGAAATAACACTATTTTTGGATTTTTAATTTTCTGATTTTTGTTGATTTTTGATTTTTTTTAATTCCCCCCCTAAATTTGTGCATAGAGGAAAACTATGAACAAATTTAACAAAAACAAAAAAATATTTGGGATCAAAGTTGTGAGATAGCCTTAACTTGTTTATCAGTACCTTCACCTTTATGAATAGATGTGGTCAATTGCTGGTATTGTGGTCCACTTAAACACGAAAGATGTCGACAAACTTTTCTAAATAAACCATTTAGCTGACGACGACCACGGGTATTATTGTCCACTTAAATTAAGCAGCGAGATCTATAGGCAACCTCTTAAATGGTTCAATTTTTGTTGCACTAGAACGTGTTCCCCACTTCCCGATATACCCTGGTTATCAAGAACTTCCTAAGGACTCCTTACTTTAGGTGAGTAAACAATTATTAAGGACGAATACAAATTTAGAGATAGATGCATATGTTGTGTCCCATGTCGGATCTATTTCAATCACGCAGAGGGGACAACATATGACTAACAGAGATAGGGGATATAGAGATAGTAGGGTGCATATGTTGTGTCCCAGGTCGGATCTTCCGATCATGCAGAGGGGATAGCATATGGCTAACAGATAAAAAGAATTTCATAGATAAAGAGGTGCGTAGAAATAGAGTTGCATATGTTGCATTCCAGGTCAGATTTTCCGATCACGTAGAGGAAGCAACATATGACTGACAGATAGAAAGCAAGAAAATAATTTCCTACATACCTACTTTATCAGAACCCCCCAGTCGACCTATCAGAACCAAAATTAAGGACATAAGTTCGTACATCAAGGAAAATTCGAACCATTGTTCTAGATGCGTATTAATTTAGTGTATCCCGTAGGTTTCCGTGTTTATCTCACTGCTCAATCTACCCGAGCGTTGTATAGTCAGTCCAAACAATCATATCTAAATCCACACTATCAAATCCTTCGTGCTTAATTATTTGATCTCTCAACTATAAATAGGGATGCCTGCTTAGTTATTTGGGGTCTTGTGTCGTGTATCTTGTATCCTTAGTGAGTAGGACAAATCTCGGGTGAATTGTACTTGTAACCTTTGTTTGAGAACTTTGAAATAAAGAATATTCACTTCATGCCTATGGACGTAGGTCACCTTGACTGAACCACGTAAATACTTTGTCTTTGTATGCTTATAGTTTTTTTTGTTATCCGCATTACTTCCAAACAAGGTCATCAAAACTTGGCAAGTGGCATCAAATTGGTTCTTAGTCTTGACAAGTATCGCCTGTTTTTCCCACACACACACACACACACATATATATATATATATATATATATATATATATGTGTGTGTGTGTGTGTGTGTGTGTGTGTGTGTGTGTGTGTGTGTGTGTGTGTGTGCGCGCGCGCGCGCGTGTATGTATGTGTGTGTTTTAAATACTAACTATCGTTTCCAAGTTACCATGATTATTATTTTAATGTAATTATAATTTAATAGAATTTTTTATATAATGTTATTTATTGTTAATGTTAATTAATTTAAAATCTAAGCCTTTAAATATTTTTTATTTACAAATAAAACTATTTTTAATCTTTTAAATAACAAATAACTTATTTTATGATTATTATATGCATGAACAATTCTTTGCAAAGTTTCCATGAACTTTTTTTTTAAACGATGTGCTTTTGTTTTGCTAAAACCTCACATATTTAATATGAATTTAGAATAACAACGTTGCTTCTTTTATTATTACACATAAACACTATTTCATAAAGTATCTTATGATCTAGTGAAGTATAATCGAGAGGAAAAATATCATGATGCTTGAAAAATAAGTATAAGTTATATTTTGTATCGGTGTTGATTATCATAATTTAAAGAAAATTAAAAACGTTAATGGAGTTCTATCTCTATACAAAAATTATTAATGTACTTAGAAAATTATGACAAATAGTAGAAATAATGTATACAACAAAAACATACCACAATCTTATATCAAACAAATTGTAAAAATTAATTAAAAGTATATCATCCTTTTCTTTTGGCTCTAAGTGTATAATCAAAAATATTTTCGTGAAATTTAAAGAAAATATAAACAAAACAAAAGAGAAAATAATAAACAAATATACTATATTATATGGATATCAACGGTGGAAACAAACACTTACATATACAATATGTTAAGTTACTTATAATAATCTTTTACTTTGTAATTCCATATATATTTACCTTCTTTTACATTTTCAGGGATTCTAGATAACAAAAACAAAAGGAGAAGATAAGAAAGTATTATATAGCCAAAATATTTTGATTAACTAATGAATTAATTAGCATAAGTTGAAAAGTTGTAGAGTTTACGTAGTAAAAATATTTGAATTAATCTAACCGATAAATATCATAGATGAAAAGTTGTGGGGATTTCAACAGAATATCGTTTAAGATAGATGATTTATCTTGAACCATATTGATTTAAATGGTCTTCTTTATAAGATTTATAAAGATAAGGATCTTACGTTCATTGTATTTTATTCAGAACACAAGGCTTTCCCATTTAAATACTTAAGCTCCAAGTTATTTGATATTCTTCTATTTTTCTACTTATCTTTACTTATCCCGTCTTCCTTCCTCTTCCTCTGTTTTCTTTATGTTGTTACCTTGGTGTACAAGGTGAAAGGGCGTGAAGTAGGTTCCACAATTACCTATAGTATCAGAGTTCAACCAGTTTAGTATACAACCCCTCTACCAACAAATGGATTCCAGAAGAAGGATGGAACATCTTCACTACATTACATTATCGTATCATGTAGCAACCACTTCGTAATGGGACATAAAGATGAAAGTCTTTATGTAGGTACACGATATTTACGAAATTGTGGAACCTAAGAACCATCAAAAAGTAGTATATGTCAAGAAAAACAAGACAATGTTGGCATCCATATACCAAGGAATCTTGGACGATGTTTTTTTTGTCAATCATGGAGAAGAAAACAACAACATAAGCATGATATAAACTTTAGGTCATGTATCTAGGAGCAAATAGGGTGAAGGATGCAAAAGTAAAAGTCGTGAAGGTTAAAATCGAAGTCCTAACCATCAAGGAGACATAATCGATCGATGACCTTGTGCTCAGTACAAACAATGTTATTAGCCACAATCGTGCTCTACGGAATGCAATGGAAGAACAATATATGGTCAAGAAGTTCTTCAGGCAACCCCGACAAGGTTCTTGCAAATTTCCTCGGCTATCGAACATTTTGTGAATCTCGAACTAATGACAGTGGAGGAATTGATCAGTCAGTTGAAGGTCAATGAAGAAAGGATTCAAGCGTCTAATGAAGTTGATGAAAACAAGTTACTTTTAACACACTAGGAATGGGTAGAAAAGATTAAGAAAAAGAGAAAAACTCCAAAGTCTTGAATAAGTTATATTGTGGTAACAATAATAGCTTATGGGGGCAATGAAGAGGTGGTAATCAAAGTCAACGAGGTAGACACCATGACACATGTTCTAATCATCCTCGTGATGGAGACAGGCGGACCTCTGGCCAAGATAAAAGTAACATTAAATGTTATAATTTTCAAGATTACGGGAACTACACAACTGAGTGCAAGAAATCATGAAAAGAATAAAGAATGACAAAAACCATGAAGCTCACTTCGTCAAAGACAAGGATAACAATAAACTTGTGATGTTATTGGCTACATGCAATATGATAGAAGAAAAATAATAAGTATTCATAAACAAGCACAAAGTAACACCTAAACTAAGATCAACCAGAGATGAATTAAGCCAAAGCAATGTTTGGTACCTAGACAATGGAGTTCATAATAACATGACAAATTAAAGGGGAATTTTTCAAAATCTCGACTAATCAGTCCAAGAAGTTGTGTAGTTTATAGATGGTTCAATGGTACATATCAAAGGAAAGGGATCGATTCTCTTTCAACGTAACAATGGTGAGCAAAGACTATTGCAATATGTTTATTATATACTTAGGTTATGCACAAATATCATCAAGTTAGGTCAACTTTCAACAAAAAGTGACAAGATTATGATATTAGGTTTGTTCCTTTTGATACATGACAAGGATGGAAAGATCCTAATGAAGCTAAAGCAATCTCCTAATCGTCTCTATGAGATAACTTTGGATACATGACAAGGATGGAAAGATACTAACAAAGCTTTTGAACCATCTTGGCTTTAGCATGCCCGCCTTGGGTATGTAAAACTGCTAGCACTTAAGATGATTCGGATAAAGAAATCATAAATGGGTTAACCGATATGGAAAACTATACTAAGATCTGCGAAGGATGCTTCATTAACAAGAAAACTCATACCTCTTTCCCATCCAAAACATAATATAAAGCTTCTAAAAAGTTATAGATTGTTCATGGTGATTTGTGTGGTCCATTCACGCCCCCTACACAATGTATAAACATCTGTTTTTTCTTCCTCATAGACAACTATACACGAGTGATGTGGGTATATTTGCTATAACCGAAGAATGAAGCTTTTGTCACTTTCAAAGGGTTTCGTACCCTTGTCAAGAATGAAACATGGAAGAAACTAAAAACATTACATACATATCGTTTGGGGAGTTATGATCAAACCAATTCAATACTTATTGCACTGAAACTTGTTTAAAACTTCAATTTACGACTCCATATTTCCCACGACAAAATGGGGTGGTAGAAAGAAGAAACTAAACTGTTATTGAGATGGCTAGATGCATTTAAAAAGAGATGATTGTACCATATTTATTGTGGGGTGAAGCGGTACACCATGTAGTGTAAATACTTATTCGTGTAACAACTAACGCCTTGAACAATGTAACACCCTACGAAGCCTGGAAGAAAACCCAATGTTGAACACCTAAGGTGTATTAAACGTGCAAATTCTACCATGAGTCATCAAAATAAGCTATAAGATCGAAGTATAAAGCTTTTCAACATTGGGACTAAAATGGGCAACAAGGCTTACATGTTACTTGATCCAGAAACCGAAAAAATCTATACCGGTAGAGATGTGGTATTTGAAGAGGATTTTTTTGAACAACTATACTTCAATTAAAACAACTAAAAGTTGGAATTACATGGTACAATACAATGGGTTTTCAACCGAAGAGATCCAAATCAAATTCCTACCCCATTTCGCTCTACTCCTAATCCATAAAAAAGGCCAAAGCCTTGACATCATAGGCTAAAGCTAAGGGACTCTTTAGATGACTTGTTGGGGGTAAACGCTACTATAAAAGTGGGAAGTAGGTATTTAGACACCTTGGAAGCGATATCTAGAGCTTTTTTATGGACTATATGGAATTATAGGAATGACGTGATCTTCAACACCAATACTATAGAGTGTTGAACTGACACAGTAAAGTAAGCTCAACATTACGAATTCAAGTACTTTTGTGCTTATTAAAAATCCACCATATGTTAATGATTAGGTTGAAATAAACTCGATCCCACTTGTCATCTATAGTAACAATAACGATGACTAAGAACAATTATCTCATTTTTCAGAACCAAGCCACTATGAATCAAATGACTTGTTATCCACCATATTGCAAACCATAAATCTAGAAATTCATGTCCAACAACCTCTAATACTAAAGCTCTTATACAACTCAGAACTATATATATATATATATATATATATATATATATATATATATATATATATATATATATATATATAGTGAAGCGATGTTACTTCTAGATGATGGTGAACCTAAGTCACTCACCACAGTTCAACACAATGAGAATTGGTTAAAAGCAATGAAGAGTGAGCTTGAAGCAATCGAGAAAAATAAGACCTAGAAGATTGTCAACTTTCCGCGAAACCCATTGGATTAAAATGGTCAACAAAGTGAAAAGAGATCCTGATGGTAATCTAGTAAAGTACAAGGCGAGACTTGTGGCAAAAAGTTATGGGCAAAAAACCAGTGTAGACTACAAAGAAGTGCTTGCGCCCGTTGCATGAATTCAAATACTATGAATATTTCATGCTCTCGTTAGTAAAAATAGATATAAAATACATCATGTTGATGTTATCGGCTTCTTGAATGGAGACATTCATGAAGAAATTTTTGTTTCTCAACCTGATGGCTTCGTGAATAAGCAACCCCCCCCCCCCCCCCCCAGTTTACAAGCTATCAAAAGATCTCTATGGCATTCAACAAGCACTAGGAGCATGTAACTCTCAAGTAGACAGATGCTTAAAAGGTATTGGATTTCTTAAATGCCCACAAGATTATGCTGTTTAAGTAATTAAGAAAAACTAATCAACAAAATATGAGAATGGAGAGTTAGTAATCCTACCTGATATAAAAGTGTTATGGCTGCTTTTGATGGGTTTTAGCCATAAGAACTTTCCTATGTGCGCATGCAAAACCCTAATGCTTGGATCTAGGCTTTCTAATTAAACATGATTTGAATCCAAGACTTCTAATAGCTAATTAGGTTAAATAACAACATTGAAACAAATCTAGAACCATACCTTTGAATTCCTTGTTGATCTTGTAGTCTTGGAGCTTCTAGAGTCACAAATGTCACTCCTCTAATTGCTTACAAACACCAATAGCAAGGAAGATAATTTTAGGAGAGAGGAGAGGGGAGGAAATCGGCCAGAGTTCTCTTACTTTTTTTGAGATGCCGATTTCCCTTACCCATGGGGTCTATTTATACTTGTAGACTCCTTAAGGGTTACAGTCTAAACCCTAATTGGATAATCTTCTCTTAAGGCTATCCAAATCCTTTCCTTAGATAATCCCTTGGACGATTTTGAAGCTATCTAGCTTCTAGAATCCGTCCCTTGTATATCTATAAGGATTTATAGTCTAAAGCTTAACTTTCAAACAATTGACAGTTTATACCCCTTTATTTAATTAATCTCTTTAAGTCACCAAATTAATTCCAATTAATTCTATGACTTATATTAATCAAATAACTATACATTATTCTTTATAATATTTACTCTCTCTTAATAAATCATCCCATCAAGTTGCTATGGTGAAGGCAACCCAAAAGGACCATGCACAACCGGGTCAAATACTTGCCTATTATAGTTGAAGCCTTAGACACTATTCCAACAGTCTCCCACTTGGATAAGTCTAGTAACTATACAAGTACAATTCGGTTTGCAATCGTAGCTCTCAAAGATGCTGTCAAACTCTGATCTAATCAATCTTGTCCTTTAGATAAGGGATCGTACAGTCCTCTGTTAGATATCATGCTGACAATCCTATGGAATGGTTAGTCAAACATTTATGTTTCTCGATCTTCGATTTATTTGACATAGAACTTAATCGAACAAATCAATTCAGTTCTGACCGGGCCCAGCACATAAGTCAAATCAAATCATCGAGCGGCCAAGATATCGCTTTTACCTTCTTTGATAAAAGTTACAGATAAACTTCGACTTATATGCATTTACTTATTCATTAACCAACTATACACAACAATGTGTTTTATAACACCGAGTTACTGATGCGTTTTCGCATTATCAATGTACAATCAATTAATAGATAACAAACCATATATCTAGGTTTTAAGACTATATGATATTATCGTCTTGCGATCACCTTTTATATCGTATTCCATAAAGTGATTCCAGCAAGCGCGGGTTTGTTCCAATGCTCAAAACTAGTTCATAAGCACTCATGAACGTTGCAGCAACCCTTTGCTATGTCTAACACCATTTAGACATCTACACACCAATTCATGACAATCTTCATTCATATCTACTTCCAACATATGAACGATTGTGGACAATTTGAACAATTCGATTATTCCTAATAAACTCGATTATTCTGGAAGTCAAAACATGCAAAGTGAAACAATAGTTAAACAATTAACATAAGATAGTAACATTACTCATAAATAAAACTCCTTTATTTAATCATCAAATGTTAATTACATTTATCCATTACACGTTTCTAATACTATCTAATCTATGCTAATATCATCCTTCAGCCCAATACTCCTAGCATGCTGCAAGTGCTTAACCCTACTCAGTCCCTTCGTAAGCGGATCTGCTGGGTTATCTTCTGATGATATCCTCTTAACTATGAGTTGTCCTTCTTCTACACGATGTCTAATGAAGTGATATTTTCTGTCGATATGTATTGATCTACCATGATCCCTCGGTTCCTTGGTCAAGGCAACCGCACCTTCGTTATCACAGAAAATCTCCATGGGCTCCTTTATGGCAGGTACAACTCCAAGATCACCGATGAAGTTCTTTAGCCATATTGCCTCCTTCGACGCTTCGCTCGCTGCAATGTACTCTGATTCGCACGTTGAATCAGCTACAGTCTCCTGCTTGGAACTCTTCCATGTCACTGCTCCTCCATTTAGGGTAAAGACCCAGCCCGACTGCGAACGGTAGTTGTCCCTGTCAGTCTGAAAACTGGCGTCACTATACCCTCGCACCTTCAAGTCATCACTACCTCCGAGGACTAAGAACCATTCCTTCATCCTCCGAAGGTACTTAAGGATGTTCTTCACCGCAATCCAATGTGCTTTGCCAGGGTTCCCTTGATATCTGCTAACCATGCTCAAAGCAAAGGCTACATCAGGGCGAGTACAAGTCATAGCGTACATGATTGAGCCAACTGCGGAAGCGTATGGTACTCGGCTCATTTCTGCTATTTCAGCTTCGGTACTTAGACTTTGAGTCTTACTCAATTTGGCATTACTTTCTATCGGTAGTTCTCCGTTCTTTGAGTTTTCCATACTAAATCGTTTTAGTACCTTCTCTAAGTAAGTATTCTGACTAAGTCCAATTAGTCTCTTACTTCTTTCTCTTACTATCCTTATTCCCAAAATGTAAGAAGCCTCTCCGAGGTCCTTTATAGCGAAGCACTTCCCGAGCCAGGACTTAACCTCCTGCAGAGTCGGGATGTCGTTTCCTATGAGTAATATGTCATCGACATATAGAACGAGAAAGCTTACTATACTCCCACTGGCTTTGACATATACACATGATTCGTCTTCGCTTCGTACAAATCCAAACTCTTTGACTTTCTCATCGAAGCAAAGATTCCATCTGTGAGACGCTTGCTTAAGTCCATAAATGGACTTCTCGAGCTTACACACTCTATTTGGATGCTTCGGATCCACAAACCCCTCTGGCTGAGCCATGTAAACATCCTCAGCCAACTTTCCGTTAAGGAAAGCGGTCTTGACATCCATTTGCCAAATCTCATAATCATAAAATGCAGCAATAGCTAACATCACTCTAATAGATTTAATCTTCGCAACTGGTGAGAAGGTCTCATCATAGTCAACTCCGGGAGTTTGAGTAAAGCCCTTCGCAACCAATCGCGCTTTATATGTGTGTACTTTACCATCCACATCGGTCTTCTTCTTGAAGATCCATTTGCACCCAACGGTCTTACGTCCGGGCACATGATCAACCAAATTCCAAACTTGGTTATCATACATGGATTGTATCTCGCTATCCATTGCCTCTTTCCATTTCGCAGACTCCAGGCCTGCCATGGCTTCCTTATAGCTATTAGGTTCATCAAGATTTACTAGTGTACCATCACTAATATATGTGTCCCCTTCAGTAGTAATATGAAAACCATAAAACTGGGGATGAACTCTAACTCTATCGGAACGTCTAAGAGGTAAGGACTCGTCAATCGGTTTGACCGGAGTTTCCTCCTCGGGTTGAGTGCCAGCGGTAGAGGTTCCTTCATCTATCGACTCTTGAGTCTCTTCAAGTTCGATTTGCCTCCCACTGTCTCCTTGGCCTATGAGTTCTCGCTCTCGGAAAACTCCTCTCCTCGCAACGAAGACAACGTTGTCCTTCGGTCTATAGAAGAGATATCCAAAGGATGTATACGGGTAGCCGATGAAAATACATCGCTCACTTCGAGGTTCAAGCTTGTCGTGAGTATCTCGTCTTACGAAAGCCTCGCAACCCCAAACCTTGATATGTGCCAACGAGGGAGCTTTCCCTGTCCACATCTCGTGAGGTGTTTTGGCAACCTTCTTAGTAGGGACTCGGTTAAGGATATGGGAGGCAGTCTCTAAGGCATACCCCCAAAAAGAGATAGGTAGTGAAGCACGACTCATCATAGAGCGAACCATATCCAATAAGGTTCGATTACGCCTTTCTGCCACACCATTCAACCGCGGTGTCCTAGGAGGCGTAAATTGCGAAACTATTCCACACTCCTTGAGATAATCGTGGAATTCAAGACTTAGGTACTCTCCTCCTCGATCGGATCGAAGCATCTTGATTTTCCTGCCCAATTGATTCTCCACTTCATTCTTGAACTCTTTGAACTTTTCAAAGGTTTCTGACTTTTGCTTGATTAAGTAGATATACCCATATCTACTATAATCATCGGTAAAAGTCACGTAGAAGCGGTTCCCATCCTTCGTGGTTGATCTAAATGGTCCACATACATCGGTATGTATTAGGTCCAATAGACCCTCACCCCTTTCACGAGTACTCGTGAAGGGTGACTTAGTCATCTTTCCAAGTAAACAAGACTCGCATGTGTCATCTTCCCTAAGGTCGAATGACTCCAACACTCCATCCTTTTGGAGTTGGGCTATGCATTTCTTGTTGACATGTCCAAGACGACAATGCCACAAGGATGCTTTATCCATACTAGTGGAAGAATCAATATTCAAAACATCATTTCCTAAGTTATCAACAATCATAACAGTTTCATATATTCCATTACATGGTATAGCTTCAAAGTAAAAGACACCATTTAGATAAGCCAAAATAGAACCATTCTCATTATTAAAAGAAAATCTAAATCCTTGTCTATATAAACCATGAAATGAAATGATGTTTCTAGCCATTTCTGGCGAATAACAACAATTGTTCAAATCTAAAACTAAATTATTCCTAAGCACTAAAGAATACACTCCAATCTTGGTCACAGGCGACGATCTTCTGTTCCCCATGATTAGATTGATCCTTCCTTGCTCCACATCCTTACTTCTTCTTAGTCCCTGCACATTAGAACAAATGTGGTAACCACAACCGGTATCAAGAACCCAAGAAATAACATGATTAGAATCGTTAGATTTGATTGTGTATATACCTGCGAAAGATGGATTGATCTTTCCTTCTTTGATTGCTTGCAGGTAATCTGGGCAGCTTCTCTTCCAATGTCCTATCTTGTGGTAGTGGTGGCACTCTGCCTCCTTCGGGTTAGGGCAGGGCTTAGCGGGATCAACTTTGGTCACACTAGAAGAGGCACCATCTCGGGCTTTAACCTTGCGATGGTTCTTGGACGAGGCCTTCCTCTTCTTTCCCTTTCCTTGACAGATAGCCAAGACAGGAGTAGTAGGCGGATTGGGAGTTGGTGCAACAGACTTGTCTTTGAAGTTGCTCTCATCGACCCTCAAGAGACCTTGGAGTTTGCTTAGGGTGACCTCCTCTTTGTTCATGTGGTAGGTCATCCTAAATTGGTTGTACATCGGAGGCAATGAGTGAAGCACCATGTCGATCGCCAAGTCTTCTCCAAAGTCAACATTTAACTTGCGAAGGCGGTCGACATACCTTTGCATCTTTTGTAGGTGCACGGTAAGAGATTCTCCATGACCCATCTTAGCGGAAATCATGTTAGTGAAAATCTCATAATGCTCTTGTCTCGCGTTTTGGTGGTATCTCTCCAATAAGTCTTGGTGCATCTCGTACGGGTACATGTCCTCGTAGGACTTTTGGAATTCGGAGTTCATTGTCACGATCATGATGCAATGCACTTTCGTTGCATCATGCTCGTGAGTTTCGAAAGCGGTGATTTCGGCAGGAGTAGCGATTTCGGGGTTGATTTTCTCGAGCTTCTCATCGAGGACATACTCCTTATCCTCATAGCGAGCAATGGTGCGAATGTATCTTATCCATTCGCTAAAGTTCGTTCCATCGAAGGTGACCTTTTGGCAAAGGCTCATCAACGTGAAAGAACTTGCAGCAGCGTTGTTAGCGTTTGACATCTACAAATAGAAAGGACAAAGATAGATTAGAACAAGAATCCCTAATTATCACCCAATAAGAAAAATTAGGGCTAGGATCCAACAATAACATTTACATACTAGAAAAGGGATTTCGTAATCTAACATGCAAATAAATTGAAGGTAAGTGAATGGCGATTCACTAATTCTCCATCACAAAACTTAAACTATTAGTCCTAAGTGTATTGAGAATTCCTAGGTTCGGATGAGATTCATTGAAACTATTCAATGGCATGTTTAAATCTTGATATGCCCCTCTTGTTTGTGACTGGGATACCGAGGATCACAAAGCGGGTGTGAATTACCATGCAAATTCACATGGTGCCTTCATTGTAACGATCACCTATTCGATGTGCCGGTAAACCACACACGCTCCATCGAACTATGATAAACAATGAATCACCCTTTGCCACCTATGCTTAGAACCAATTAGTGTGCCGGTAAACCACACACGCTCCACTAACTTCTTAGCAAGGGTGCAAAGTGTAATTTCATGGGATTGCATCAATTCACTTTTCCTAAAGTAACTAAGATTGGGAAATTTAAAAAATGTGTAGTTACTTTGTATTACTTATTATACTTTTAATGAGAGGATGAGGTTGCCCTATCCTACCCGTTCGGCTAACGGCCCTCCACCAATCAAGCAAGCGGTGGGTGTGAGTGTACACCCATTAAGCGCCATTTTATAGGCCGCAACCTTATACCCACCTTATAGATCGGCTTCGTGAATGAGGCCTACTAACGGTAAGACTAGCATTTAGTTATACATATACACACACACACACACATATATATATATATATATATATATATATATATATATATATATATATATATATATATATTATTCTAGTAATATCATATTAGTATAGGGTTGTATTTTAAACTTTTAAAATCTAGGGATTGAAATTTAAATTGTCTAAATTAAAACTTTTAATCACAAATATAAATTTTAAAACTTGAGGACAAGTTTTAAACATTTAAAACATGGAGGATCAAATAACAAATATTTCCAATTAACAATTAATATCCTAATTATCTATATCTGATTTATTCAAGATTTCTTTTAAGATAATTACCAAAATAATCAAAATAATTAATTAATTATCATATAAGGAAATTAAATATTTTATTAGATGATAAATATCTTTAATTAGATCAAGATTATAGTCATATGTATCAAAAAATCGGATTAGGGTTGATCTAATTAGTTTAAGGAAAGTTTCCATAAGATAATTATGAAAAAATCCCGAATTTGGCCATTCCTGACGCCTGGACTCGCCGAGTGCACAAAGGGACTCGCTGAGTCAGGCCTACTCGCCGAGTCCACTTTGGAACTCGCCAAGTCCATGACTCAGAAACCAAAAAATCGAATTTTGCAGGTTTGTTTCAGTTAATCAAGCAACAATTTAAAGAAAACCAAGCTAGGCTCTGATACCACTGATGGGTTTTAGCCATAAGAACTTTCCTATGTGCGCATGCAAAACCCTAATGTTTGGATCTAGGCTTTCTAATTAAACATGCTTTGAATCCAGGACTTCTAATAGCTAATTAGGTTAAATAACAACATTGAAACAGATCTAGAACCATACCTTTGAATTCCTTGTTGATCTTGTAGTCTTGGAGCTTCTAGAGTCACACATGTCACTCCTCTAATGGCTTACAAACACCAATAGCAAGGAAGATAATTTTAGGAGAGAGGAGAGGGGAGGAAATCGGCCAGAGTTCTCTTACTTTTTTTGAGATGCCGATTTCCCTTACCCATGGGGTCTATTTATACTTGTAGACTCCTTAAGGGTTACAGTCTAAACCCTAATTGGATAATCTTCTCTTAAGGCTATCCAAATCCTTTCCTTAGATAATCCCTTGGACGATTTTGAAGCTATCTAGCTTCTAGAATCCGTCCCTTGTATATCTATAAGGATTTATAGTCTAAAGCTTAACTTTCAAACAATTGACAGTTTATACCCCTTTATTTAATTAATCTCTTTAAGTCACCAAATTAATTCCAATTAATTCTATGACTTATATTAATCAAATAACTATACATTATTCTTTATAATATTTACTCTCTCTTAATAAATCATCCCATCAAGTTGCTATGGTGAAGGCAACCCAAAAGGACCATGCACAACCGGGTCAAATACTTGCCTATTATAGTTGCAGCCTTAGACACTATTCCAACAACTTTGATATTCACGGCCTGGTACTTCTTATGTGGTAGGAATGGTAGTTAGATTCATGGAGAAACCCAGAAGTATGCACATGCATGCCATAAAACATATAGTAAGGTATGTAAAAGGGACAATCGATTTTGGCTTGGTATATAAAAAAGGAGATGGTGAGAATGTCATGAGAAGGCGACACTGACATTGATCTAGCTTGGGATGTAAATGATATAAGGAGCATGGATGGAATGGATTATTACTTTAAAGAAAATATGGTAATATGGTTCTCACAGAAATAGAGTCACATTATCTTATTAGGAAGCTAAACTTATTCCTGCAACCACTCTAACCTATCAAGGGATATGGATACGACATATGCTCTATGCAGCTATGATTTAACTAGAATTCAACCTGGAACAGTTGTTCTTCATGTTGATACCAAGTCAACACTCGAGTTGATGAGGAAACCTAGTGTTCCATAGACGTAGTAAACAAATAGATACTCAGTATCATTAGTGTGTAGAAAGAGGTAATACATTGGTCAAGCATATTAGTACCTTTAAGAGCGATCTAACGTACTCAGAAAGTCATGAGGCAAGATAAAGTTTAAAGAAATGAATGTGAAGCTAGGTGTGAAGAACATTCTGAATTAAGAAGGAGAATGGTGGTTAATTTAGAAAAAAAGGTTCATGGGTATTTTCAGAAATTTTTTGGTTATTAGTTTGTCTTCTAGTTTTTTGTGTTTGAGTCACACACTTAACTTAAATCATCCATAATGGTTAGTTCAATGAAAGAGTTGAATGAGGTGGCAAACTAAGTGTCATTTAATGGATGAAACTCTACCATTATGAGACGTCACATTAGAATTTTATAGATTTGGAGTTCAATGATCACTGAACTCTTCAATGGGAAAAACAAAAAGTTTTTTAATTTTTGAATATATAATATAAATTAGTGTTTGTTATATTCTATTGAATTTTATAGAGTTCAATGTATTGCAGGATAAAAAATGATAGAGTTATATGGATATTGGACCATAAACTTATGTTTAGCCCATTAGCTAGGTTAACCCTATATAACTTTCCTACTTCTAGTCTTATTACCTTTCTTTTTATTTACAATTTTCTATCAACAATGTAATCCTATCCGTTTTCTCTCTATATTAGTATGATTTGGTTTTTCTTATTTATTTGTATACTCCTTTTCGTTTGATTTGTTCGTCTTTCGTTGATTTTGTGCCACAATCTATTATATCGTGCCGTTAAAATACATTTTGATCGATATTTTCTTGCAATTGTGTGAATCTCATTGCTATTTGTGAATCTCGTCGTGAACATGGAGCTGTGACATTTGACAATTTTGGGTATGATTTTCGAATTCATTATGTATTTCATTTGGTTTAGTTTGTTCGATTTTGTCAATTGCGAGGGTTTCGATTATTACTTTTAATTTATATGTCTATTGAGTTTGGATCCAATAAAAAAATGCAACACATTTTCTTTCAGTTGTTTCACTGTTCATTGTTCATATTGTTCACCATTGGTACTATTCATTTCTAGTGTTCATCATCGTTACTGTTCACCGTTTGGCATTTTTCATCATTTGTCCATTTTGGTTATTTTTCGAAGTTTTGTTTATTTGATTGTTGCCGATATTTTTCCATATTTGTTGATGGTATTATTTGTTTTTATTACAATTTTCTTTCAGTTATGAAACTTAGTCGAAAGTTTTATTACACTTTTCTTTTTGTCGCCGGAGCTCTTGAAAACCTTAGTCGTCCAATGTTTCCTACCATTGTTATTATTAATATTTCCGGTACAGTTCATGTTCTTTTCTTTGATTTTGAAAGTTTCTTAAACAAAATTATTATTTTGAATGATTGGTCGAATCTATGTCTGTCTTATTCTTCCTTAAAAATGGTTTTTATTTTTTCAAAATGTCGTTTGATGTCAAGAGCAATTAAAATTTTTTTGTCTTACATTCCTATTAGAAATATGGTTTGTTAAGTGTTTTAATGCTTTTCTACTTAAATTTAGTCTTACAAAAAATATAGATGATATGTTTTGTTTGGTATTATTCAAAAACAAAGTCTTTTTTTTTCGTTTTGCTCTTGCTGGTCACTTCATTTTGTGTTTTTTTTTTTTTGTTTTTATTTCTAGCATTTTTGTTCCGGATCGAGTTATTTGTTCGTTTTCCGGTTATAACTTTCATTTCCATTTTCTGTTACAAAAGTATTTGTTTGTATTCATTTGATCGTATTTGCTTCTGTTCTAGTTTTGTTTCAAATTTCTATTTTACTTTTATTTTTATTTTAATTTTTTATGTTGGGTTTTGCTTTTTTGTTTGGTATTGTTGTTGTTTAGCAAATTCTCAATACATTTTGCTCAATCATTATGAGTTTGAGGGAGAAAAAGAGAATAAAAAAGATTAGGTACATTAGTTTAGTACGATGAATATTTGCATATTGGTTTCTCTTTGTTGTGATGCTTTTGCTAGTATCGTTGGGGTTCGTTTTTATGCTGCCAAAAATGCAGATCAGTTTGTTTTTGCTGCTTTCATGCAAATTGTTTTGTTTTGGTTGCTTTCGTGAAAATCGTTTGGTTTTGGCAGCTTTCATGCAAATTGTTTGGTTTTAGCTGCTTTCGTGCAGGTTGTTTGGTTATGTTGCTTCTCTTAAAGATTGTTTGGTATTGCTGCTTAGATAAAGATTGTTCGCATCTCCCGGAATGTAATTTGTTTGGTTGCTTGTGGATATAAATGTTTTCTAAGACACACTCAACTTCTTGTTTTCTTTTCTTTGAAGACAAACTCTCAATGTTTGTTTCCACCGCATTGTGATTTTGAGGGGAGATGATAGCATAATAAGTTATTTGGGTTCTTTTGGTATTGAGCCTTATGTTTAGCCCATTAACTAGGTTAACCCAGATAAATTTCGTATTTATATTCCTATTAAATTTCCTTGTATTTACAGTATCAACAATTTAATCCTAACTGATTTCTTTCTATATTATTATTAGTTATCTATAGATTGTTATTATTTTCACATTTCATTAGGGAGTGTATCGAAAGAGATAATACACTAGTCAAACATATTAGCACCCTTGAGAGCGGGTTGACATAGTCACAAAGTCAATAGGCAAGATAAAGTTTGAAGTAATCCGTGTGAATAACATTATGGAGAATGTTGGTTTGATTAGAAAATAAGGTTGATGGGTATTTTTGGAAGTTTTTTGGTTATTAGTTTTTCTTCTAGTTTTTTGTGTTTGAGTCAAACTCTTAACTTAGAGCATCCACAATGCAAGTAGTATAAGAGTTGAATAGAGTGGTGGTTAGAATTGATTAAAAGTTAAATGGAGTGTGGTTGATGATATGGAGTAGAGTTGAATGGAGTAGTTAAATGATCATTGAATGGTTCAATAGAAGAAATAAAATGGTGATTAGGAATTTCGAATTGAATAAGTGTTTAATGGGTTGTGGGTGGTATTGTATATATGTTTAATGGATGATGTGGCAATTCATTCAACTCTATAGAGTTCAATGAATTATGGATGACCTTAGAGCAGATGAGTTCAATAACAGAGTTGAATGAAGTGACAAATTAGGTGTCCTTTAATGGATAAAACTCTCTACCATTATTATGGGTGTTCATAGGGCGGTTCGTTTCGGATAATAATAAAATTGTGAACCCTGACAACGGGGTGGGTACCTCATGTGCACTAATTGAAACCGAACCAAATTTGCCAAAAAAACTAAATAAAACTGAACGTTTGAAGACGGGTAACCACGGTTCGGTTCGAACTGAACCGTTTGAAGGCGGGTAACCACAGTTCGGTTCATGGGTACCCACTAAATTAAAAAAAAAAAAAACCATTTCAATCAAATCTGTAAAGTTTATTCCGCCCGTTTCTCTGAAACAAATAAATCACGAAGTCAAAAAAAACTATATAATTCAAATACCATACATTATAATTTATATTATAACTATAATAATATAAATAACAAGAAAAATAATTAATGTGGAAGTGCCAAACCGGAAATTTTCGATCTGATCAAGTAGCCGGTTTTTTCGGTTTTGAATTGGCCAGGTCGGATCGGTTATTTGGTTTTGTGGTTTTTTTGAACACCTCTAACCATTGTGAAATGCCACATTAATATTCTATAGATTTGGAGTTCGATAGAAAAATGAAAAGTTTTCTAATTATATATATATATATATATATATATATATATATATATATATATATATATATATATATATATATATATATATATATATTAGCTTTTGTACTGTTCTATTGAATTTTATAGAATTTAAAGGCCAGGAAAAAAATAATAAGAGGTGATCGTTATAGATGCCCTTGGAAATAAATAAGTTTGCACGGTGCGGGCAACACCCGAACGCGTTATTGTGACTTGGCACAGGAAAAACGCCCGGAACACCGCCCCCGGCCCGACGTTATTAGGTGTTATGTTGGTGCGCGTTTTCGTGGCAATGGGAGGCAACGCCTGTTTTCCTCTCTTCTTCCTCTTTGTTTCTCTTCCTCATGACGGCGTTTTCTTTGTAGAACATCACCCCTTCTTTTCCCGTTTTCATGGCATTTTTCTTGCTTGGCCTCAAAAAACACAAGAGGGTGTTGCCCACACCTTACACTCTAAGAGTCTTACTTTTTCTTATCGATGTTCCTTCATGTTCCTCTGTTTTCTTTCTATTGTTACTTTAGTGCACAAGGTTCAAGGGCGTGAAGGGCGTGAAGGAGGTCATGTTGTTACATAGTACACTTTAGTTTTAAAATTGATGTTGACGATTTTTCATTATATTATACTAAGGCCTTCTGGTATGGTCATCACGAGAGCTTCCGTGGTCTATGTGGTCACTAACCACAAATGTGAACACCATCCCATAGTGTTAGTGGTGGCTAGTGGTGGAAAACTTTCGTGGTCATATGTGGTGAGGAGCACGGATCACCACACCCAATCAGTTTCATTCTCTCTCTATTCTTCTCTATCTCTTTCTACCTTTTTCCATCTCTCTCTACAATTTAATTAATTAAAAAATATATATATATATATTTTTATTTTAATAATCAAAAAATAAGAGGGATATAGTGGTGAGTATCCCAACCTTTTAGTGGTAGCTAGTGGTGATGATGTGGCACCCACCACTATAGTGGTTAATATAACGGATGACCTTAGGGAAATAATTTACAAGCCCAACGAAGTTTCCAAACAGTTCAAAAAACCTCAATCATTTTTTTTTTCTATTCAAGAAAATCCAACGAACCTAGCATTTTGTCTAAAAAAAACTCTAAACCGTTAAAAAACCTCAATCATATTTTGTCTATTCAAACGATTAAGTTCGTTGAGTTTTTTTTAACAAACAAAACATGATTGAGGTTTTTTGAATGGTTTGAAAACTTCGTTGGTTTGACAAGTCATTTTCCCGATATGGTAATAAGCCATATCATTTGTTTTCTCTTCTTTGACTTCCATAGAATTGAACAAAAGTGTAACTTAGCTGGACTTTTTAGACAAAATGTTAAGTTTGTTGGGTTTTCTTAAACAAACAAAACATGATAAGGGTTTTTTAAACAGTTTGGAAACTTGGTTGGGATGGTAAGTTATTTTCCCTATGTTACAATGATACTATGTTTTCAAAATTTATGCAAAGTTGAGGAATTAACTTGTTTATCCTGGTGTCGCCAGACGGAGATTCTTTAAAGGCACTGAAGTTGGAGGATGCCGGAAATGCTGTATTGATAGATTGTACATCAAGAATCACATTATGGGCGAGCTTTAAAACGGCAACAGATACGTTTCTTCCAGGTATGATGATGAGCTCAACCGTAAGAACATTGACATCCTGGAAAAGTTTAGAAGACCCTGCATGTGGACGCTTTGTGTTTCAGGTAGATCCATTAACAAACCGATACTGCATTTTTGACTCATCACTGGGTCATTATAGTTGGAAAAGTGGGAGCATGTCGAAGAATAGCTTTGATGATAATCAAATTTACCCTCAGGCATTAAAATTTCTGTATAACACTCAAAAGAAACAAAATATATCTCTTCTTAACAGATCACTTCCTAACTACAACGGAATCGAGCCTTACTCAAGGCTAGTAATGAATCATACTGGTCATATACAATATTTTCATTGGTCAAATGGATCAGATTCAGAACAATGGGTTTTGGATTGGCAAGAGCCAAAAGATAATTGTAGCAGATATGGTGTGTGTGGCTTATTTGGGATGTGCACCCAAAATAAGGATTCGTTCACATGTAGTTGCTTGCATGGATTTGAACCTACTTCACCCGATGAGTATAAGGCTCGTGATTACAAGTCTGGATGCAAGAGAACTTCTGAAATTATATGTGATAAAGGAACAAACGACACATTCCTGAATAAAACGATGATTAGTATGGATGATACAACGTTACCCTTCTTTAAATCAGAAAATGAATCGGAATGCATAAAGAAGTGTCTTGAAAACTGCACGTGCTTGGCTTATTCTTATAGTTCTCCAAACAAGGGAGAGATATGGGACCTAAGTCGCAATGCAACCCAAGGCGGTTGCTGGTTCTGGGATTCTGCCCCAAATAATCTTCGAGACAACGGTTTACATATTATTTCCTTTCGTGTTTCTAAAGGTACTTCGTCATTTGACAAATCAAACTGTATAGTTGCAAACTGTTTTTAGAAAAAGAATCATTGAGAGATGACCATATATTTGCATTTGAAATGAAGGACATATGAGTTTGTTGTTTGGTATTTTGGATCTTGAAAAATGATAATTACCTTACTAAATCATACCCTTCGTTACTAAATCAAGCCAAGTAAGCAGATAGATATAAACATCTAAAATTTAAAGCAAGTATGTTTGGCAAAAGTAGTACTAGCTTTTATTTGTGTAGAAGAGTGGTAAAAATAGGTGTAAGATTTTGAAATTTGTAAAATTACATAAAATAAAAAGCTAAAAGTTACTTTGAAGTAGCTTTTGATTCTCAATTTTTTTGTTTAAAATAAGAGCTTTAAGCCTCACTTCTAAATAAATATTTTTCTTTAATTCAATTTTTTTAACACTAAAAGCTAAAATCTCATCAAAACTCATGTCCTCACATAGCCATAGTCACTACAGCTCGTAAACTAAATGTGTGTCAATTAAGGTATGTTAGAACAAGAAAAATACGGGCTTAAACTCTTTCCTCAAATTGTGGGTTGATTATGATCGAAATAATATCAAACTTTCAACATATTTTTATGTACCGATTTAGAGGAAGCTTGTTCTTTTCTCTCTCTCTCTCTCTCTCTCTCTCTCTCTCTCTATATATATATATATATATATATATATATATATATATATATATATATATATATATATATATATATATATATATATATATATATATATATATATATATGTCCTTAATTTATAGACTCACACTGCACCATTTTTCTAATTCCTATGCAGGTTCTATCATCTATTCATCATATGGAAAATCAAAGCCTGAAACCGAAAAACGTCTTCTTGCTATTGTTATTGTTGTTATTGTTACGGCTCTAGTGATTTCAACATTTTGTGGTATTAGCTATATTTTGTTTAAAATATTGGTGAAAAGAAGTGGTAAGTCATTATATAAATTCAGCATATATAAACACTTTATGTTCGCTTGCTGTATAAGTTTTCATTTCAAACTTAAAAAGTGAACTTGAGGCTCACTCATCATCTATATCGTATCATGAATAACAGAAAACAACCAACGAAGCATAGAAGTTCAATCTAGTGATCTGAGGAGACGCATCACAGATTTACTTGATCTAGATCACTCAAAAGAAGATGACAAAGAAGGCATTGATGTGCCATATTTTGAGTTGGAAAGCATAATGACTGCTACTGATGACTTCTCAGAGAAAAATAGGCTTGGAGAAGGTGGATTTGGGCCTGTGTACAAGGTGATAAAGAAATTATTTTAAGTTGATTTTCTCCACAAGAAGTAGACAGGTAGTAACTTAAGTTACTCCCTCCCTCCCAAAATTATAGTCAACAGACAAAAAACACATATATTAAGGAAGCATTAATTACCACTAAATTTATACAATAAAATTACAGTTTTGTCCTTACTTTGCATTTAATGTTTCACTAAATGCTTAGTTAGTTAAGTAATAATGATGGGGTATTTTAGTAAAAAATGCTATTTATTTTTAGAAGTGGATTATAATTTTAACACAACCCAAAAAGGAAAGATGGACTATAATTTTGGGACGGAGGGAGTATTAATTATGAGTACGTGATTAGGGTAAGCTTCCTGGAGGGAAAGAAATTGCTGTGAAGCGGTTGTCAAGCCTCTCTGGACAAGGTTTACAAGAGTTCAAAAATGAGGTTATGCTAATTGCTAAACTTCAACATCGAAATCTTGTAAGACTACTAGGATACTGCATTGTTGGAGACGAAAAGATGCTACTCTATGAATACATGCCAAATAGAAGCTTAGACAAGTTCATATTTGGTTAGTTAGTTTATCGATTCATATACTTTGTATCTATACACATACGTACATTAGAAAATGAAAATTTATCATTTTCTTTGCAAGATCGAACGATGTGCACATCACTGGGCTGGGAAATGCGATTCAATATCATTATGGGAATTGCTAGAGGACTAAACTATCTCCACCATGATTCTAGGCTAAGGGTTATTCATAGGGATTTGAAAACAAGTAACATTTTGTTAGACGAGGATATGAATCCAAAAATTTCGGATTTTGGTTTGGCTAAGATAGTTCAAGGTAAAGATTTAGAAGCTACCACCGACAGAGTCATGGGAACTTTGTAAGTTTATTAATATTAGTACTTTGTTCTTTATAAAAATAAATCCACACTTGTAGATCGAAGTGGTTATATAATTATATCTTGTGTGTTTTTCAGTGGTTATATGTCACCAGAGTACGCACTAGATGGGTTATTCTCTATAAAATCTGATGTATTTAGCTTTGGAGTTGTAATGCTAGAGATTATAAGTGGGAAAAGAAACATTGGATTCTATCAATCCCGTAGAAGTATAAGTCTTTTAGGACATGTAAGTGAGATATAAGAACTTTGAAGATGTTACCTACTTTGTTAATTAATTGACATATAATTTATATGTCTAAAAATATCTCAGGCATGGAACTTATGGAAAGAAGATAAGCCATTTGAGTTGATGGATCAAATACTAATGGAATCATGCAAATCGAGTGAGGTATTGAAGTGTATAATTGTCGGACTCCTGTGCGTACAAGGAGACCTTGATGATCGTCCAAACATGACGAACGTTATTTTGATGCTTAGTGGTGATATTGTCACGCTTCCAAGTCCAAAAGAACCAGCGTTCATTCCAGGGAGGGACTACGTTATTTCCTCTTCCTCTAGTTCTTCTAAGACAAATACGCAGTCTAAAAACATGTTGACAATCACTAAGCTAGATGGACGCTGATCGGGAGGGTATTTATTTTACCCATGAAGTGTATTTGTGTTTATAAATATATATGATTCTCACTTTTGACAATATTTTCTAGTAATAGATATATTATCAATATTCGTCTCATATTTTGTAGATATGTTACAACTAAATTAGAAATATACTTTTTTCCATATGTTGTATGAACTCATTTTGTGCTTAAGCAACCCAAATTATCAATAAAGATCATGATTTTTAAGTTTTCTCGTAGTATCAGAAGCCTAAAGATCTTAATACAACTGGAAATTAGAAGCTCGTAGCTGATAGCTGATAGCTAGAAGCTGAAAAACTTTTATTCATATAAGAGTGTTTGACGCAACCCAAATAGTTGAAAACTACTGAAATATGTAAAACTATAGAAAATGACATATGAATATAAAGTAAAATTAGAATATATTCTATACTGTAATTATTAAAAGTTAAAAATCATCTAATTTTAATACCAAGTGCTCGAATTAAGCTTCTCTATTGGTAAAAATGACTTTTATACATATTAATAGTGATCGATTTTTTTACAAATAAAGTAAAAGCATATTTTTTAATGTTGGTAAAAACTAGGAGTGTGCAAAAAACCGCATAAACCGCACAAACCTCCCACACCGCACCAAACCATACCGCATAATGCGGTTTAGAATTTCGCAGTGCGGTTTGCAGTTCGTAATTTTGTCAAACCGCACTATGCGGTGCAGTTTGCGGTTTATAGTTACCAAACCACGGTTCAAACCGCACCGCGTCGTATATATATATATATATATATATATATATATATATATATATATATATATATATATATATATATATATCAACGTTTCCAATCACCAAATACTTCATACTGTCCAATAACTTTATTTTATATCATGATTGTTAAATATGGTAATTAAAGACTTAAAAGACTATGATATCAAATTTCATAAGTCATAACAACTTAGCAAAACATTATGTGGTTTTTTTTGTTTGCAATACCTATGCCTTTTAAAGGGTATGCAATATAATTAATAAATTTTGAAAGTGTTTAAATGTAATGAATAATAGCCAAAGTTATAAATTGAAACAACTTATCAAACCGCACAAACCGCCCACATGAAACCGCATCGCATAATGCGGCTTAGAGCTTTTGTGGTGCAGTTTGCGGTTTCATAAAACTTAAACCGTATGTGCGGTGCCGTTTGCGGTTTCAACTCTAAACCGCACCGCGAACATCCCTAGTAAAAACTAGAGATAAACTAGTTGGAATATATAAAATTGTTGGAAGTAATGTTTAAATTCTATATTTTACTTAATTTAAAGGTAGGTTGTTATAACTAGTAAAACTTAGACCGTATGTACACATAAGGATTATTTAGATTATTCCGTTGTGTAGATATATTGTCTATAGATTGTATCAATTTCCAATAGTGGTATAAGGGCCAATAGGTTTTAATTATATGCATTACCAATATAAAATCCAAAAATTAAATTCTCAACAGACACGACACGCCCTTCTCTTGCACGGCGCACCCTGTAGGTTTTGAGTTTTATTTTTCATATTTGTTTCTTGGTCGACAAGTTTCATAACTTGTGCAACAAAAAATGAAAATCTGGTAAATTTCGAATTTGGATAATGCCTGTTAATTTAAAACATTATTTAAATAAGATTAAACTTGAATATTTATTAAATGGAATTTTAAATATTATTTGAATATAGATTTAAATTATAGTATTTCAACATACACTACAAGAATAATAGGCAATAGCGGTGACGCACATTTTTAGCGGCGACATCAAACAAACACGTTTATTATCGCCGCTAAAAGTGTACATCGCCGCTAAAGGCGTCGCCGTTAAAGGCTTATGTTGGTGATCCGCGTTATTTCAACCCTGACCATCGATTTAGGCGATGATCCAACGACTAGGAGGATGTAGAAAACCCGCGTTATTTTCCCTCCGTTGTGTCGCCACTAAAGGCTACCCGTCGCCACTAAAGGCGTCTCGATTTAGTCGATGATCCAACGACTAGGAGGACGTAGAAAACCCTGCGTTATTTTCCCTCCGGTGTGTCGCCGCTAAAAGCTACCCGTCGCCGCTATTGCCTGTTCTGGCAATCCGCGTCATTTCAACCTCATTTGTCGATTTAAGCGATGATTCAACGATGTAGGAAACCCCAGATTGTTTTCCCTCCGATGTGTCGCCGCTAAAGGCTACCCGTCGCCGCTAAAGAGCGTCTAGAATAAAATCTGCTTCGTCTTCACTTTCTTCCCTGATCTACTTCTGTGTTTTCCCTTCTTCTCTCTTCTCTCTGCTCACCACCATTGACCTCATCGGAATTTCACCGGAATCTTCGATATTTCACCCCTCTTCCTCTCCATTTCCCTTTTTCTTTTCCTTTTCTCTTCTCCCTTCTAAATTTGTGTTGGTTGTCGAAATTTTAAGACCCCCACCATTCTCGCCGGAGTATACCGCCATCACAACTGTTCATGATGAAATTTTGATAATTTTGATATTTTAGATGTGTATTTGTATGTGTATTTTGTGTTTGTAGATGTGGATATGTATTTGTATTTGCATTTGTATGTATATGTGTATCTTGAGTGTATTTTTATGTATGTATATGTGTTTTTGTATGTATATGTGTATTTTGTATGTATATTATGTATGTGTATTATGTACATATGTGTATTTGTATATATATACAAATACATATAAATAGCGGCGACACCTTTGGTGGCGACATATAGTATTTGCAGTGATGCGCCTTTAGCAGCGACAGAAGGCAATAACGGCGACCAGTGGAGCATTAGCAACGAATCAACAACAGCGACCCTTTAGCGGCGACGGGTCGCCGCTAATACCTTTAGCGGCGACGCCCGTCGCCGCTAATACTCTAATTTCTTGTAGTGATACCTGAATTGATTTACCACTTAAATTAAATAATATTTGAAAAAAATATTAAATTAAAATATTTAATTAAAACTTTTAATATTATTTAATAGAAATAAAACTTGAATATTTAAAAGATAAGTAATAAATTTAAGATATTTAAATTTATTATATAGTATGATTACTATAACTATGACATAATTACAACGGTGTCTTCACATGTTTAATTAAATATTATCAGTTGAATCATGACTAAGCTTACCTACTCTAATGTTATTAGAGAGGTTTTAGGAGGTTTATATGGTTCCTAATGAGGTTGATTTTTAAAAACTCAAAATCTTACCATCCTCACCGCCACTTTGCATTTTTAGAGTGAAGTTACCGAAAAGGTTTGGTAGGATATATGTTTAAAAGTTAAAACTATTAACTAAAGTAATAAACAAAATTCATGTTCCTAAACTAGGTATAAGACTCATGTATCACATGAGTTTATTTAAAAGAAAATTTAAATATGAAATTCTAAACATTTAAAAGTTTGAATTTATAAGAAAATTAAAAAATATTGAGTTATTAAAATTAACGTGTTTTTTCTTTTTTTAATTCAAACAAATAATTTAGATAAATAAACAAAGAAAACTAATGAGATTTTAATTATCAAATTTTAAAATTAAAAGGAAAGTCAATTAATGAAATTGATATGCATTTATTATTACATTTATTATAATTATTACATTTAAATACTATGTGGAATTTGATAAAATGAAAATAACCACAAAATGCTATATGGAAAAAATTTAATTGAAAATAACCATAAAATGACATGTTGTCAAATCAATGAGAGTGTGACATGTGAGAAAAAGATTTTTATTTATTAAAGCAGAAGTGTGAATCGTGTGTTATCCATGAAACACACATATTTCTTTACAATATGTTGATGGCGTGTATGCGGTTAGTTGTCACATCAATTTGAGGATTATGGTGGGAAATGATTTGAAACTTGCAGATATCAAACGTAACTTGATTCCAGCATCACATGATTTGAAACTTGCAGATATCAAACGTAACTTGATTCCAGCATCACATGGTTTTTGCATGGTTGATTCACCATTTGTTATATGATCCATGACATCCCTGCCATAGAAATGAACTAAACACAATTTGAGATTAACATGTCATTAACAATCAATGAATCTCAAAGATCTAGGAGTTTCATGTATATTAAAACTGGCAAAATTTATTGCCTACAAAAATAAATTTGTAGTGTGTTTACGACATCCCTTTACAAATCATAAAGCCAAATGTGGATCGTAGTCATATTCAATAAATTTGGTAATTATTAATTTGGATAAATAAAAAAAAATAGAATGGAAATAATATTGAATGATGTCTATAATTTCATCCATTAAAATCCACTGTTATACACCTCTAAAAGGATAAATTGATAGGACGGTGTCTAAATTCATAGTTTGGGAATAGTTCTCATAAACGAAATGAAAGATCATACCTTAGATAAAAGCTCTTCCTAAGGTTCCTCCAACCACTACATTCCAAAAGTATAATAAACATATGGAAGTGAAATGAAAATTTCATTAAGTTAGGAGTTGACTATCATTATCATCATCAACTAGTTGACATGTACATATAATTAGTTTATTTTGATTTTGATCTGAACAGTTTTGAAATGTCCATAAAAGAGATACATGGCATGATAAGGGCCTTTTGGAACTAACATGGCCATGGGAACTCCAACTTCAAATGATCCTATAATCACTATAATGAATGAAATTGTCAAGAAGAAGAAAACGAGTTGCCCATGGGTTAAGGTGATTAGTGTTAGTATACCTAATTTGACCCTAAACGCAAAGGACAATATGAAGGATTATTCTGAGACATGCTCTGATAAGCTATTCATTTCCAAAACAAGAAAAGGACCAATAAAACATAAATGCCCAATATATCTAAAGGAGAGTAAAAGACTGAAACGTGTAAAAGATAATTTGATCATGAATTATGAGCCCATGCTACTATCTATAGGATCAATAGACAACTCGTTCCCGAATGTTTATTCTACAATCAGATATATGAATTTGTAATACCATTGAAATATTACTTCTAATCATTTCAGTATTTTACTAAGGATAAAGTACTAAAATTTGCAAGAATGGGAATTGAACAAAAGAAGTAATAAGACTGAAATATGGAGAAGGTAATTTTGAAACATCCCAAAAATCAAAGTAAAAATTTTCATTTTTAAATCCAGAGAAATCATTGTTTTCAGATAAATCCCAAATCAAAACCAAATGTTTACAAAACATTGTTCCTAAAAGTAGAAGTCATATAGCAGAGTGTCCCAAATCAGTATCATAAAAAATAAGAGGATGTGCACGATCACGCCTTTGCTTTCCCATGGTCATCTAAAGTACCTGAAACATAAAACTGAAACTGTAAGCTAAAGCTTAGTGATTTCCCCCAAAGTACAAACATATAACAACATGTATGTTAGGTCCACAACTTACAGACTGGATTACCCATGTGTCCACAGCATGAGTCTGACTTGCCTTTTGATCCACAGCTCATGTTTGGCTTACTCCAGAGCCCACAACATAAGTCTGGCTTGCTTCTCGGGCCCACAACTTATGTTTGGCTTGCTCCCAGGTTTGTTAGCTTTTGCATAAAGTAGCACCACCTTAAAAAAACCATATAATGTCAACATATACATAATAGATAATGTATATTTAGTAAGTAGATAATCATATAACCAGTCAATAGACTCATAGACAGATATATAGATCATTATCGCATAATAACACCCTATATATCAGGACTCTATGTTAACAAATCAATACAACATAGCAACATCCTCTAAACCAAGAAACATAACCTAGTGGGCCGACATTGGTACCATCAACCTACAAGTACAGTGAGGAAAACTCACATCTCAGTCTGAAAAGATAGTTGAACAGGACACGGCTCCGAATATCATCTCTACCGGTTACCTATTTATTGGAAAATGACCAAACTTAACTTTAAATCAAAATACCCAAAATACCCCTAGGTCAAACTTGGTCAAAATCTGGTCGAAGTCAAGAAATCAAAAATTCAGTCGAGTTGACTCAGATGAGTATGCCAAGCGTACTCAACTTGTACGCTTAGTGCGCTCAAGGTCTTGACCAAAAAGCAGGGTGTTGACCTCGTACGCCCAACATACGTGTATGACACCTTTTCCTTCTATTAAGACCTTAATCCCTTAAGCTCTTTCGTCAAAATCCAAATCTAGTCCCAAAACAACATCTTAAGTCATAAAGTTTCCAACTTTATGAATTTGCATGGCTAGGAAGTGCTCAAAACTAAAAACCCTAATTTCTTAACGCATTTAAGACACTATAACCCATGCATGGAAGAAAACTAATAACCAAGATTGCATTTTTATGACCTTAGACACTCTAAAACATTTGGAAGGACAAACTATTTGGGTCTAGAGCATGTCATACTCAAGAACATCATTGATTAGGGACAAAAGCACATAACAACATCATACAAGCTAGATCTAACCAAATAAGCATCAAGGTATAAACTTTATACCTTCTGGGGATGAAGAAGGGTAGAAAACTTCCATATCGAAGGTTGCTCCAAGCTTATAACGTTTTCTTATTTCCTTGTACTTCCTCTATGAACACCAGAACATACATTAATGGCTCAAGGATGCTCAAAAATGGATTAGGGTTTGCAAGGGTCGAATAGTAGGCTGGAGGTTGATGAATGAAGGGGTTCCAAGGAGATAAGGATGTTTAAATAGGATCCAAAACCTAAAAATTAGGGTTTGCATCATGGCTACGTACGCCCAGCGTACGCATGCAATCTCCAAAAATACAAAGATGCCATGTGGGACCAAATTTGTAAACGATACTCAAACCAAGGGTCAAAATGGAAAATACCTGAAAATCAAGATGTTACAGTTATCCACCACTAGAATTAGACTTCTTCCTCGAAGTCTGTTGCTGTTAACAAATCGGGGGTAATGCTCCTGCATCTCTGCCTCGGGTTCCTAAGTCCATTCGGAACCCTTCCGTTGTTGCTACTGGACCTTGACCTAAGATACCACCTTGGTGCGCAAGGCCTTCGTCTTCTTATCCAAAATCATCACTAGTCTCTGAACAAAATTTAGGCGATCATAATCCTAAATATCATTCAGAGGAACAGCTGTTGAATCATCAACCACACACTTCTGAAGTTGAGAAATATGGAAGGTGTTGTGAATCTGACTGAGCTCCTCAAGAAAATCCAACCAGTAAGCTACCCTGCCAACCCTGACAATTAATCAAAACGGTCCAATAAATCGGGACCCCAAATTGACCCTCTTCCTGAAGTGTATTACACCCTTCCAGGGTGATACCTTCGATAGGACCATATCATCGACTTGGAACTACAACTCTGATCGGCGTTTGTCTGCATAACTCTTTTGCCGACTCCGAGCTGTCTACAACCTCTACCAAATCTGTTGAATAAGCTATGTCGTATGAAGGAATAATTCGGTCTTCCCATAACCCTATGACCGACCTCTCCCTGACAGACTGGTTTATGGTACTTCCTCCCATAAAGAAGCTTGAATAGTGGTGTACCGATACTTGAGTGATAGTTGTTGTAAGAAAACTCAGCTAAGGGAAGGTACGAGTCCCAACTCCCACCGAAATCGATCATAAAGGTCCGTAACATATCCTCAAGTATCAGTATGGTCCACTCGCTCTGATCGTTAGTCTACGAATGATAAGTAGTGCTAAAGTGCAACCTCGTACCCAGTTCCTTGTGGATCCTCTGCCAAACGAAGAAGTGAACTGAACATATCGATTTGTAACAATAGAAATCGGAACACCATGACGGGCGATGATCTCGCGCACATACAAATCGGCCAATTTCTCAGCTGAGGAGCTCCCCAAATAGCTAAGAAGTGGGCACTCTTGGTCAAACAATCCACTATCACCCATATTACATCAAACTCCATAGTCGCCCGAGGTAGCTTGATGATGAAATCCATGGTGATATGTTCCCATTTCCAGATGGGGACCTCCAAAGGTTGAAGCTTTTCATGCGCCCTCTGGTGCTCAGCCTTGACCATCCGACAGGTCAAGCACCTCTCAACATACCAGGCTATCTCCCTCTTCATGCATGGACACCAATAATTAAGCTGCAAATCCTGATATATCTTGGTGGCTCCAAGGTGTATCAAAAATTTGGACTTGTGTGCCTCCTCCGACATAGTCTGCCTGATCCCACCAAAATTTGGCACCCAAACCCGACTGCACCGGGTCAACAATGCAAGGTTGTCGGTAGAAAACGTATCAATCTCGCCCTTGATTCTCTCCTTATTCCAATTGTTTTTCTTTCCTCCCTCAGTCTGGGCCTCCCTAATCAAATCTAGCAATGGCGAATCAATCGAAATCCTTATACATAGGCTCCCCATAGCAGCATTAGCCAACTTGCGGCTCAAAGTATCAGCACCCACATTCTCTTTCCTTAGTTGGTATAAAATCTCGCAGTCATAATCCTTATGGATGGAAATGGGGCGGGTTTGACCATCCCTCTCCCCATCCTCAAGCGCCTAACCTTGTCCCCATCCCCATCCTCATCCTCGACGGATGCGGGGAATCAAATCCCATCCCCCTTTAAATTTTGGGCTTTTCCCCAGCTCATCCCCGATCCATCAAAATAATAAACTAAAGTTACGCAAAAAAATCAAGTTTAATAAGTGATAAAAAAGAAAGGCCATAATCAGATTATGTTTACATCAATCATAAAATCTAACAATCATCAATACAAGAAGTGGTGATTTGGTATACGGACCGTCGAACAAGGTGAGGATTTAAGAACTCTTGGGCATTAGGAACATCTCTTGGTATATGGACTCTCGATCCAATAAAAATCAATTCATTCTTAGTGGATATATATATATATATATATATATATATATATATATATATATAATGTCATCAATGCAGGGGCGGGGCGGGTTGGGGATGGGTATACCCGGCCCTGACCCCATCCCCGGTTTTAGCATAATGGGGATCCCCAGTATCATCTCCGGTACCCATTTTTACGGGGAATACACATCCTTAATTAGGACGGGTTAACCGGGTTCCTTACCAGATCAGGTGAAATTTCCATGTCTAATAATCCTTGACTATGTCAAGCCACCTACAATGTCTCATGTTCATATTCGGCTAATCCATGAGATATATCAAACTCTTGTGATCCGTGTAGATGGTACACCAGACCTCATATAGATAATGTCGCCAAATCTTGAGAGCAAACATTACCGCTCCCAACTCCAAATCATGAGTAGGATATCGAACCTCATGCGAATTCAACTGTTAAGAAGCATAAACAATAACCCTCCCTCGCTGCATTAAATTTGTCCCCAAGCTAATGATGGATGCATCACAAAATACCACAAAATCCTCAACACCCTCAGGGAGGGTCAACACTAGGGCCTCACATAACTTTCATCTCAGAGTTTCGAATGCAACCTGCTGCTCAGGGCCCTAACGAAAATCCACCTCTTTCCTCGTCAAATGATTGATGTGTACATAAATATTGGAGAAATCCTGAATAAATCTCTGAAAATACCCGACTAATCCCAAAAAACACTGATCTCCAAGAGGAGACGTTGGAACCTCCCACTGCATAATCGCATCGATCTTAGCCGGGTCAACCAAAATCCCATTCTGGTTAACGAGGTGTTCCCACCTCAAAACTCCCAGAAGCTCTCGAAGGTGATCCTTATGTTGTTCCTAGGTATTGGAGTAGACCATGATATCATCAATAAAAACAATGACTGGTTGATCGAGCATCGGCCTGCATAACTAATTTATGAAGTCCATAAATTCCACAGGCGTGTTGGTGATCCCAAATGGCATCACCACAAACTCATAATGACCATAATGAGTCTGAAACATGTTCTTCTCCATGTCTTCCTCTCTAACCCTCATCTGATGATATCCCAACCTCAAATCGATCTTGGAGAACGAAGATGCGCCCTACAACTGATCGAAGAGGTCATCAATCCGTGGAAATGGGTAACGGTTCTTGTAACATCACAAAAATACAGGTCAAAAATTTCATTTTTAAATAAGTTAATATAAAATCATATGTAATAAAACCGTCAATAATAATGTCTCATGTCAAAACCAAAGTGTCAATAATAAAACATAATATCATAAAACCATATCAGTGTAATCCTAAGGATCTCATGTGCGGAAATGATAGTGTGATGCGCTGCGATCAAGCCAACTCCTTTCCTTTGAAAACAAGCACCTGAAACCAAAATTGTAAACCGTAAGCACGAAGTTTAGTGAGTTCCCCCATCATACCACATACCACATAATACCATCGGTATCTTTCAACCGGTATCTGGGGACTATTTCACCCCTACCACTATCACCTAATAATATATCATAAACATACTGATCACATAATAATATCATAAACATGCTAATTACATACTAACATATCATAAACATACAGATGAGCGTTGCATGGGTTCTCTATACCCCTTTGGTATCTTTCGACCGGTAACTGTCATCGGTATCTTTCAACCGATATCCGCCATCAGTATCTTTCAACCGGTAACCGGGGACTATTTCACCCCTACCACTATCATACAATAACAGGATATAATCATACAGTTAGGCATATATGGGGTACCGACCTACCCTTCGGTCCTAACAACCGTGTCAGTGAAAAACTATTCCCTGCTACTACCACGAACACACATAGCACATCACATAAGCATATCACATAAGCATATCACATAAGCATATCTCATAAGCATATCTCATAAGCATATCACATAAGCATATCTCATGAGCATATCACATAAACATACCAAGATAATTATCACAAAGACAATTATCTACCAACTACCCCTGTTGGTGGGTCGGCATTGTGGCCTTAAACCCACCTCTACTATAAGGTAACTCACCTCACACTGATGAAGTCCCGTAGACACAATCCCACACTGCTGAAGTCCCGCAGACTCAACCCCACACTGCTGAAGTCCCGCAGACTCAACCCCCGTTGCTGGATAACAGATTCCTGAACCATGGTGGTACACAACGGCAGCCACCAACTCGCGGTGGTGGCAATGGCAGTCTTCCTCGATTTTCTGACTTCACATCCCATAAAAAACGACCCTTGCTCGGAATGGGAAACCAACCACCTATTTGGTGGCGTATGGCAGCGACAATGGTGATTTCACGTCGGCAGCCACCACCTCGCGGTGGTAGCGGTGGTTTTTGTAGGTTCCCAGTCAAACAACCACACACACACGAATCTTAAAGTAGAAACACACCCACACAAACTCACGACCACCTCCCATGGCGACTGGTGGTGACGAGATAAGGCAATGACATCGAAAAGTAGAAGGAATGGCGACGGCAACGCAAACCACGACGACAGCAGCAGCGGCATAGTGGAGAGAATTCGCCTGTTTGCGTCCTTGTCGGCAACTAGATCATCAACGAATCTGATAATGGCTTGGATGTCGGCTGTCGCTCAGAGATTCAACAGATAGGAGAACGAGGGGGAGTCGGGTGGTAGCGTTTCACGTACGGCGGTCCTTTCTCGACGTCCAGCGACGTTTCAATGGCGAAGAGGAAGGCAAGCAACGGCTGGAGTTCTCACATGGCGATGGCAGTGACCGGAGGTGAAGAAGGTTGGTGGCGGCCGGTAGGAGACATAAAGGTGGGGTGGCGGCTGATCTTTCTTTAGGGTTAGGGTCTGAAGCGGGAGGGGTGACGGGTTATATACCCTAATCCCCCAAACTTTCTTCCACAATGCCGAATCTAGCCCCTCCATCCAGAAATCATCTCAAAATAAATCTCATATTTACCTTTTAAACCCTGACCTCGAAAATCCCTTTCAAATCAAATCCCATAAATTACTAAACAGCCCCCATCTTCTAAATTTTTTACAATTCAGCTCCCTGTGTTACCCCTTTAGCCCCCAATATCTTAATTATGATATATTCATCCCTTTCACCTCTTTTCTTTTCAAATTAAATCCAAATAATTACCACGGAGCCCCTGTCTTCATAAATATTTACAACTGAGTCTAGAATTCACACTTTTAACCCCCAACTTCTAAAATTATGACAATTAGCACTTCGAAAACATCCTTTAATATATAATTATTTACTTTAGGGCTACTATTTGTTCATTAATTTATTCATTTATCTAATAAATGAACGGGGTGTTACAATTCTTCACGATCAACTTGTTTAACTCCCGGTAATCAATGCGCATCCGGTGTGAACCATCCTTCTTCTTGACAAACAATATCGGTGCCTCCCACGGGGAATTGCTCAGTCTAATAAACTACTTGCCAATAGCTCCTGAAGCTGAGAGGACAACTCATGCATCTCCGGTGGTGCCAATCGCTACGACGCCTTAGCAATAGGGGCCACACCGGGGACCAAATCGATCCTGAACTCAACCTATCTATCAGGAAGCACACTGGGTAACTCCTCCGAGAACACATCAACAAAATCTCTAACAACAGGTACATCCAAAACCGAAACCTCCTTCCTAACTAGGGTGTGAACCACATATGCAATATAACCCATACACCCATGTTGCATATATTGTCGACCCCTGACAGGAGAACAAAAGACTGATCCAATCCTAGTACCCTCTCCATAAATAATCAGTTCTCCTCCACTTAGGGTTCAAAATACCACTCGCAGACCCTCACAGTCGATCTTCACACGAAACCTGCACAACCACTTCATCCCAAATATCACACATACGTTCCCATGGAGATAGGGGTCAGATCAAATTGGGTAAGGCACCCTGAAGATCTCCAAAACACAACCTTGATAAACACTCGATGCAGAAACCTCGTGTTCATTGGCTATAGAAACCTGCAACGGACACTCCAATTCTCCAATAGTCATATCAAAATCCCTACTAAAAGACTAAGATACAAAAGATTGACTCGCACCTGATAAATCACCCTCTTCGCTTCATGCCTTTATCCATTGCATCATTTTTGCTATTTTTTCTTAGACGCAAAATCAATTGTATTTATCATCTTCATCTTCTTCTTATTCTTCAAATTATCATTAGACGGCTTCTCCAAGTATCAAAAATTTAAGTTATGATTTGTTTATTCGTTCTTGTCTTTGGGTGTATGTTGGTATAGATTTTCGAACCTCCAAAATATTTGTTTGGAATCAAAGAGCATGGTTCTGATTATAGGTTTCTTGTTAACAGTTTTGTTTTTTTCTGACAACTGGCATAGGAAGTGAGTTGCGATTTTGCACTTGCAAAAATATAGTTTGGCATAATTTGATAGTTTTTTTACGTGGATGTGTAGTCACAGTTTGAAGGGCAATTGCTTGTGTCATCACAAATTTCCACACATGTACTTAATGGGGTCGGTTGCTTGAGATGTTGATTATAATAAATTTTGTAGTCAAGGTCTATGCTTACTCTCGAGTCTTTCTTCTTTCTGAAAATACATGCACTCTAATAATTTGGATTATTTTTCGGGGAAATGAAATAAATGCCCTACGAACTTTCTAGGGTTTACCGTTGAGTCCCTAAATTATTTTCTTGGATTTATGAGGGAAGGAACTTAAGCTTTTTGGGTCGAATAAGTCACTTTTCAAGGTTTGAAGGGGTCACCCAGTCAATTTTTTGCCACATCCTTTAATAAGAAAACAAAGAGAGTTGACTGTGTCCTTCGTTTATTTCCACCTCCCTTACTAATGCCACATCAGTTGTGTAGTGTGTTCTTTACGCCTATAAGAAGACGATTATCAATACAGAGTGTTCATCGTTCCATCTTTTCCTAACTCAAAGATGGATGTTTTATACATCGCTGTGGATTTGCACTTCCAAGGAATCTTCGTGAAATACCCAATACGCTACACCGACGGGGTTACTCAAAAGCTGGTCGACATCGACTTTGCAGGCATGGACAAGGATGAGTGATATGCGTTCATGGAAATGTTAAGTGGAGAAAAGTGTGAGAAGCTCTACTATTGCCAACCTAATATAGATTTTCCAAAAGGTTTGACCTTAATTAAGAATGAAAAGGATTATGCAGAATTTATAGCAATTGCTTATGAATGTGGTGTCATACTCCATATCTATGTAGACCATTTTGGTAATAATGACATTCAGGAATGGTTAGATGAAGAGAACAAGGAAGTTCTTAATAACATGGAGGAAGAAGTAAGGGGCCCTAAAAAATTTGACCCATTTGCCACAAGAATAGGGATGAGGCTGAGGATGAGGTTGAGGACGAGGATGAGGACGACAATGAGGTTGAAAATGGAAGGTCTCATTTTATCAAAAATGATAAGGGTACACAATCGGACATCGATGCGAACCCAAGTGTAGCTGAGCATGTTGATTAAGATATGGATGACAATGAAGATGTTGATCCTGAATTTCCAAACATTTTCAATAAAAATCTAGGCTGGAAGGAGCGGGTACCAGTATTAGGTATGAGGTTTGATAGTTCTAAATAATTGAAACACATGCTCTGTAACTATGTTGTTGTGAATGGTTATCAATTATGCTTTGTCTTGTTAGCCAAACATTGTCAAGGAAAGTGTAGTTTTAGGGTTTGGGGTTCGTGGATGACTGATGATAAGTCTTTTCGGATCAAGTCTCTCATATGTGACCATACTTGTGCCAACAATTTCAAATTAGGTTATGTTGTCACTTATAAATGGATAGGTGCCCATTTTACTCAAGAATTTGTGAACAATCAAAAGATGAGTGTGAGAGTATTAAGAGAGGATGTCAAAAAATACCTTTGGCATTTATGTCAGTATGAGTCAGTGTATAAGAGCAAAGAAGTATGCTATGAATCTTGTTGAAGGTGCAATTATAGAAAATTACTCTAGAATATGGTCATATGGTGAGGAGATTAAAAGATTAAATCTTGGCTCCACAATTAAAAATAATGTGGGTGCAATTCATGACGGGAAGACTTACTTCAGCAAGATTGACATATGCTTTGATGCAGTGAAACGGAGATGGAGGGAGGGTGTAGAAGGATCATTAACTTGGATGGATGTTTCCTTAAAAGTTTTTGCTAAGGGGAGCTTCTTTGTGTTGTGGGTATAATGGTAACAATGGACTATTCTCAATCACTTGGGTTGTTGTATGTGTGGAAAACAAAGAGAATTGGAAATGGCTCATTGAAAATATTACAGAAGATTTGGACTGTTAGAATGAACGTCTTAGGCTACTTTTAATTTTTGATCAACAAAAGGTATGCTTCAATTTTGTACATGTATAAAAACACACAATCTCACTTACAACTCCATAATATGTTGTTATATATGTAGGGTTTGATTGAGGCAGTGAAGGATGTATTCCCAGCAACAGAACATAGGTAGTGTGCTAGGCATATCTATGCCATTATTAGAAAGATATTTAGTGGAGCACAATTTAAAAACATTTTTTTGGAGAGAAAGTAAGGAAACAACAGAAGCTCATTTCAATGCAGCAATGAAAGAGATTGAAAAGTTAAACCCTGATGCCTTAACTTATCTAATGGAGAGGGATCCAAAGACATGGTCTTTATATTTTTTTAGAGTTCACAATGCCCCATGTGAATCTATAGAAAATGGATTTTTAGAGAGCTTTAATAGTGTCATATTAGATGCTAGGAAGAAACCTATTATCATCATGTTGGAGGACATCCATATATATGTCATGCAAAGGATGGTAACAATGAAAGCTAATGGAGAAAAATGGGGTCGTTATTCAGTTTGTCCAAACAGCAGGGAGAAATTGAATATCCTTCAAAGTTAACAGAGGTATGTATACATATCATAGTACACAATAATATATTTTGTGAAATCTAATAATTTGCATTACATTATGAAGGTTTTGGCATGTTGTATCTTGTGGTGGGATGAAGTTTGAAACAAGGAAACTAGCTGGGACATATAGTGTTGATGTCTCAAAAAAGGAATGTAGTTGCAAGCTATGGCAACTAAATGAGTATGGATGCGTTCATTCTGTAGCTACATTAGCATAATTATGTTGGATTAGGTGTCTAAGCCCATAACTGTAATAGGTATGTACTTAACCTAATAGTATTATGATCCTTTTGGGTTGCCTTCACTAGAACAATCTAATAGGATGGATATTTGAGAAATAGGCTATTTGTGATTTATTAATATATTATAAGTATAATATATTAATGGAGAAATCATATTATTTAATTAGTATTGATCAAGAATTAATTTGGAATTAATTTAGTGATAATAAGAGACTAATTAAATTAACGGAGACTAATAATGTAAATTAGTGATACATATGGTTTGGGCTATTGATCCATGATGGAGTAAGTTTATGTGAGGGTGCATGAAGAATTAATCTATATGGGTTATTGGATCATAAGCTTAAGTGTAAGAATTAGGGTTACATATGACTCTTGGAATTCTACACTATATATATATATATATATATATATATATATATATATATATATATATATATATATATATATGTAACCCCTTGGCCAAAATCGGACACACAAGTATTCTAGCAAGAGTATAGCCGATTTTAGGTGCCTAGAAGCTCTCTCTCATTGTCCTCCAATTGTTAGTGGTGTTTGTGACTTATTAGAGGCATCACACTTGAAGTGCTAAGCTCTTCAAATGCCAAATTCAACAAGCTACAACAAGAGGTAATCTGCTAAGTAGTTTTTATGATTCATATATCAAGTTGTATGCTAGATAGGCTTCATGCTTTGGAAAAACTAAAGTTGCATGTATAACTAGAGAAAACTTAAATCCAAAGCATTAGGGTTGTATGCGCAGCATAGGGATGTTATAGTGGTCGAAACCCATCAGTGGTATCTGAGCCTATGGTAGTTTTCTATTATATTGATGCATGGTTGTTTTTCAAAGCTGAAAAGGTCACATTTCTGGCCTCTGACTGATGAACTTGACGTGTCTAATGATCTGACTTGACGAGTTCACAAACAAACTAGCAACTTGACAAGTAGAACCTTCTGCTTGCAGATTTTTGAGCCTTTTTGCTAGAATTGGATAATGATCATTACCACAAACTGTTTTGTATCATAAAATTCGTTTTTTATACGGTAGTGATTATCCTCATTCAATTAAAGGACAATTATCAAATTTTAAGATAATAAGTTAATTATTTTTATTATTTTATTTGAATTGCCTTACTATGTTAGTTAGATTAGATCAACTTGATAAATAATAAATTATATGATAATTGAATAAGTTATAATTGATCTAAATGGTTCTTGAAGAGAGTTTCATAACTTGTCCTCAAGTTATGAAATATGAAAAGTCTCATTCATGAACATTAAACTCATAAGTTATGGAAACCAAAAGTTTTGAAGAGTTATAAAACTTGCCCTAAAGTTTTGGAATTTGTATAGTCTCTCTTATGAAACATTTAATTCCAAACCTTAGAATTTTAAAAGTTTAAAATTCAACCCTTATACTATTTTAATATTAAAAGTTAATACATATATATATATATATATATATATATATATATATATATATATATATATATATATATATATATATATATATATGTATAAGACAAGTCAGTCTTACTATTAGTAGGCCTCATTCATGAAGCCGGTCTATAAGGGGGTATAAGGAAATTGCCTATAAAATGGTGATTGAATGGGTGTCCACTCTCACCCATCGCTTCCTTGACTGGTAAAGGGTCGTTAGCCGAACGGGTAGGATAGGACATTAATTCTCATTAAAAGTATAATGATAATTATAAAGTAACTAAATGTTTTTATAAAATTCCCAATCTTAGTTACTTTAGGAAAAATGTGAAAATGATGCTATTCCATGAAATTGCACTTTGCACCTTGCCAAGCTGTTAGTGGAGTGTGTGTGGTAAACTGACACACTAACTTGGACTAACAAGGGTGGAAAAGGGTAGCTTGATGTTTATCATATATCAATGGAGCGTGTGTGGTTAACCGGCACATTGATTAGGTGATAAATGACATCAAGAGTACCAAGTATATTTGCATGGTTATTCACACCTTGTTTGTGATCCTCGGTATCCTAGTCACAAACGGCATAATTGAGATTTAAACATGCCATTGAAAAGTTCAATGAATCTAAAAAGAATCTAGGAATTTCAATTCATTTAAAACTTAATAATCAATTTCGTTTTTCATGGTGGAAATTGGTAAATCGTCATTTACCTACTTTCAAATATTTTGTTATTGGATTATGGCATGCCTCTTCCGAGTTGTAAAATATTGTGTTGGGTATTGGCCTTAATCTTTCTTTTGGGTGTTATATTAATAATTCTTATCTAATTTAAACTTTGTCTTTCTTTTTCAGATGTCTTCCAACACCGCTTCTAGCTCAAACCCTTCTGGCTCTTTCTCCCTCATGAAATTGTGTGGGAGGGTCGTCTTGATGGTTCGAATTTCAATGATTGGATTCGGAGCATTAGGATGGTCACTCATTATGAGGAAAAGGAATATGTCCACGATAAAGAGCTTAAGGAGATTGATGAAGCAACTGCTACTCCTAAAAAAGTTGTTGAATATAGGACTCGTGAGAAGGACGCCACAAAGGTGTCATGCATCATGTTAGCAACTATGACAGCTGAACTTCAAAAATTCCTATGAAGAATACTACCCTTTCAAGATGCACCAAGACTTGATGGAAAGATACCATCAAAGTGCTCGACGGGAAAAGTATGAAATCATTGCCTCCATGATTACAACAAAAATGAAGGATGGAGAGTCCATCACGACCCACTTGCGAACGATGCAAATGTTTATGGACTGCTTGCTGAAATTGAATGTTAACTTCAATGAAGAGTTCTTAGAAGGCCTCAATCCTTTTTCCTTTTAAGGCCTTCCTTTCATGGTTTGTATAAACAAGGTTTTAGATTTTCATTTGATAATGAAATTGGTTCTATTAATGCTTTTTATAATGGTACATTTAATTTTAAAGCATTGCCTTGTAATGGTATATATGAAACTGTGATGGTTGTAGACAACTTAGGAAATAATGTATTGCACATAGATTCATCTAAAGGTTTGGACAATGCATGCTTGTGGCATTGTCGTCTTGGACATGTCAACAAGAAGCCCATAGCCCAACTACAAAAGGATGGAGTCTTGGAGTTATTCGACTTAAAGTCGGATGACACTTGCGAATCTTGTTTGCTTGGAAAGATGACCAAGTCACCCTTCACTGGTACTTGTGAAAGGGTTGAGGGTATGTTGGATCTCATACACACCGATGTGTGTGGACCCTTCAGATCCTCCACAAGTGATGTTAACCGCTTCTATGTGACTTTTATTAATGACCACATCATATATGGCCATATCTACTTAATCAAGCAGAAGTCAGAAACCTTTGAAAAGTTCAAAGAGTTTAAACAAGAAGTGGAGAATCAACTGGGCAGGAAGATAAAGATGTTCTGATCCGATCGAGGTGGTGAGTATCTTAGTATCGAGTTCCACGAGTATCTTAAGGAATGGGGAATTGTTTCATAATTGATGCCACCTAGGATATCACAGCTTAATGGTGTGGCTGAGAGGTGCAATAGAACCTTGTTGGACATGGTTCATTCCATGATGAGTCAAGCTTCGTTACCTTTCTCATTCTGGGGGTATGCCTTAGAGACTGTCGCCCATATCTTTAATCTAGTCCTAACTAAGAAGGTTGCCAAAACATCTCACGAGATGTGGACAGGGAAGGTTCCATCGTTAGCACATATCAAGGTTTGGGGTTACGAGGCTTTCGTAAGACAAGAGACTCATGACAAGCTCGAACCTCGTAGTGAGAGATGTATTTTCATCAGCTACCAACAGAAGTCGTTTGGATATCTCTTCTATAGACCGAGTGACAATGTTGTCTTCATTGCGAGGAGAGGGGTTTTCCGCGAAAGAGAACTCATATGCTAAGAGGACAGTGGGAGGAAAATTGACCTTGAAGAGCTTAAAGAGTTAAGTGATGAAGGAACCTCAACCACTAGTGCTCAACCCGATGAGCAAACTCCTATTGAACCAATTGACAAGTCCGTACCTCTGAGACGTTCCAGTAGAGTTAGTGTTCCACCTGTGTTTTATGGTTTTCATATAACAATTGAAGTTGATACGTTTATCAGTGATAGTACATTGATAAATTTGATTGAACCTAATAACTACAAGGAAGCCAGGGCAGGCCCTGAGTATGCAAAATGGAAAGAGGCTATGGACAGTGAGATTCAGCCCATGTATGACAATCAAGTTCAGAACTTGGTTGACAATGTACCAGGTCGTAAGACGGTCGGGTGCAAATGGATCTTCAAGAAGAAGACCGACATGGATGGGAAAGCACACACATAAGGTGAGACTGGTTGCGAAGGGCTTTACTCAAACTCATGGAGTTGACTATGATGAAACCTTTTCACCAGTAACGAAAATTAAATCTATAAGGTTTATGCTAGCCAAAGCTGCATTTCATGATTATGAAATATGGAAAATGGATGTCAAAACTTCGTTCCTTAATGGAAAGTTGGCTGAAGATGTTTACATGAGTCAGCCAGAGGGTTTTGTCAATGTAAAGTACCCTAATTGAGTGTGTAAGCTTGAGAAATCCATTTATGGATTGAAAAAAGCATCTCACAGATGGAATCTTTGTTTCGATGAGAAAGTCAAAGAGTTTGGATTCTCAAGAAGTGAGGATGAGTCCTTTGTATATGTCAAAGCTAATGAGAGTATAGTTAGCTTTCTGGTGTTGTATGTGGATGACATACTTCTTATAGGATATGACATCCCAACCTTGCAGGAGGTTAAGTCCTAGCTTGGGAAGTGTTTCGCTATGAAGGACCTCGGGGAAGCTGCTTATATTCTAGGGATACGGATATTGAGAAACAGGAGTATAAGACTAATAGGACTTAGTCAAAGTACCTACTTGGACAAGATGTTGAAGCGTTTGAATATGGAGAATTCCAAGAAATGTGATTTACTTATCCAAAGCAATACCAAACTGAGTAAGACTCAGAGTCCGAGTACAGAGGCAGAGATAGAAGAGATGATTCGAGTACCATATGCTTCTGCAGTTGGCCCGATCATGTATGCTATGACTTGTACTCGCCCTGATATGGCCTTTGCTTTGAGCATGGTCAGCAGATATCAAGGGAATCATGGTAAAGCTCACTAGACTACGATAAAGAACATTCTTAAGTACCTACAGAGGACTAAGGATTGGGTCCTAACCCTCGGTGGGAGTGATGACTTAAGAGTGATATGGATGTAGTTGATTCAACATGCAAATCAAAGTACATATCAGCAAGCAAAGTGTCGAAGGAGGCGATATGGCTGAAGAACTTCATCGGAGACCTTGGAGTTGTACCGACTGTAAAGGAGCCTATGGAGATTTTCTGTTACAACGAGGGTGTGGTCGCCTTAACCAAGGAACCAAGGGATCATGGCAGATCCAGGAACGTCGACAAAAAATATCACTTCATAAGACATCGGGTAGAAGAAGGACTCCTCATAGTAAAGAGGGTATCGTCAGAGGAGAACCTAACAGATCCCCTTACGAAGGGACTGAGTATGGTTAAGCACCTGCAGCATGCGAGGAGCATTGGGCTGAAGGACGATATTAGTTTTAATGGTTAGATAGTTGTTTAGAAACATGTAATAGATAAAATGTAATTGACATTTGATGATTGAATAAAATGACTTTTATTTATGAGTAAAGTTATTATCTTGTGTCAATTGTTTAATGTTTTATTTTGCATGGTTTGACTTCCAGAATAATAAGATTATTCAAGCTATCCACAGTCGATCATACTTTGGAAGTAGGTATTGAGGCAAGACTGTCATGAATTTGGCTTGTAGATTGTCACAACTAGAAATTTTGTGCCTTGTAACTACAACAATTAAGCCAAATTATGAATCAAAGACACAAGAGCATGTATGATTCATACTCTATGACAATAAAATTTCAGACAAACACCCCATGCAAGCATTTCAAGTAGTCAATAAGCAATTGGAAACCCTAGGAGTTCTTGTTTAAGTCCATTTTGGACTAGGAATTTCTTATTAGGCCCAATAGACCAATAAGCTTCCAATTTGGCCATCTTGGGCTTAGAACTCTTAAATGGGCTCTAGTTGGACCCACTTCCATGTATTTCAATATTTTGGGCCATAATTGGGCCTAAAATGAAATGAATTAATTACATGAACCATTTTGGGGCATAATTTACCTAATTTAGCCCTAATAGGTCATAAAAACTACACTTTGATTTATTTGAGTCAAGCATCATCTAGCTTAATTATAATATGGGCTTAAGGGAAAAAAAGCCCAAAAATCTCCTCTTTCCCTCCCATTCTCGGCCCAAGCCCAAGGGAAGGAAGAGTTGACTTTGTGTGTGCCACCTCACAATTATTCAAGGGACTTCCATGCAAGAGGACTCATACTTCCATGCACCATCCTTTCACACTTCTCTCTTCTCTCCTTTCTTCTTGATTCTCGGCCGAACCCAAAACACACACACACACACTTCACTCAACTCTCTCAAAAGAAACTCTCTCCACTCCTCTCCAAGTGTTCAAAAATTAGGAAGCTTCAAGGAGGTTTTTCCCACAAACACATCATCTAAGGTAAGTTGATGTTAGATCCATAAGCTAGTTATTTCATTCCATTCAAGAATCACCTCTTAATCCATTCAAACATATGATTTAGCACCTTAGAAGCATCCAAGTTCGAGATCTTCCAAGGAAGGTTGCTAAGGCCGAATTTTCTACCGAAACCACACCCAAGGTGAGCTTCATACCCCCTCTTTTCGGTTTTTATGAGTTTTTATGGGGGAGAATACAAGCAAATGTGTATATCTATGAGTAAATGTATGCCTTGTGTGATTTTTATGCTTGTATGTATGATCTTATGTGATTTGTGATGAATATGTTAGCCAAAAGAACCTAAAAACCGAGATATACAATATGAGGAATGAAATAAATATAACTTATACTATTTTACAATAATCAAGTCTAGAAAAATAGTTTAGTTGGTTAGAATGAACATTATTGGACTTAAAACCCATTTTTGGGCTCAAATTGTCAAAAATACAAAACTAAGGGGCCCAAAACGACAAATGATAATTTCTGAAGGTTGGAAAGAGTCCAAACAGTTTCTAATATAAATTTTCTGAATATCAACACTTTTGAGGGGCTTAAAATGTAAATTTTGAACCTAATGGGCTAAATTGGGCTTTTCGGCCCAATAAGCCCCAATTTGCGAGATTTTCGAAATTGAGGGGCTAAAACTGCAAATTTCTGTAAAACAGGGGATTACTAGTGTAATAAAACTAATTCAAGGGTCAAAAATGTTTTTCAAAGGCAAAAGGGATCAAAAATGCAAAAATTTTCCATTTTGGGCCAAAACTGTAAAGTTGCGAAAATGAGGGTTCCAACCGAGAGAAATTCATTTTTGAAGGACTTAAGCTGTTTATCAAGTAAATCTGGGCTGAAAATGCCTTTTTAATAAGTTTTGATACTAAAGTGTCAAGAAAAATGGTTTAAGGACAAAAATGGAAATTCTTTCATATAAAGGGTTAAAAGTGTAAATTTTATCCAAGAAGGGTCATAAAAAGGTAAACTCTTATTTTTAAAACAATAAATCCCTTAAGATAAAATACGAGTACCACGGCTACCGGCGAAACGTAATAACAAACACGCTTTCAACACTAATATCGTTACCAAACGAATTGATTCGGTCTCGAATCAATAACGAATCAAAAATCAATAAACAATAAGTACTTCAATAAACACGCGAAATTTACGAGAAGTCAATATTCAATCTTTGGGCTTGAAAGTTTCAAATCGTGCTTGTTGGGCCTAGCTAGCCCAATAACATGATCTTTGGGCCCGAAGGGAACGCGCTTACATGTTATTGGGCCTTCTATGACCTAATTCCATGTAAAAGGACTTTCAATAGCTTTATTGTGCTGTTGGGCCCCAAGGGCCCATTGGTACTGCTAGCAAAGTCGAGAAGTCAAATGCGAGTCGGGCCAAGTGCCTTTCGCATTCCCGATAGCCTTGAACGACTTATGGAAATAATGGGGGCTTCGTACCTTCCTTTCTCCTCGGTCGTGGGGCTATGAGAAGTCAGGGTGGTTGGATTAAGTGAGTAGTACAGACGAAGCCTAAGGGATCGTTTGTATTTGGTAGTTATAAACTAGTCATCTTCATTAATGCATGATTATAACGACTCACAACCCATAATTAATCCAATGTCACCTGGAATTATCGGAAACAATCGTCGAATCAGTATAACAATAAACAAGACACGAAATTTTATGTACGAGGAAAACATCGGGTTTTCCCGAGAAGTTCAACACTTTTATCTATGTGATGTATACAAGGTTTAACTATTATACACGTTTACAAAAGTCGACAAGCATACTACGGATCTCCACACTTTTTATAAACAATACTCTTTTCAGAAAATATCGGATTTTCTGGGTTTTCAAACTACACAAAAATCATTATCTTTCAAACATGACTTATGAACTCACCAACATTTCATATGTTGACGTTTTCTAAAATACTTGTATTCTCAGGTAACAGGTAAATTGAAGAATATGTATCCAGTGATGTCACAGTGTTTTGTTTAAATTAGTATCGAACGGTTTAAGTTATGGAAATGTAATGTTTAAAACAATGTACTGAACGTAAACAATATCAGTTGTAATATTTCAATGCTTGGTGATGAATGATGTTATGATTCATGTATAATCATTGTGATGGTAATCAATTGAGTCACAATAGCCCTCGGACGTTTCCACCGTCTGGTTCGGGGGTGTGACAGGTTGGTATCAGAGCTCTGTTTATAGTGAACTAGCATATCTAACCACACATTGATATGCAACTATAAACCAAAAGAGGGACTAACACAACTCTGAACAAAACAAGTAAAACATAACAACAAAAACACCCTTGCTTGTACTAGGAAAAAGAACATAACGCCGAACCAAACAAGATAATGCTAGTATCCCGGTTAATCCAGGACTGTTCTTAGTGGTATCAAGGAGCGGATGTAGCCTGATCAACTACATTCCCCCCAAGGTATAACTATCACACGTCCTGAGGAGATCGTGATAGCTAAGGAACCTAAAAATATACCCCTTTAGCACCAAAAGAAGAACATCCGTTTAGTCTGTACAATAGTTATAGCGTCCTAGGAATAATGTAGCATATTTATACACTCTCGCAGACAGCATGGCTGGTTTCCATCACCCCGGGGATCCTTACTTCCCTAACCAGGGAAATAACGGATGGTTAGAGGAGGAGCCTGAGGAAGACCCCGAAGAGGAATCTGACGGGGAACCGGAGGCAGGAGTCGAGGGCGAGCCTGCCGAACCAGAAGAAGAACATGAGGAGGAAGAAGATGAAGGAAGCTTTGAGGAGGAACTCGACGACGGCGAAGGGGGTGATTCGGATGCGGAGTATGAAGTCATCAACCCCCTTACCCGATTAGGGTGCCCGCTTACAGGGTAGGCCCCACTGGTCCTACACCTCCCTGGGGTATTGATCTTTGGAGATCGAGCAGACAGCAGGGACAACGACCCCCGTTCGGCATGTCACGCGAGTTCTTTGACCTAAGGGACGGAGGACCGGCCGATCGAGCCCTTGCGGTCATGGTGAGACGGCTACGGAACACCGGCGACCTCGCCCAGAGCACCGCCGACCAGGTACGCCAGCTGTGGACTAGGGTCGAGCGTGCAGAGCAGGAGACATGTGACGTTCTTCGAGAGTTCCATATGAGGCAGGTGAGATGGGAGTCTCGACTCCAGGATGCAGAACAACAGGTGGCTCGCCTTCAGGGAGCATCCACTTCCTCAGCACCACCCCCGAGCACAGCTCATCGCGATAAGGGATGGACTTATCCTACTATGTCATTAGGATCTATGCTATGTACCCCGACTCTATGTTTAAGTGACTACACTACTCATAGAGTCGTTATGCTGTCGAACTAATATCACTCATGTATGCTCTTACGAGCAAAATTTTCATGTATCAAATGCGGATAATATTATTAAACTTTTATGTGTTTTATTATGACATTATAATCTGCTATGTGTTGCGAATCCACGATTGTATGCTAATTTGTAGAAGTACTTAAGTTCGTACCATGCACCTAGTCGGTAGGATCACAACCTCACAGAAACCACATACACTCAACATCTTTCTGTTTCATGACAGAAAGATGTCTTGCCGACCTACTCGCGGAAACCCTGGACCAACCCCACCCGAAGTTGACTCCACTGCATTCCAGGCAGCCGTATCTGCTGTGGTCGCCGCAACAATGGCACAAATTCACTAAGGGAACAACGAAGGAGGCAACAGACAAGGGGTCGGGAGTTCGAACTACGGAATGAATCAATGACCCACCAAAACATGTACTTACAAAGACTTCACAAACGCCAAACCACAAACCTTTAACGGCACTGGAGGAGTGATCACCCTAAAACGATGGATCGAAAAGGTGGAATCGATGTTCGAGATATGCGATTGCCCTGAAGAGATGAAGGTGAAGTTTGTTGCATGCACTTTTGTTGACCAAGCGCTCACTTGGTGGAACGGACACGTGGAAGCCATGACACTCCCCGTAGCCAATTCCATGCCATGGACAGAAATGAAAGAAATGCTGATAGCCGAATACTGCCCTAGTGGTGAAATTCAGAAAATGGAGCAAGAGTTGTGGAACCTCACTGTCCGGAATGTTGATATAGATGCCTACATATCAAGGTTTAGCGAACTATCTCTGCTATGTCCTGGCATGATCACCTCGGAATGAAAGAAGATCGAGCGATTCATCTGGGGACTAACCTCTCCGATCCAAGGAAATGTGATAGCTACAAATCCTGAAACTTTCGACAGTGCTAAGAGATTGGCCAAGAAGTTGTATGACCATAACAACAAGAAGGGTGAGAAGCCAGCGGAGACTAAGGCCAAGAAGGAAAGTGATGGCAAGAAGGATAAGAACAACAAGAGGAAGGGGCATCAGGGCTACGAGACTTCCAAGAAGCAGCAGACAGTGGCGGTTAATGCGGCCACCGCGCAAGTTCCAGCTACACCACATGCTCCAGCCTCAGCTGCTCCAAATGCTCCTAGACCTTATTCTGGTAATCTTCCCAAGTGCAACAAGTGTATCCTCCATCACAACGGAGAGTGCAGGGAGATGCAGTGCACCAGTTGCAAACGGAAAGGGCACACGGCAAGGTACTGTAGGACTTACCCTCCTCAGAATCAACAACAGGGAAGCAACAACAACAACAACCGCAACAACAACAACACCAACACCGGCGGCAACAATGCTGGACCTAGCCACACCTGCTATGGGTGTGGAAGGACTGGGCATTTTCGTCGAGATTGCCCTAACAACAACAATCCCAGAAATGGATGGACAAGAAGGGTGCTGGCCATAAGTCAGGGGGAGGCAATTCAGGATCCCGCTGTTGTTACCGATACGTTTCCCCTAAACCACACTTATGCATGCATCCTATTTGACACCGGAGCAGCGCGAAGCTTTGTGAGCAATAAGTTTAAACACTATTTAAAACAACAACCCTAGAAGCTCAATGAAACCTTTACGGTGGAAATGGCCAATGGGAAAACTGAATCCACAGGGGAAATCTACATCGGATGTACCCTAACCCTGAACCAACACGTCTTTCGAATAAACTTAATGCCTGTTTCCATTAGGAGTTTCGATGTGATTATTGGCATGGATTGGTTAAGCCTCTACCATGCTGAAATTATGTGTCACGAGAAGGCCGTTCACCTTCACCTTCCCAATCATAGAACCCTAGTTATTTACAGAGACAAACCTAGCACGAGCCTTCGTCTCATCTCGTGCGTCCAGGCACAGAAGCATCTACGAAAGAAAGATTTGACGTTCTTGGCTCACATAGTGGATAAAACCAAGGAAGAGATTAACATTCAAGACATTCCAGTAGCACGTGAATTCCCAGACATACTTCCTGAAGATCTTCCTGGAGTACCCCCAGATAGACAAGTTGAGTTCCGAATTGACCTCGTTCCAGGAGCAACCCCTCTCGCTAAATCGCCTTACCGGCTAGCTCCTACTGAAATGCAGGAATTGTCCAGCCAACTCAGCGAACTCATGGGCAAATGAATGATTTGACCCAGCTACTCGCCATGGGGAGCTCTGGTCCTCTTTTTCAAAAAGAAGGACGGATCTTTTAGAATGTGCATCGATTACAGAGAGTTGAAAAAACTCACCGTCAAAAATCGCTATCCACTCCCACGAATCGACGATCTATTCGACCAGCTCCAAGGGGCTAGTTACTTTTCTAAAATAGATCTACGGTCCGGGTACCATCAGCTCAAGGTCCGGGAAGAGGATATTCCCAAAACCGCTTTCCGAACTTGTTACGGACATTATGAATTTGTCGTAATGCCCTTCGGTCTAACAAATGCCCCCACCGCATTTATGGACCTGATGAACCAAATATGCCGACCATTCCTTGACAACTTTGTCATCGTCTTCATTGACGACATTCTCGTCTATTCCCGAAGCGAAGAAGAGCATGGCCAACATCTCCGACAAATCCTAGAAACCCTGTGAACAGAAAAGCTATACGTAAAACTCTCTAAGTGTGAGTTCTGGCTCCGTAGCGTGAACTTCTTAGGTCATGTTGTTAGTTGGGAAGGAATTCATGTGGATCATTCTAAGGTCAAGCCGTCGAAGGGTGGGCAATCCCGACGACACCCACAGAGATCCGCCAATTCTTAGGCCTAGCAGGCTACTATAGGAGGTTTATTCAAAACTTCTCTAAGATCACCAAGCCACTTACCTCGCTTACACAAAAGGGCGTACCATTCAAATGGACGGACAAACAAGAAGTTGCATTCCGAACCCTGAAGCAAGCCCTCTGTAGTTCCCCGGTACTATCTCTACCAGAGGGAACGGAAGATTTCGTGGTCAACTGTGACGCGTCGAATCAGGGTTTAGGTTGCGTTCTCATGCAGCGTGGAAGAGTGATAGCTTACGCATCCCGCCAACTAAAGACACACGAAGTGAATTATACAACCCATGATCTGGAATTGGGAGCGGTGGTCTTTGCTCTGAAGATTTGGAGGCATTACCTTTATGGTACGAAGTGCACCATCTTCACGGACCACAAAAGTCTCCAGCACATCTTGAACCAGAAAGAGCTGAATATGAGGCAACGAAGATGGGTTGAATTATTAAACGATTATGAGTGTGAAATCAAGTACCACCCGGGCAAGGCCAACGTGGTAGCTGATGCATTGATCCAGAAGGAGTACTCCAATCGTCGTGCGAAAACTCTCTCAATAACCATCCAATCTCACCTAACCACTCAGATTGGGGTAGCCCAGTCAGATGCCATGAAGACGGAAAACAGAGCAAACGAAGTATTACACGGAATGGAGAATAATCTAGAGGAAAAAGAGAACGGAGTATACTATTTCATGAACCGTATTTGGGTCCCTAAACTCGAAGGGTTTAGAGAGGTAGTCATGAATGAAGCTCACAATACGCGATACTCCATCCATCCCGGTTCGGACAAGATGTACTTGGATATTAAACAACATTATTGGTGGCCTAACATGAAGGCAGAAATTGCCACCTATGTCAGCAAATGCCTTACTTGTGCCAAAGTAAAGGTGGAGTACCAGAAGCCCTCGGGGTTATTACAGCAACCGGTGATCCTCGAGTGGAAATGGGAAGGGATTTCTATGGATTTTGTGACCAAGCTACCCAAGACGTCAGATGGATTAGACACCATATGGGTAATAGTTGACCGACTGACAAAATCCGCTCATTTCCTGCCAATAAAAGAATCCTACAAGATGGAGAGACTGACACGATTATACATTCGAGAAATCGTGAGACTTCATGGAGTACCAGTGTCTATTATCTCGGATAGAGACAGTAGATTCACTTCACATTTTTGGCAATCACTTCAGAAAGCACTTGGAACCCATCTCGACATGAGCACCGCTTATCACCCACAAACGGACGGTCAAAGCGAACGAACCATCCAGACGCTCAAAGACATGCTTCGCACATGTGTGATAGACTTTGGGAAGTCTTGGGATACCCACTTACCCTTAGTCGAATTCTCCTATAACAACAGTTATCATTCGAGCATCAAAGTCGCTCCTTTCGAAGCACTATATGGACGTAAGTGTAGATCACCGTTGTGTTGGGCTGAGGTGGGCGACACCCAGCTAGCAAAGAAACTGGCATCGGTCGAGTCACTAACGGGACCGGAGATCATTCGTGAAACCACGGAAAAGATAGTTCAAATCAGAGCTCGACTACAAGCATCGCGCGACCGAAAAAAGAGCTACGCCGATAAACGGCGAAAGCCCTTAGAGTTTCAGGTCGAGGATCGAGTGCTGTTAAAAGTTTCACCTTGGAAGGGGGTCATTCGTTTTGGAAAATGAGGAAAACTGAACCCACGATACATTGGACCTTTCGAGATCGTTGCCCGAATAGGTCCAGTGGCGTACAAACTGCAACTACCCGCTGAGCTAAGCAGTGTACACCCCGTGTTCCATGTTTCCAACCTAAAGAAGTGCCTATCAGATGAAACTCTCGTCATTCCCCTTGACGAAATTGAAATCAACGAGAATCTCATGTTCGTCGAAGAACCAGTCGAAATCATGGACAGGGAGGTGAAGCGTACTAAGCAAAGTCGCATCCCGATCGTGAAAGTACGGTGGAACGCGAAGCGTGGGCCAGAATTCACGTGGGAACGCGAAGACCAAATGAAGCAAAAGTACCCTCACCTATTTTAGCATTCTCAAATCTAGCTTTCAAAAGAATTTCGGGACGAAATTCCCTCTAATGGGGGGATGATGTCACGACTAGAAATTTTGTGCCTTGTAACTACAACAATTAAGCCAAATTATGAATCAAAGACACAAGAGCATGTATGATGCATACTCTATGACAATAAAATTTCAAACAAACACCCCATGCAAGCATTTCAAGTAGTCAATAAGCAATTGGAAACCCTAGGAGTTCTTGTTTAAGTCCATTTTTGACTAGGAATTTCTTATTGGGCCCAATGGACCAATAAGCTTCCAATTTGACCATCTTGGGCTTAGAACTCTTAAATGGTCTCTAGTTGGACCCACTTCCATGTATTTCAATATTTTGGGCCATAATTGGGCCTAAAATGAAATGAATTAATTACATGAACCATTTTGGGGCATAATTTACCTAATTTAGCCCTAATAGGTCATAAAAACTACACTTTGATTTATTTGAGTCAAGCATCATCTAGCTTAATTATAATATGGGCTGCACAATAAGTATGACTATGTTCCATGTATTTGTCCGCATGATATCTTGAAGAACAGAGGACTATATGATCCCTTATCTAAAGGACGCGTCAGAGTTCGACAGCAGATTTTGAGAGCTACGATTGCTAATCGGTTTTACTTACAGTTATAGTTATTAGACTTATCCAAGTGGGAGACTGTTGGATTAGGTGTCTAAGCTCATAACTATAATAGGTATGTACTTAACCTGATAGTAGCATGGTCCTTTTGGATTGCCTTCACCAGAACAATCTGATAGAATAGATATTTGAGAAAGAGGTTATTTGTGATTTATTAATATATTATAAGTATAATATATTAATGGAGAAATCATATTATTTAATTAGTATTGATCAAGAATTAATTTGGAATTAATTTAGTGATCAAAAGAGACTAATTAAATTAACGGGGAATAATTATGTAAATTAGTGATACATATGGTTTGGGATATTGATCTATGATGGACTAAGTTTATGTGAGAGTCCATGAAGAGTTAGTCCATATGGGTTATTGGATCATAAGCTTAAGTGTAAAAATTAGGGTTACATATGACTCTTGGAATTCTACACTATATATATGTAACCCCTTGGCCAAAATCGGACACACAAGTATTCTAGCAAGAGTATAGCCAATTTTAGGTGCCTGGAAGCTCTCTCTCATTGTTCTCCAATTGTTGGTGGTGTTTGTGACTTGTTAGAGGCATCACACGTGTGGTGCTAAGCTCTTGAAAAGCCAAATTCAACAAGCTACAACAAGAAGTAATCTTCTAACTAGTTTTTATGGACTGCTTGCTTAAGCTCTTGAAAGGCCTTCCTTTCATTATCAAATGTTAAAAGATGCAAAGGTTTGTGGACTGCTTGCTTGTTTAATGTTTATACAAATAGGTGTCCACTCCTGCTAAGAGCCGCAAGGGAAATTCCCATGATGGATCCTTTTCTAGTGGAGCCAAAGGCGGTTCTACTACTCCCTCTACCAACCAAAAGGAAGAAGAGTGTTTCCACTGTCATGACAAAGGGCACTGGAAGTGAAGCTGCCCTAAATACTTGCAACATATCAAGGATGGGAAGATAAAACCCACCCATGCAGGTATTTACACTATTCTGTCTAATGACTCATCACATGCTAATTCTTGGGTCCTTGATACAGGTTGTGGTTTTCACATTTGTTCTTATTTGTAGGGACTAAAAAGAAGTAGGGATGTGGAGCACGGGAAGATAAACTTAATCATGGGGAATAGGAAAGTGTCGCATGTCACCAAGATTGGAGTTTATTCTTTACTGCTTAGTAGTGGGTTAGAATTAGATTTGAATAATTGTTGCTATTCGTCCGATATGGCGAGAAACATTATTTCCTTTCATGGGTTGTATAAAAGATGCAAAGGTTTGTGGACTGCTTGCTTGTTTAATGTTTATACAAATGGGTGTCCACTCCTACTAAGAGCCGCTAGGGAAATTCCCATGATGGATCCTTTTCTAGTGGAACCAAAGGTGGTTCTACTACTCCCTCTACCAACCAAAAGGAAGCAGAGTGTTTCCACTGTCATGACAAAGGGCACTAGAAGGAAAGCTGCCCCAAATACTTACAACATATCAAGGATGGGAAGATAAAACCCACCCATGCAGGTATTTACACTATTCATATATCAAGTTGTATGTTAGATAGGCTTCATGCTTTGAAAAACTAAAGTTGCATGTATAACTAGAGAAAACTTAAATCCAAAGCATTAGGGTTGTATGTGCACCATAGGGATGTTATAGTGCTCACAACTCATCAAATTAGACATTAGATAAGCCATATGTTGATTCAATGTATTTGGGAGCATTCTTCCATAATATTTACAAACAACCCTTACATAGGATGAATAGAAGCGAGATGTGGCCTTTAGTACATACCCCCACTACCTCCAGTGAAAAGAAAAATGCCAAGCATGCCAACCATCAAGAGAAGAATGGATGCTTCAGAAAGGTCTGGAAAACACAGAGTTTCAAAGGCAGGAAAAAAGATTACTTATGGTGTATGCAAGCAGACATGTCACAACAAAGAACTTGTAGTCATGTGGAACGAATACCTAAAGTCAGTGTCACAAACAAACAAAGAGTAAGCCAAACACAAGAATCGATGAATTTTCAAAATGGTGGGTAAGATGCAGTTATAGCCGATGTAGGTGAACAACAAAATGTGCATGCTAATGCACCTAAACAAGTAGTCAGTGTGAATGAAGCTATTAGGAAGGTGGCTAGTGTAGGAAAACTAAAGCAGAGAAAAAATCAGAGAGAATTTTGGAAATGAAGCTTGCTAAGGTAGTTGAAGGTGAAGGTAGCATTGCTGTAAGTGCAATGGAATTGGAGTAATTATTGTTTTAATTGTGTATGTGTGTAATGTTAACATATCAGTGTTTGTTTTAACATTTAAGTGGGGTATTTATGGTGTTTGACATTCTTGAATCTTGTATGAGACATTTGAGAATCATGTTTGTTATTCGAATTTTTGGTTTTGTAATGTTAACGTGTCTGTGATTGGTGTAGAACCTAGGGGCAATTTTGGTATATGAGGGTGCAACAGTCATTTGGTTCATTTAGGATATATATAAGTAAGGGATATTTTTGGTATAAGGGTAAGGGACGGTTTTGGTATTTAATGTACGAACTATGGGAAATTTTGGTAATGTAATATGTATGTTTGGTATAAGGGGCGGCTTTGGTATTTAAGAGGTAAATGCCCTTGTGATAATTAAAAAAATCTGGACAACTTTTATTTGGTGTTTAAAACATGGTACATTGCTATTTTTGTACATGTACTGTTGCATCTTCCAAACACAAATAGACCCCACTAAACAAAAGAAATGGTAATATAAGGACTTGTTTTGTACCCTTTAAGTACATCCATGTGGGTGCATGTTCTATTTTGTCCCATATAAATAAGATAGTATTTGTCCCACTATTTTTGGCATGTGGTCCCAAGTTCCAACTGCATAATACATAGGTCTTTTGTTATGCAGAAACAACATAAAAACACTAGTAGTTAAGAATAAACATTAAGATTTCATTACTTCTGGTTTTGTTTCTTTTACCGTTCCATCCAGGTGGTTACAAAAGACTACAAACATACAAAATAAAAGGATAATATCTATAACCAGTAAAGTCATCCCCCCCCCCCCCCCCGCACCCAAAAAAACACTAACATACCCCTTAAAACATCTACCGAAAAAACAACTAAGAATAGGGGTATTTTACATCAACAAAATTACAAAACCATGAATGAAATCGTTCAACCTTCCATTAGTTGAGGTACTTATAGGTTGCAATCCCCAAAGTAACCACAGTCAGAAAACCCACCAACCAGTTACGCTTCTTCACATCATGCTTCTTCATCAGGAGATTGAAATAACATGCCTGAAGAGAGTAGAAATGATTTCTCAGATCACCCACCGTGTTAAGCAAGTCGATTTGTATAGCCCTATAATGTCGTCCACCACCATGTTTAGAGCATCCAACTGTCTTTCCACGCTCTCCTGAAACTGAACCATGTATATAGAAATCTCATCCTGGATGAGTGTCATTTCCAGTTGAGTTTGAAGCAAGCTAATGGCAAGATCTTCCTCTCAGACACCAATTGAACTACTTCCACCATAGTGACCATGTTTGTTGCTTGATCGACTGTTGGTGGGAGACAGTAATGGCGACATGTTGAAGAAAAGTTGCAGGAGATTCGGGTAGGAACTTTTTTTTCAAGTAAGAGTATTAATGTTTCGACGAAGTGATGTTTTTGAAGGGTTTTGAGCATTCTAACACTCCTATGGTGTACATGCAACCCTCGATGCTTTGGATCTATATTTTCTCTAATATACATGCAAACTTTGTTTTCCCAAAACTTCATCCTAACTAGCATACGATGGAGTATCTTTACTACAAAATTCTAGTTAGATGGCATACCTTTTGTTGTAGTTGGAAACCTTGGACCTTTAAGAACTTAGCACCAATAGTATGAATGCCTCAAATGGAATCACAACACACCTTTGGACAAAGGATGACTTTTGAGAGAATATCCTCACACCAAAATCGGCTCAATGGTCTTTCAAGAACTAGTGCATAATTTTGGAGGCTAAGGGGCTTCTTATATAGTGTGGCTTGCTTAGGGTTACACCATGCAAAACCTAATGTGCATGACTTTCCACATTCGTTAGGCTCTATGGGTTTTAACCTCCATGGAGTATCCATGGTTCACCACATGGGTTTAGCCCAACATAAAGAACTATGGATCACAAGCCCACTTTATAAGAATGAATGATTTACCAAATCAATCCACATTTATTTATTTAGTCTCTTTTGATCACAAAATTAATTCCAAACTAATTCTTGATCAATACTAATTAAATAATATGATTTAATATTAATATATTGGAACTTATAATATATTAACAAATCATAAATATCCTCTTCTTAAAAGTTCATCCTATCAAATTGTCCTATTGATATGCAACCCAAATGGACCATGCTACTCTCGGGTCAAGTACATACCAATTAGTTATGGACTTAAACATTAATCCAATAGTCTCCCACTTGGATAAGTCTAATAACTATTATTGCAAGTACGACTCCACAACCCGATTAGCAATCGTAGCTCTTAAAAGTCGTTGTCAAACTCTGACCTAGTCAATGATGCGTCCATTAGATAAGGGATCATATATTCCTCCATTCTAGATATCATATAGACTGGGACATGGATTATAATCATTCTCTCTGTCCATATGTTGTTTCCCAATTTCGGATTTATGATGACCACCTAATTGAATAAATCAAATCAGTCCAGGCTTGGCCAAGCACTTAGGGGTGTCATCACTAAATCATCGAGGGGCCCCACAGATATCACTTTTATCCACAAGGAGTAAAAGGAACGGATAAACTTTGACCCAAATGCTCTCTTGTACTTACTCATCAAATTACACACAACAATATGTTATATAACACCAAGTTACTGGTGCATTTACATATGTCAATGTGCAACCGACTCGCAACTACAACTCACATTTCTCCGTTTCAAGAATATAAGATATTATCGTCTCACAATCACTCGTGATAAAATTCATGAAGTGATTCAGATGAGCGTGGGTTGAATCCAATACTCGAATCTTATTCCAGGAGTACTCATGAACATTGTAGCCAACTTGTGCTATGACTAAAACACCTCTACAGACCCATTCATGACAGTCTTGACTCAATACCTACTTCCAAAGTATGATCGACTGTGGATGGTTTGAATAACCTAGTTATTCGGGAAGTCAAAACATGCAAAGTGAAAGACAAGAATAATACTAATCCTATATGGCCCCAAAACTTTTGAGTGCCATACTGATTACTCATTATTCATTGTATAATATTTCGATTTATCAACTTAATACTTGAATTAAAACAATAGTTGTCCCATGCTCCAAGCATGCACACTATGTTTGTCTATGGTCCTTACTTTGTGAAATAGATCAATTGACAACATTTCGATGATTCTTACTTCACAATTCCAAATCCTTATTGCAAGTGTAAGAATTCCAAATTCTTGTCAATGCTAGAAAGTGTTAGATTCTAAACTATCATGCAATAATTATTTTGTAATGTCTAGGCACCAAACGTCACAGAGACTTGACCAACGATATTACAAAATATTCCTTTGGAGATTGTTACAAGACAATTCCATGGAAATGAAGTCTCAAATTCAAAGTACATTCCTTTGAACATCCTTCTTGCATAAAAGTTTCTAACTCTATCATCTATTCTTCAACTCCCAATATGGAAATATTCCATATTTTCCATACGACAACTCATTATTAATAGACTTCTGTTTATTCATAATAATGTCAATATGGTCCATCTTTTCCTATACTTCCAGTTGTCCTTAAGCAATCAATCATTGGTGAAACTTAGATTTTCCTTAACAGTTGTTTAACCACTTTAGTTATATCCGGTTCTACTCCTTTTTCCCTCTTAATGCCCTAGGCATTTGGAAAATTAGAACACGAGAATATTATATACCATATGCAATCGATCCTATACCCGAAGCATATGGGACACGATTCATAATGTCTAACATAAAGACATGATACTTGATCAGTCTTTTGCTATAGTATATTTGTTTGTCATGTTCTCAAAATTTTGATTATGAAGAGGGATGTCGTAGTCATAATCAAATTTTGAGAACGTAATTAACATTTCCATATATAAAATTTCCTTATGTTGAACCATTCCAACATAACATTATATATATATATATATATATATATATATATATATATATATATATATATATATATATATATTCGACTAAATTTGATTAAAAATCTCAATTTTTAGATTTGAAATGAAGTATGAATTCCTCTCCCTTAATTATAGCAAAATAACTTTCAAACCCTGCATCTTTGCAAATTGAAAGTTTTATTTTCTATAATTAACATTGGTAACTTGCAACAATTATAATGATTATGTTCCTACTAGCATAATAATCATTATCTTGCTAGCATAACACTTATGCTCCCACTAGCGTTGACATGTATTCAGAAATCAGTTGGACTTCTAGAAATAAATACTTATTGACCTTCTTACCAAAGTTCAGATTTCTGATACGAGATGCTTCGATAAGACTTTATCTAGGCTTCTCAAACTCATACACATTTCCTTAGATAGCTCACATGTGAGTCTAAACAATTTTAGAACTTACATAAATAAGTCTGGAATGTTTAGACCTTTGGCCATTTCTCACAATTCGAACTATGAAGAGGGATGTCATAGTCATAACCGAATCTGAGAACGCAAATAACACAATTGCTATCTCCTTAAAATCTACTTAGTGAAATTGTTTCCTCACAATCATTTTCATGAATTGGAGAGAAACCTTATGACACTTAGATTTTATGGTGTATGTGTTCTTATCCATGTGAATTTTTCAAACCATAATCACAAGACAAGGTTAGTGACAAATCCAAACTCATATGGACTGAACTTGTTCAATCTTAATTTCTTGCCACCTGGCAGCACAAGGGTCTGCCATTGCTTCCAAGTTGTTATGCAAACAACTGAGAACTCATAGAACTCACATACATAGTCAACTTTAACTAGAATGGGCACCGAAACAAGAATATGTAAACACGATAGGTTACAAACCTCAAGTCGTGTGCTAGTGATTAATGATAGGTTTACTCTTGATTAGTTTTGAAACTTTTCAAGATCTTCATGACTCCCACTGACCTCTTGACATATAAGATTCACTTTGTCAAGAGACATCACTTGACAAACAAATATTGAAGAGTCAGTGCGGATTCTTATCAAGACAAATACTTCACACAATTGGTTTTAGTTGGTCTTTGTTTTATCCAAAACATCACAACTTACCAATTTCAAATGTACAAGAGTAAGAAACATTTTACTCTACATTTGATGAGTGTTATAAACCTTCTTAATTTAGTGTCACTCAAGGCACAAGCATGGAGTGTGACTCCAAGACTTGTTTTTAGAACGAAGTATGACTCATCTTTTAGATTTAACCATTTCAACAATTTATAATTCCTCTTCTTAGCCATACAAATACACTAAGATGTCCTTAGAGGATCAATTGTGATATGGTTTTCATAGTCATTAAGATGATCACTATACTCAAGTACTCTCCCATCTTTCCTAATTTGATTTGTCTCATTCATTTTGTCATACATTGAAACTTTCCAAATGATTCAGAATTATACTTAAACTTGTAAGCATAACCATATTTACTAAACTTTAGTAAATCATGACGGATAGTCTTATCGTTCTTTGTGGTGGACCTGACCAACGCACACCCAGTGTACCCGATCCCCTAGTCCTTCACTTGACTCACATATACATGTGAACAAGGAATTAGTCTTAATGTCCCAAAGACAAAGGTTCTCATTCATCACACACTCCAAGCTGCATGATTCCAAGTTTCTATCCAACTGAAACTTGGGTGATGAGAATCTTTCTCTATTTGGCAAATTCTCGTCACTACCACAAATGAAAGAATCAAATTTATATTGCTAACATAGAAACATACAAACATCAATTTTTCACAAATGCCATTGTAAGGAGATATAAAAATAAAACAAAATTTTATTTATTTATAAAATGCGGAAAAAACTTTCCTTACAATGCAACTACAAATGAAAACTATGTTATTACAAATTTTTAAGCAATCTATCATAACTCTTAAGCAGCAGCTCAAAAATCCGATCATCGAACCATGCGATTGAAATCCATCTTCGCGACCAGTTTCAGAATACTCTTCCTTTAAGCTTCTTTCCTTTTGCATGATCCTACAAAAAATTAAAATGAAACCTTGTCACATCATGTATTAAGAATCAACAATTAGGAACATAACAGAGTTAGATAGTGGACTTACCTGGAGCAGAGTCAAACTTTTTGATTCTACCTTCTCTAAGATCTTTCAGGTAGTCAGGGCAGCTTCACAACCAATGTCCCTTCTCTTGGCAATAGAAACATATAGACTCTTTGGGAATGGTACACAGGACTATCTCAGACTTAGCCTTTCTCTTTACCTTTTGGTCAACCGGGTTGACCATGGCCGATCCCTTTCCATTGGGAAGAGAACTCTTTTCTATACTTCCAATGTCTCCATTGTCAATGCCCATGGAAGTTTGAGAAGTAGATCTTACAATCAAATTTGCTTTTCCAGTGCGCCAAATCATTGTTGATTCAGCAACAACAAGCAAATAAGTAAGATCAATAAGTGTCATGTCATGGTCTGTCACATAGTAGTCCTTAATGAACTCACTACATGACACAGGAAGTGATTGAAGAACCCAGTCAACAACCAACTTCCTCGAGACATAGACGCCCAATGCTCTCAGCCTGTCAATATGCGACTTCATCTCTAAGACGTGAGTACACACAGGCCTTCCATCTTGATGTTTCTTTACAAGTAGGGCTTGAGTGACCTTGAACTTTTCAAGTCTTCGAGCTTGTGGGTCAGGGAGAATAATTGGAGGAGGTGGAGGAAGTGAAGTAGATTTCCACTTCTACGATCCAATCGTGGAACATCATCTTCAAGAGGGAATCTTGTTCCAAAAGATTTGGGAAGACCATAGTTGTCTGAACAAGACATCTACAATGGGAGAAATTCAAGTTAGTTGATTTAATTCCTTAGTATAACACCCAAATGAAATATTAAGGCTAGGACCCAACACAATATTTTACAATTCAGAAGAGGGATGTCGTAATTTGAATGCAAAATATTTGAAGGTAAGTAAATGACGATTTACCAATTCCCACCATGAAAACGAAATTTATCATTAGGTTTTAAATGGATTGAAACTCCTAAATCCTTTGAGATTCATTGAACAATTCAATGACATGTTTAAATCTCGATTGTGCCCTTCAAGTTTGTGACTGAGATGCCAAGGATCACAAACAAGGTATGAATAACCATGCAAATTAGCTTGGTACACTCAATGTTACAACCACCTAATCAATGTGCCGGTTAACCACACATGCTCCATTGATCTATGATTAACATCAAGCTACCCTTTGCCACGCACTGTCAGTCTCAGATTAGTGTGTCAATTAACCACACACACTCCAAAAACGACTTAACAATGTGCAAAGTGCAATTTCATGGGTTAGCACCAAATTCATATTTTCCAAAGTAACTAAGATTGAGAATTTATAAGTGTTTAGTTACTTAGTATTTCATTATACTTTTAATGAGAATTTGAATGTCTTGTCAAACCCGTTAGGCTAACGACCGTCCACCAGTCAAGGAAGTGGTGGGTGAGAGTGGACACCCATTAAACTACCATTTTATAGGTAGTAAACCTTATACCCCCTTATAGACCGACTTCGTGAACGAGGCCTACTAACGGTAAGACTGACTTTACTCTTATACACACACACAAACACACACACACACACACACACACATATATATATATATATATATATATATATATATATATATATATACTAAACCTATAATATTATAATAGTATAAGGGTTCAATTTTAAACTTTTAAAATTCTAGGGTTTGGAATTAAATGTTTCAAAGTGGGACTTTGCATTTACAAATTCCAAAACTTGAGAACAAGTTTTGAACTATTCAAAAACTTTTGGTATCCATAACTTAGGAGTTTAATATAGGTTTTATGAAAAGACTCTTGACATTCCATAACTTGAGGACAAGTTATGGAGTTCATAAAATATTTATGTAAAAGACTCTTCAAGTTCCATAACTTGAGGACAAGTTATGGATGACATAAAACCATTTAAGATGACATTTAAAAATGAGACTCTTCACTTTCCATAAATTGAGGACAAGTTATGGAATTCATCAAAAAAACATTTAGATCAACTATTGTAACTTACAAAATCAAACAATTTGTCTATGATCTAAATTATACTCATAAGAACAAGACAATTCATATCAAACAAATTTCATGTAATTAGTCTAACCATATAAGTTCAAAACCAGTTTAGGGTAATGATCCTAGTCCAATTCCAGCCTTAGAACTCGAAAATTTGCATTCTGGAGCACCAACTCGTCGAGTGCATGAACTGACTCGACGAGTTGGTCAGTTTTGTGAGGGGACTCGACGAGTTCCCTAGTGGACTTGGCGAGTCCATTGTCCAGAAAGCAGAAAATCGATTTTTCAACTTTTGAAAGCAAGTAGCATCAAGTATATTGGAAAACAACCCTGGGCTCTGATACCACTGAAGGGTTTTGAGCATTCTAACACTTCTATGGTGTACATGCAACCCTAGATGCTCTGGATCTATGTTTTCTCTAATATACATGCAAACTTTGTTTTCCCAAAGCATCATCCTAACTAGCATACAATGGAATATCTTTAGTATAAAATTCTAGTTAGATGACATACCTTTTGTTGTAGTTAGAAACCGTGGACCTTTAAGAACGTAGCACCAATAGTATGAATGTCTCAAATGGAATCACAACACACCTTTGGACAAAGGATGACTTTTGAGAGAATATCCTCACACCAAAATCAGCTCAATGATCTTTCAAGAACTAGTGCACAATTTTGGAGGCTAAGAGGCTTCTTATATAGTGTGGCTTAATTAGGGTTACACCATGCAAACCCTAATGTGCATGACTTTCCACATTCCTTAGGCTCCATGGGTTTTAACCTCCATGGAGTATCCATGGTTCACCACATGGGTGTAGCCCAACATGGTTTAGCCCAACATTAAGAACTATAGATCACAAGCCCACTATATAAGAATGAATGATTTACCAAATCAATCCTCATTTATTTAATTAGTCTCTTTTGATCACAAAATTAATTCCAAACTAATTCTTGATCAATACTAATTACATAATATGATTTCATATTAATATATTAGAACTTATAATATATTAACAAATCATAAATAACTTTTTTCTCGAAAGTCCATCCTATCAAATTGTCCTAATGATATGCAACCCAAATGGACCACGCTACTCTCAGGTCAAGTACATATCAATTATAGTTATAGACTTAGACACGAATCTAACAGTTTTAGGGCACGAAATGGTCGATTAAATACGACAATGGAAACGAAAAGTCAAATCCTAGAGCCTACGATTGGAATGAAGCATCGTCGTTTTAATTTGGTGGTTGGAACTGTTCGCATGTGCCACATACACTCCAGGTTATGGCTGAGTGGACTAAAGTGGGTGTCGTGGCATTTCTAGTCTACGTGTAAACGAAAACCGGTGAAAATAAGTTAGGAGGGCTAAAACGACAAGTCTCCCACAAGTTCCTTCCCTCAATAAAGTCAATAAAATAATTTAAGGACTCAACGGGTAAACCCTAGAAAGTTCGTAGGACATTTGTGTCATTTCCCCTTATTTTTTCACCATATAGTAATTCATTTATATATTGCTTGTAATCGAAACTCAATATTTGAGCAATGTCCCGATTAAAAATACATATACTTTGCACATGAGCTAATAAGCACATTCAGTAAAAAGAGTTGAAATGTAAATAAATTGATTCAATTATTTGGTTTTAATATAAAAAAATTAAAGAATTTCTTTATATGAATTTGTTAACATTAAAGTTATTTTTGATAAATGAAGTTTTTTACTTTTATTTAAATAGAAGGACAATATGGTCATTTTTTACATTTTGTTCGGTTTTGTTCCGGTCCTACGCTTTACAATTAAATTGTTCTCCTCTCTATTGGTATGTTCACTCCAATTCAATTGTTCTGATTCATTCGGTCCATCTGCCAAACGCTATCTTAAAAAAACAAAGAAAAAGAAACGACATCGTTCGCCAAAAGCTTTGTGTCGTCTGCTTTCCTTTCTCAAACTGGATTAGTTGCTTATCGGGGATTGCTTACACCTGCTAAGCATAATCTTACTTCCCCACATTTGCGAATCAGTTGGTGAGTGATAGTGTGTATAAAAATGGGGTTTATGAGAAACAGATACTGGGTACTGAGACACGGGAAAAGCATTCCTAATGAAAAAGGTTTGATCGTGTCATCAATGGTTAGTTTCTCTCAATTTCCCCTTGCCTAATTGGTTTTACGTTCTCCACAAATTGCTTTCATCAGTTTCATGTGATGATCTTTTTCAATCTGTATTAGATTTGATTCTGAAATCGAACCCAGGCATTTGCGTCACTTTGTTCTACATAATTTAAACGGGCAGCTTTCAGATTTCATAGTCTTTTCTGATGTTTTTGCTTCTTAAAACATTTTTTCCCCGTGAAACCTAAAATTCTTTGATCTTGGAGGTAAAGATTGGTTCATCTGATTAGTAAAGGTAAATTTTGGACGAATTTTGGTAATTAAACGTGAAACACATTCCGAATTGCATACAATATCAAATTATTGAAGAATTAATGTTTCAGATTCTGTATCATAGTTCAGATGGGAAAGTTCAGAAATTTGATTCCAATCCATATTCCATTTCAATTTTTGTTTTTTTTTTTTTTTCTATATATGATAGATTTGAAATAGAATTTCTGGATGGAAGATGAATAAAATGTGGATCACATATGATGTTTGTGGGAAACATTTTGAAATTTGATTTGGTGTATAATAATAATAATAATAATAATAATAATAATAATAATAATAATAATAATAATAATAGTTCCATGGTCATGTTAACAGGAAAATGGAAAGCTTGAGGAATACAAGTTAGCTTCAGAAGGAATCAATCAAGCACAATTGGCTGGAGAATTATTCCTAAAGGTTTAACAATTCCCTTTTATGACAACTTTATTGGTATTCTGGTCCTTACATTTTGCATTGTTGGAGGGCATTTAAGTCATTTGACAACTAGCCTCACATTAGCATGAATCTATCTGTGTAGTTCAAGGGTATCTGTGAATATGGCAAACCAAACATGAAGGAATTTTAATAGCTCTAGTATTTAAATCTTACTTTCACATAAATATGATATAAAATGTATGCAGGAACTCAAGGAAAATAACATTCCATTAGAAAATTTAAGAATTTGTTATTCTCCATTTTCAAGAACAACTCATACAGCCAAAGTGGTTGCTTCGGTTCTAAATCTTTCCTTAGAAGGACCCCAAGCTAAGGTAATGCGATGCACAATCAATCATTATTTTCAACTGATTACTATCTAAATGTGTGTAATTGACTATTTTACCCTTGAAATTATTATTGTGTTGAACTTTTATGAACCTAAGTACAGATTTTTGAAGATCTTCGAGAGCGTTACTTCGGTCCTTCATTTGAACTTCAATCTCATGAGAAAGTAAGTCTTAAACATGTTACTATCTTCATAGTTTTTTTTAATAAATAATAATAATAATAATAATAATAATAGTATTTTTTTTATATATATAAACAGTATACAGAAATATGGGATCTTGATGAAAAAGATCCATTTATGAAACCAGAAGAAGGTGGGGAAAGTGTTGCTGATGTTGCTTCTAGACTCACAAATGTCTTGCTACAGATCGAGTCTCAATTTCAAGGGTAAATAATGGCAATGTACTTTCTTTCGTATATAAATGACTTGTTCTTGATGCAAAAAGACGTAAATGCCCTTGATGTTGATGTTGCAGATGTGCAATCTTGATAGTCAGCCATGGTGATCCGTTGCAAATCTTGCAGACAATAGTCAATGCGGTTCGTGAACAAGTGGGACCCGATGGTGGTGACTTGGCAGCACAGCTGGCGGCTGTTAAGGTTCGATCGGTTCTATCACAACACCGAAAGCACGCTTTGCTGACTGGACAGCTAAGGGCAGTTGTGTAAATTCTCACTTGGTGGTGACCAAGTTGCTGAAAAACGTTAGAAAATCATTTTATTTGTTAGTCATGAATGAGATTTGGAGTTCTCTTTAATTCATGAAACATGTAAATGAATAATATTGAATTATTCATTTACATGTTTTCTTTTTATGTTATTTTAAATTTTTCGGGCTAGCTTATCAACTATCAGCTAGCTTTTCTCTTATTCAGTCATACATAGCCCAAATCATGATGAAACATTTCAAAAAGTTTATGTTACGATTCTCAAACTTATTTAAGAAACGTACGTTAGTTTCCAAGTATTTTTCTAGTAGCAATTAAAAATGAAGCCCCATGATACAAAAATCCAAATTCAAAAAGCATCCACATTAGAACAAAATAGGCAAGTACAACTTAATTACACTTAGATAAAAAAAAGCTAAGCTTGTAGTTGTAGCATCAGATAGTTTCTCCTTTTCTCCATTAAAGTCAACCCTTTTCAGATGCTCAGTCAACATTAGCATTCTATCTTTATCCAAATATGAGCAAAAACTCGGCCAAAATGGTGATAATCTTTCACGCCTAAATGAATCACGACTTTCTTCAAGGAATCTACATTTCCAAGGGTATATAAACGATATACATAACCTGCAAAATGGTTTCATTAATGGATTTTTTTCATCAGCAACACTTTCCCCACCTTCTTCTGGTTTATCACAATGGGGCAAACCATCAAGTGAAGCAGTTTGATGTTTCTCGTAACCGCTGCTTCAATCCACCGCCCTAATGTCCTCAGATTGTCGTAATTTGAACAACATAAACGGAAACTAACGAGATTGAGGGATTTGTTTGCCAAAACCCTATTCATAAACTCTTTGAATTTGTTCATTTCGAATCGTGTTGGGGATTTCAGTGTTCGGGAAAAATCTATGTCCAGAGAGGAATAGGAAAATGAAGTGTGCAAATACCTCCATCTTGTAGACAAAATGCTGGTACGAATAACTTCTTCGGTGGTAGGAAGACGTGAAAGGATCAAGTGAAGAATATCATCCGACAAGTTGCTGATCATATCGACTCCATCTTTGAGTTTTGATGCCTTCGCTAGTTTGGATCTCTTCATGCTCTGTTACTTTTTGAACCAAAATTTGGGGGGTGTTTGGGGTATCTTTTCAAAGGGTAAAAGAACTTTTTGGAAAAGTTCCAAAAAGTCACGTTTCCCTGACTTTTCCAAAAAGTCAGTTTTCCCTCTGTTGAAAATATTATGAATAAGTATACAATCTTATATTTATTTTTTGTGTATATGTGTATTGGTTAAATATGATATATGCAGGGTAAAGAAAGAAAGGCGCGGACCTAGATATGGGTCGGGTTATATCCGGTTAACAATAGCAGGTATAAAAGAAGAGAGAGAGTGTAAAGAGGGCAGATTCAGCTACCTTCATCCTGTTCTTCTGTCTCGTTTTCTCTCTTGTACAAGTTCTGTCAATTAGGGTTTTGTGAAAGGATCGAAGTGTTGAGTCGTAGATCTGATATATTTTTTCCTAATTGTTCTTTGTGTTCTATTGTGCAATATTCAGTTGTTCATCTCAGATTATCATCCTAGATTAGGGTTTGAGTGTTTTGTTACGAGAGTAGAATAGGGTATTTGTAGTGAGGTTTTTTGATGTATGTTCTTGAAAACCTTCTGTTTCTTTGTCCTTAAATGATATAAGAAATGAAGATGTTGGGAAAAATGTGATTGTAGTTTTTTAACATGGTATCAGAGCTTGAGGTTCGTCGTTCTTGTTCCTGACGCATCTTCTGGTGGTTATTACTACGATCTGTTGTCATCGCTGTCACGAGGTTAGTTTTCTGGTTGATTAACCTGGTTTGAGTTACTCTGTATTAGACTTAGGGTTTCATTCTTTTACTCTTCTTCTAAGTTTTTTGAGATCCTGGTACTGCGAGATTTTGTGTTGTTCTTGCAGATTGAGTCTCCTTCTGGTGCTGATCTCTGAGTGAAACTGAAAATCACAAGTGTGTCCGTTATCGATTAATCCCTCTAATCTTCTCTTTGGGGTCGGATTTCATCACCGATAAACCCGTTGAGAAAAAGATTCAGGGAGTCGATTTTTAAACAAGAAATTTGCCTTAAGCACTGTGAGGTTTTCTTGTTCCCTTTCCTTTTCTTGTTTGGTTATAGATGTGTTGGATCTAGTGCTCTTGTTACATCGAATTATTTGGTGTCTGGAACTTGTTGTTGATTCTATTTGTTTCTTTGCTCGCCTTATGTTTGGTTGTCTTGGGCCCCGACAAACTGTGGTGACCATCTGGACTTTAAGCCAACATAAGTGTTGTTTTTTGCTCTTTACTTGTTGACATTTTCTTGTCTTGTTTGTTCCTTGATTGGTGTTATTTTGTGATCTGTTATGGCTGGAGATACACCTGAGGGAAGTGGTGTCCCTAAGGATTCTCCTGTTGACTTTGATGATCCTTTATACATACATCCTTCTGATAATACAGTTACTTCCATAATAACTATTAAATTGACTGGTAATGAAAATTTCCGTTTATGGCGTAGTGCAATGACTAGAGGTCTTAAAGCTAGAAACAAATTGGGTTTTGTGGATGGAACTATTGTTCTTGAAAAAACTGATGAAACAAAAAAATCTAAATGGGAACGTGTGAATGCTGTTGTGTGTAATTGGTTATTAGGATCTATATCTGAAGCAATATATGCTAATCATGTGTATTCTGATAATGCTAAAGACATTTGGGATGAGTTGTTTGAAACCTATAATAAGGCTGATGGTTCTGTAATTTTTAATATTCATCAGCAGATAAACACCTTAAAACAAAGTGGTTCTTCTCTTTCAGACTATTATAACAAACTTGATTGTTTATGGAAAGAGTTTGATGGGTTGACTAGTTTATCTGAATGTGTTTGTGAAGCTGCAAATAAACTAAATGATCATTCTAAAATGATGAAATTAATGCAATTCTTAAGTGGTCTTGATGATATATATAATCAGGTTAAAAGTCACATTCTTTTAATGGAACCATTGCCTAATGTTAAAACTGCTTTCTCAATTCTCTCTAGAGAAGAGTCTCTTCAAAAGAATGGTTCATTGAGTTCTGTTGTTTCTTCAAAACCTCAAGTATCTGTTTTTAATAGTAAGGTTACTGATTTTAAAAAAGGTCAAGGTCAAAATAGATTCAGAAATCAAGGGCTACAGTGCAAGCACTGTAATCTTAAAGGTCATACAATAGAAAAGTGCTACAAATTGATTGGATATCCAAAGGATTTTAAACAAAGAATTGGAAATAATAATCAAAATAAATCTGTTTCTGTGAATTCTTCTTCTGTTGGTTCAAACAGCAATTCTGTGGTTGCTTCTGAGTCTGGTTGTGGTAGTGAATGTCACTATCTTACTAGTGAACAATATTCAAAATTTCTTCGTCTCATAAATGAGACTCCTGACAATAAGGATGTACCTGCTGCTGCAAATATGGCAGGTACAACAACTACAACAACATATTGTTTTAATTCTTTTGTTACTTCAAATAAATCTCAAAGTTGGATTGTTGATTCTGGAGCAAATCAACATATGATAGCCTCAGAATCACAACTCCAAGATACTGTGGATGTGTCTAAACTTAATCTACTTGTAAAACATCCTAATGGTTCTTCTGCTAAAATAAATAAGATTGGGAATGTTCAATTGTCCTCTAATCTTACTTTATTTGATGTGTTTGCTGTGCCAGACTTTAATGTTAATCTTTTGTCTGTACATAAACTATGTAAGGATAATGGATGTGAAATTACTTTCTCTGAACATAATTGTAAAATTCAGGATTCACTATCAAAGAAGATGGTGGAGAATGGTAGAGAATCTGGGGGATTATATTACCTAGATCACATTCCCTCAGGTAATTCAGTAAATCTGATTAATTCTAAGTGTTGTGTCTCAAAGTTAACTTGGCATAGTAGACTAGGTCATCCTGCTGATCAGGCTCTGAATATTTTGAAAAATAAATTGAAACTGGGAAATGAGTCACTCCCTCCTTGTGATGTATGTCATAGGGCTAAACAGACTAGGGAGTCATTCTCACTTAGTCAACATTGTTCAACTCAGTTGGGTGAATTAATTCACTTAGATGTTTGGGGTCCCTATAGACTAGCTTCTGTAGAAGGGTTTAAGTTTTTTCTGACTGTTGTGGATGATTTCTCAAGGGCTACTTGGGTTTTTTTGTTGAAATCTAAAAGTGAAGTTTTTGATTGCTTTAAGGTTTTTGTAAATATTTTGATGAATCAGTTTAGTGTCAATGTTAAGGTTGTGAGATCTGATAATGGTACTGAATTTGTAAATAATCAAATGAAATATTTTTGTATTGAACGAGGTATCATTCATCAGACTTCCTGTGCTTACACTCCACAACAAAATGGAGTTGTGGAAAGGAAGCACAGACACATACTTAATGTTGCAAGATCTCTTTTGTTTCAGTCAGCTGTTCCGATAAAATATTGGGGAGATGCTGTTTTAACTTCAGTTTTTTTGATAAATAGAATGCCTACATCAGTTTTACATGGGTTATCTCCTTATGAACTTGTTTATAAAAGAACACCTAATTTTGATTATTTGAGAATTTTTGGTTGTCTTTGTTTTGCTGCTAAACAAAATGTTTCTGATAAGTTTTCTGAACGTGCTGAAAAGTGTGTTTTATTAGGATATTCTTCTGATAAAAAGGCTTATAAGCTTCTTAGTCTTGATACTAATACTTCTTTTATGTCCAGGGATGTGAAATTTTATGAATCTGTTTTTCCATATAAGTTGAAGTCAGCTAATGTTGACAAAAATTTTTCTGATTATGGCCCAAATGATCCATTTTCCTATGATGAATTTGATACAAATGAATACTTAAATGATTCTATTAATCTTGATGAGCTGAGAGTAGAGTCACAGATGGATGGTACTGATGCAGCCATTCACCTGGATGATATCAATTCTAATAATGATGTCAATCGTAGTGGCGAGGCAATTGTGCCTCCTTCTGCAGATTCTGTTCCTTCTTCTTCTAACATTTCTGAGGAAAGGAGTCAGTCACCCTTAATCCCTTCTGTTGAACAGTCTTTAGGTCCTTCTAGGTCTAGACGTGAGTCTCATATGCCTGTAAAGTTTTCTGATTACATTGTTGAAGGAAAATATAAATATGGTATAGAAAGAACTGTTAATTATTCCTTTTTAGACAATAATACTAAATGTTTTATTTCAAATTTGAATAAAACTGTTGAGCCTAAAGATTATAAGGAAGCTTTAACTGATCCGAACTGGGTTAAAGCTATGAATGAAGAGATGGAAGCTCTCCATAGAAATAATACTTGGGAAATTACATGTTTACCTAAGAACAGAAAGCCAATAGGTTGTAAGTGGGTTTTTAAAATAAAATATAAGTCTAATGGTGAAGTAGAAAGATATAAGGCTCGTTTAGTAGCTAAAGGGTATAATCAAAGGGAAGGAATTGATTTTGAAGAAACTTTTTCTCCTGTTGCAAAAATTGTGACTGTAAGAATAATTATTTCTTTATCTGTACACAATTCTTGGCCATTATATCAGTTAGATATTAATAATGCATTCTTATATGGTGACTTAACTGAAGATGTTTATATGTCTCTTCCTCCTGGATATTTTTCTGTTGGTGATTCTAGGGTTTGTAAACTTACAAAATCTTTATATGGTTTGAAACAAGCTCCTAGGAAGTGGAATGAAAAACTTTGTTCTGCCTTGTTTATGTTTGGTTTTAAGCAGAGTATAAGTGACTACTCATTATTTGTTAGAAAATTTGAAGGATCTATAACTATGTTGCTTGTATATGTAGATGATATTATTTTAACTGGAAGTTGTGAACATGAATTGCAGAAAGTTAAAGACTTTATGAAAACTCAGTTTTTAATTAAAGATCTTGGAACTTTAAAATATTTTTTGGGAATTGAGGTAATAAAATTTAATAATGGTTTGTGTTTAAATCAAAGGAAATATTGTTTAGAATTGTTACATGAGTATGGTATGCTTGGGTGTAAATCAGTAAATACTCCATTGGAAACAAATATTCTGATAAAGGCTGATGAAAATAAAAAAGAAAATTCATTATTGGAGAATAAAACTGAGTTTCAGAAAATTATTGGTAAATTGATATATTTGACAGTTACTAGACCAGATATTTCATATGCTGTTCAAGTACTCAGTCAGTTTATGCATAAGCCTAAAAAATCTCATCTAAAAATTGTTTTTAGACTTTTAAGATACTTAAAAAACAGTCCTGGAAAAGGGGTGTTTATAACCAAATCTGATAAATTTGAGCTTAAAGGGTTTGTAGATGCTGACTGGGCTAAATGCATGATTACAAGGAAATCAGTGTCTGGATATTTGGTTTATTTTAATAACTGTTTAATATCATGGAAGAGTAAAAAACAGTCTACTGTTTCTAGATCCTCCACTGAGGCTGAATATAGAGCTTTAGGATCTATTACTTGTGAAATAATTTGGATATTAAAAGTTTTGTTTGAATTAGAAGTTAAAGATTTAATTCCTGTTTCAGTTTTTTGTGATAATGAGTCAACTATCAAATTAGCTTTAAATCCAGTGTTTCATGAAAGAACAAAACATTTTGAAATTGATTTGCATTTTATTAGAGAAAAGATTTCTAATGGTGTGATAAGGTTGGTTAAGATTTGTTCATCTGAACAAACTGCAGATATTTTAACTAAATCTTTAAATGTTAAGCAGCATGATTTTCTAACTAAGAAAATGGGTGTTGTTGATGTTTTTAAAAGTGAAAAATAAATATTTCGATTGAGGGGGGATGTTGAAAATATTATGAATAAGTATACAATCTTATATTTATTTTTTGTGTATATGTGTATTGGTTAAATATGATATATGCAGGGTAAAGAAAGAAAGGCGCGGACCTAGATATGGGTCGGGTTATATCCGGTTAACAATAGCAGGTATAAAAGAAGAGAGAGAGTGTAAAGAGGGCAGATTCAGCTACCTTCATCCTGTTCTTCTGTCTCGTTTTCTCTCTTGTACAAGTTCTGTCAATTAGGGTTTTGTGAAAGGATCGAAGTGTTGAGTCGTAGATCTGATATATTTTTTCCTAATTGTTCTTTGTGTTCTATTGTGCAATATTCAGTTGTTCATCTCAGATTATCATCCTAGATTAGGGTTTGAGTGTTTTGTTACGAGAGTAGAATAGGGTATTTGTAGTGAGGTTTTTTGATGTATGTTCTTGAAAACCTTCTGTTTCTTTGTCCTTAAATGATATAAGAAATGAAGATGTTGGGAAAAATGTGATTGTAGTTTTTTAACACCCTCTTTAAAAAATCCAAAAGGAGCTTTCAAGAAGCTTTTCCCAAACATCTTTTGTATGTTATCTTTTCCCAAAAGTTCTTTTCCCTCTCAAAAAGATATCTCAAACACCCCATTGGTCAGAGAATTCAAATCACAGAAGAAGGCGGATTCCAACATTGATCCCTCCTCGCATTTTGTATGGGTTTCCTTGCAAGTTGCAACGAAAACAACTTATTATAGGTTAACCTTTTATAAATATAAACCATTAAACTTTCAAACATTTTTCCAAATGAACCCTTTTCACTTGTTAAATCATGTTTCACAGGTAATGGATATGTTACAGCTCTACCTTGTTGGTCATAGGAACTTACTTTACTCTAGTCACCAATATGAGAAATGTATTTGACTTGTTACATATTGATATTATGGTACAGAAATGTAAGTACATTGCAATAATTATAGGTAATGGATTATAAGTAAGTTGTTATTTATAGTTAAGAAATTACTCTAAAAGATATACTTTTGGACCAAAAAAGATAGGGGATACTATTATTTTCACAAATTTAAACGCTCACCTTCTACATTTTACAACCAACGGATTAAAAGGCTTTACGATAGTACTACATGGACCAAAAAGCGAAAAAAGTCATCTTTTGACTAAATTGCTAGAGCTATCCTCGGTGATTTAGGAGCTTGAGAATGAAGATTCTTACTCATTTCAACAACATTTTTACCATCAAAGGCATCGATTGAGGGTACGATATGATAATATAGCTTTTAATTGGGTTCAAATTTTACTTGATTTGATTAATATTGCATGTTTGAAAATATGTTTGATATGAAGAAGGAAATTTGTATAATCAAAACTAACATGAATTAACTTAATTATAGGAATAGTAAGATGAAACTCACTTAGGGTCAATAGAACGTATGATTAATATGTGAATAGAGATGATTACTTTTTTTTTATAAATAACAACATTCTTGGCATAAATGTTATGGATTTGAACCTTATAATGGAATATGAGCAATCCTTAGAAGTATGTGAAATGGATATGAATTCTTAGAAAGAATATTAATGCAATAATACCTGAAGGAATATGAGCAATCATGTAACATAAAATTCATGTTTTGGACACGCTTCTTCCAAAATTTTCATTTTTGTGGTGATTTTGAAACTTCATAATTCTTTTTATCATCGTTACATATTTATCTTTATGACACAAAATGAAAATGAAAATTGAGAAAAAAAAAGTGAGAAATTTCATATTTACAATCTCTGCAAATTAACTTTTATGTTTCAGTTTTGAACTTTTATTCAAATGTTATTTTATATAATTTTAAACAAATCAAAAGCCTACAACTAATTTTGTCAAACACTTGTACACAAATAAAAGCTACATAGTACATACAGATTAATGAGATTATAGCTAAAGACCAAATCATTATATAATGGATCCCAATAAATACAGAGATATTAACACCAATTATAGAAACTCAATCGCATTTGTTGTAACTAAATTGTTATTTTCCACGTGGGATATCACATAGGCTTCATATTCTACAATTCGCAGCTGCAAATAATTCAAAAAACAAGCTTAAAGGTCATTTATAATATATAAAGCCATAAACATTAGAACATACTTAAAGAAGGTAAACTCACTACAAAATATGAATTGATTAAGATCAAGAGTCACCCTCCCCTGTTTACTCGTGTCAAAAGAATTAAAAAGATTCCTACAAAACATAACACCAAAATTACACAAACACCCATTACGATCTTTATGAACAATTTGTATGAAATGAAAGGTATATGATCTTGCTTAATTACCTAGCAGATTGAACAAATATACAAAGGGACATGACATCATCCAGCCGAAATCTTCCATTTTTTTCTTTATCAAAGCTCTACATCCAAAACGTAAATTGGTGCAATTTCCATAAAGTGAAGTATAATTTTCACCTTACGTTTATAAATTATAATATGTAACATGATTGATTAAATAAGTAATATCATATACATAATTCATACCTCACAAACAGTGTAAAATGCGGGAGAATCAAGAGAGATGTCCATTTTCATCAAAGCCTATTATTATTGAATTCACAGAGTAAAAAGCCTATACGTATTAAACAAGGGTAATAGAGGAAATACAGGGGCCCACAATGATGTTACTTACTTCATAGACTTCATCAGGAACAAGAAACCCACGACCCCTGTTTGACCAAAAACATTATTAAGTGATTCCATTTATTTAATTGAGATAAATGAATGTCGCTTACCTCTCTAAGTCTGAGAAAGCTTGTTGAACCTGTAAAGATATTGGAAAAAGTTATAATTTTTATTATTTTTTAGCAACTCAAAGTGGTTTATTTGATTCTTTTTGTATGTAGGTGGATTGTTTGGAAAAGATTTGGTCATTTTTAAGTTGAAAAGTTTGCATAATTGACCTCAAAAGTCATAGAGAATAATCTTTTTGGAAGAACATAGAAAAGTTCTAACCTTTAGAAGAAACTTATTAAGAGCCACAAACTCTGAGAAGAGGAAAAGAAACTAAGTCAAATTCAAACGTTCACTAGATTTAACACATTAAGCTTGCATTAAGTAGTGAAGATACGAGGTTTACCTTCAAAACTCATGGTTCCATTTCTGTCAAAATCATACATCCTGTAGAAGATAGAAGAAAACAAAAACAAAACATCCATAAGCACATTATAAACGTGAAATATACTGCGATTGTGTAAAGGGGAAAAGGTGCATTACGACATTACATCATTTCATGATCATAGTTGCTACTTGCTACTTTATAATAAGTGCAATTTGAAGATTCTAAAGATCATAAATAGGCTATGATTTACAAAATTAAGCTTTTAAAGAATCCAAATTTTTGGTTTGACTTTGTTGGTCGAAAATTTTCAGTTTCCTGATGAATTTGACATCAATTTACCCAGAATAAAGAACAAAACAGAAATTGGAAGAAATCTAAACAGTTGATGATGTTGAAGCTGGATATTATGCCAACCTGATCATTTGTTGAACAACTGTGACGGGAAATTGTAGATTGCCAACAGCAAGAGCAGTCTAACAATATAAAATTCGTCAATTTTCATCGAGAGAATTCAAAAGTTCGGGATCAAAATAGCTTGGAATTAAAAGGGTTGGAAGCGAAAGAACCTGGAGTTGGATTGTTGTGATGTTCCCTGTTTTTTCTGAGTCAACTCGGTCGAACCACTCTTTCAAAACTCGAATGTTCGCCATTTTCTTTCTCGTCTGCGAGGGTCTCTATGGCTGGTTTTCAGGTGCCGAGTTTATTCATTCCTCCAACTTTTACTTAAAGTCGGAAAACACCCTTGTGGTTGAGATGCTTACAAAAGTTCCCTTCACTTTTACATCGAATTTAACCCTCGGTTTACTCTTGTCAAAATAATAAGTGACATAAATTAATCTAACCCTCCTATAAATAGGGTGATGTTTAACAGAGAACCATAATTAATCAAGGAACCAATCGTGATAATCGGAAATCATAACGATCAACCGCCGATGTACACTTTTATATTGGACGTACACACAATGGATTATACCAAAAAAATCCACCATTTACAAAAAAAATCACCACTTTTTTTCGTTTAAAAATTTTTTTAGGCCATGTTTTTTATCGAAAAAAAAACGAATATACCGTTGTTCACGATTTTTCATCCTCTTTCCATAGAGATCCATGATGATATATAAAAAACGATTTTTTTTTTCGAAAAAAACTCATTTCATTTCTTTGATGAAAAAAGTTAAGGTCTATTTTTTTATAGGAAAAAAATTAATAAATATATCAAAATTCATAAATTTTTTTTTGTAGTTTTTAAACATAGATTCATATTCATGTTTAAAAAAAAACGATATTTCAGTTCAGATTCACATTGTCAACCCGTTCAGATTCATATTGTAAACCTGTTTCAGATTCACATTGTGAACCTCCTCAGATTCAGTGTGCATAATAATAAGTCAGATTCACAGTGTGTAGGGTTGTACATTATTTGGATAAAACCGAATTGTCCAATTGGACAATTTGGTTTGGATATTCAGATTTTTTGATTGGTTTTCAACAAAACCGAATTATTATTTTGGATTTCGGATTGGTTTTGGTTTATAAAATAAGAACCAAATAGTCCAAAAAAACCGAATAACAATTTGTTATGTATTTATTTTCATTATATCTATAATTATTTATTAATTTTATAAATTTTTAAATAAGTTCAAAAGGTTTAACCTAATAAAAATATGTACTTTTCTCTCAAAAAAAAATTTATCTATTAAATAATAAACTATAATATGCCTTTTAGTGGTTGTTTATAAATTTAAATCACAAATAAATAATTTGTTTTTGCTTCTTCTGTAAAATTAGATCATATTATAACTCTATGTCTTTTTAAAATGTTATGGTTTTTGAAAACCGAATCATAAAAACCGAACCAACCGAATTGTAATTGGATTGGATCGAATCCGATTTGAATTTAGTTTAGACTATTTGGATCCATATTTTGAAAATTGAAATCAATTTGGATTTACTTAATTGGATCGAATCGAACCGATCCATTCAAACGAACACCCCTAACAGTGTGAATCTGAACTGATCGGAGCTTTTTCACATTGTGAATGTTAAAATTTGAAATATTTACAGTTTAGATTCACAATGTGAATCTATACTGATCGAGAGTTTTTTTTTATGACCATTCTCAGATTCACAGTGTGCATAATAATAATTCAGAGCAATGTAAATCTGGACTGTTCGAGATTTTTCATATTGTGAATATTAAAAATTAAAATATTTACAGTTTATATTCACAGTGTGAATCTACACTGCTCGAGTTTTTTTTTAATCGGTGTTGATGTTTATTAATAAAGTACAAAAAAATAATATTTTTTATATATAAATAAACTTAAATATTAAAAAAAACTAAGAAACTTAAGTGAGTTTTTTTCGAAAAAAAAAAAAGTTCGTTTTTTATATATCATCATGGATCTTTATGGAAAGAGGACGAAAAATCGTGAACAACGGTATATTCGGGTTTTTTTTTCGATAAAAAACTTGGCCTAAAAATAATTTTAAATGAAAAAAAAGAAAATGAGTTTTGTTATAATCTGGTACATGTGCGTCCATTATAAAAGTTTACAATCATTCCTTTTGCCGTTGATCGTTTTAAATTCCGACGCTTTGGATTGATTCTTTGGTTCCTTGATTAAGAATTGTTTTCTATTGAACTTTTCTCATATAAATGACCTCATTAACAAAAGTTTTTTTTTTTTTTAGTTTTTAAGGAACCACTTGCTCCAGAATACTAGTTGTGTTATTTGGTTTGTTTTTTTTATTTGGTTTTTTCGTTTAATCGGTTCGATTTTTTTGGTTTTTTTACATCTTAAAAATAACTATAACCAAACCAAATAAGGTTCGGTTTAATCAGTTTTGGTTAATTCGATTATAGTTTATTACTGGTTAAACCAAATAAAATTTCTCTTGTAAAAATAAATAATAAACTAAAAGAAAAAAACTTACTAAAATTTTACCAAATGAAAAAATACATTAATACATCACATTATATTCAGTCTTTCACGATATGTTGTTTTAAAGTGTCGATGTAGACATACAAGTTGTAATGGAAATTTAACTTAGCTATAACAGCTATAAAAATTGAGATAAATTTAAACTTTTTAAATACATTCCAAAACCATAAAAGTGTTTACAAATAGTTTTCAAAATATTTATGACATCAGAGTTTTCCCAAAACCATAGATCATAAATAGAGGATGTGTGCGATCACACTTTCTTCTTTACGCAGTCATACGAAGTACCTAAAACATAACCCAAAAATATAAGTCAACGCTTAGTGAGTTCCCCCAAAGTACCAACACATAACCAAATAACACATATACAATAACAACATGTAATTAGTCCACAGCTAAAAGAATGGATTACAACTGAGCCCACAACATAAGTCTGACTTGCCCTCATGGACCACAGCTTATGCCTGGCTTGCTCCACGTCCAAATCAGTCCTCGGACTGAATACCACCAAGCCCTCAATACGAGTCTGGCATGCCCTACCTGACCCTCAGTTCGTATCTGGAATGCTCATGAAGCCTCAGTATGAGTCTGGCATGCCATACCTGGCCCTCAGCTTATATATGGATTGCTCCAGGGTTTGTTGGCTACCACATAAAGCAGTACAGCCTCAACCCAACCCAACACAATATATCAGCATATAATAGATAATAACATATACAAATAATCATGCAGACGAAATCACAGGTAGTCCTACAGATCTACCATTATCGTATCACTAACTAGTATACTCATGCATATATATTCTATACTCAGCATATCAGTGAATACTAGAATATCAAGCCAATGGGTCGGCCTTGGTGCCTTCGACCCGTAAGGACAATAGGGAAAACTCACCTCACAAACTGGGCAAAAGCTGAAGGAATCTCAACTCTAAATCTCAGCTCTGATTGCCTCCTATTCCATCCAAATGACCAACTCAGTTAGAATTCCCAAAATACCCTTAAGGTCAAACTTGGTCAAAGTCAAAGTCAAGTCAAGTTGTCAAACCCACTAAGTCAAACGAGTCAACCCAACCGAGTCAACCCAACCGATCTGACCCAATGCGAGTACGTGGGGCGTACTCCGGAGGTATGTTGGGCGTACTCCAACCCTCGCAGTTGACCACCATCGAGGTGGTCGAGCGAGTATGTGGGACGCACTCCGAGTGCGCGGGGCGTACCCTCGCAAGCCCAAAAACTTCATTAAGAGCTTAATGGTTTAAGCTCTTACATCCCAACTTCAGATCCATGTCCAAAATACACTCTAGAGTCATAAAGTTTGCAACTTTATGACTTTACATGCCCATTAAGTGCTTATCTCAACTTCTTAATCCATTAAGACATTCTACAAGATGCATGGAGCAAAACCAACCATATGAAACTCATTTTTATGACTCATGACCCTCCCAAGGGTCTGAAAGGACATCTTAAAGGGTTAAGAACATGCTTTTTTCAAGAAACACCACATTTGGGACAAAAAGAACCTAAATCTAACCCAAAACAATATCTATAAGAAACAACACAAAGTTCAGAACTTGATACCTCAAAATGGCCCCAAAAGGTGGTGTGATTATGGATCTAGAGAGCTTCACTCCTTTAAGGAGGTCTTCTCTTCCTTTCTTCTTCTTCTAATGCACTAAAACATACACACAAGCTTAGAAATGGCTCCTCAAGGGGATATTAGGGTTGCAAACATGAATAAGAGGATGGTGGCTGGTAAGATGAAAGGAAATGAGGCCATAAGGATGCTTAAATACCAGCCAAACCCTAAAAATTAGGGTTTCCTTATTTAGTTGGTACGCCCTGCATATAATGATGTACGCCCAACGTACTAGGGTACATCACGTACGCATGGCATACTCCGAAGCTTCATTTTACCAAAATGCTTAAGTCCCTTCATGCATATATTTCTTGAACTTTGGTACCAATTGCAATATAAATAAATTAAAGGGATGAAACTAGGAGTACCTTAAATCATCGGGATGTTACAATAGCTTTACTCGTATATGAAGATAAAAGAAATGACTGAAGATTAATTAACATTTGGCTAATTAGTTGTTGTTTTTTAAATATAATATATAATCAATTATAAAATTATAATGGTTCATAGTTAAATGAGTTATCAAAATCTTTTTTAGTAACTAATCCATCAAGTTCAATATAAAATGTTAATTTATAGATATAAAACTATAAAATATATATTAATTATATAGCTTATTCAGTTGTCTCAGTTTAACCAAAATAACAAAATTTTAACCAAAACCAAACCAAATAATGTATCCTTATTCGGTTAACCAAACCGAGTTAACCAAATAACCGAATAACCCGAACGAAATAAACCAAACATCATTTGGTTGGGTTCCGTTATTCAGTTTTTGTTTTTTTTTTATCACAGCCTTATGGAACACCACATTCAACTTCGTAGGGCATTTGTGACACGTAGGAAGAGCTCATACATATGCAATAGGATTTGAAAAAGGAATTGATCGTGATTTTGAACATGTTCTTTCCATGACCCCTCATAACAACGCTGCACCTCCGGCCAATTATGATCCTCAGCAGCAACAAGGTGCTCCCAAGCGACCCTGGGGATCCCATAGAGCTCACTACCCGCTATTAGCCCTACCCATTCCTACCCTATTCTCTATCCTTCTGACCTGTAAAACCCTTTCTTTTCCTAGAGATCAACCACTCCCTGGCCTCCTAGTCTCGATTATTCAAAGTTTTATTCATTTCACCGATACGTAGGTCGTACCATCGAAGGGTATCATACTTTGTATGATGTCATCTAGATGAAAATCTTATCAATTAGAACAAAGTTGATGATTTTCATTAGGGTGCGAAGGTTTGGAACCTTATAAAAACTAAGAGTGTTTTCTTTCAAATGACAACCGCCTCTTCCTGTTGCGAGGGCCTTGCACACCCCCCCCCCCCCAAGATCCCTGCCCAAGTACCAGTTGCTTCGCAGGTAGACCCACTTAGGTTAGAGGGGCAATATCCCTCTATTCTTACCAACCCCAATATGTAATCGACATGTTGTTAGCTTCAACTTGTTCGAATAAGAATCTACAACTACCTCTGCTGTAAATTTCTTATTCATTCAGGGCGCTTTCAGAGGGGGAGCTCATGCTTGTAGGGTATTACCTTTACCGGGCATCTTCACACTCTTGATGCTTATTCAGATACCAAATCCTATCTCTTGAGAGGTGCTATAAGGCCTTTTTTCTTAACTCAAAAGCATGTGAAAGACTTCTTTAATGGTTAGACTCTAGTCTCTAATAAAGACCGTGACAAGGGCATTTCTTTGAGAAGCATGGAATCTGAGTAGTTATATGTCCCTGTTTTCTTCACAACATAAGTAAGAGGCTAATAGAACTAGAAATATTTTGTTTCCTCGGTACAGTGCTTTCATCTTTCACTTCTAATTTGTCTTATTAATTTCTTCCTGATCTCATAGAATTGCTTTAGTTCTAATCTGTGCTGATCTTACAATCACCGACTCGAAATCGAGGGGCTACCCAATATTTAAGCCCGATCGTTTTCTATGCAGAATCTGTAAAAAGTTAATCCCTGAGGATTCTAGTTTTATACCCACATACAAACCTATAGGTATCAACTTGATGTTTGGCCTCAACAGAGGTAGAGTCACTTATCGAAAAAAAGAGTCTTTCTACAACCGATGGATAACCATAAAAACGAAAGAATAGCAAAGAGGATCAAAACCACAAAATGGAAGGTTTTCGTAGTCCCTAGGGAAGATGGATTTAGATGGGTCTAAAGACGAGAAGACTTCCTTATTCATTATAAATATCCCATGTCTTGCTTTACGTGATTGCTTGCTATTCCATAGAAAAATTGTTACATACACTTTTCTTTGTCTTACGACTTGACTGTGTTTAGAAACTCATCTTATTAAGAAGAATGTTGTGAAACTAAATGTACTTCTGAATCGAAACACTAAGCGAATTCTCCTTACTATTGTTTGACTACAACCACTTCTACACCTTCATTTAGCAAATCCGATCTTTATTTGTTCTTCTTATATTTCATTATTAGGATTTAATCATTTCATGATGCACATTTTTTTATATAAATTAACTATGACCAGCTACTGCTACCCCAATCTACGATACCTTCTCATCTCCTTCGATTGATTCCGTGTGGAACCAACTATATGCTTAACACAAACTTTTTGGTCCTCCCTCTAACACATGGGAATCGGCCCTACGCACCGAGGATGAAGCGTAGAGGTCACTTTAGCTTGTTGTACCGGAGCAGTTCATTATCAAAAGAACAACAATGGCTTGTAGCATTTCCTATTAATTTGTATAGGGGGTGGGATGTAAAAGAAGGATTTACCGTCGACACTATGATCCTCATTCTCTTGTCTATGAAAAGGGACCTAAAGGGTGGGCTTCTCGGGTCACTTAGTTTTTTCAGTACCTCTCTTAAGCTTTACTGGATTTAACAGTAAGAGATGGGCTCTCTCCGCATTTCCGATGGTAGTTGATAGAGGAAAGGGCGATACGCTTTTTTTATCTTAAAGGAAAGGTTTGAGGGTTAGATTCTAAACCCCTACTGCCAACCTATCTTAGTAATAAGAAAGTGGCTGCTAGTTGTAGCGCCCCTTTAGAAAAATGATATTTTTCTGCGAGATCCATCCAACCAAATCCCATTTTTGAATGATGTATTCTCAGAAAACATCACGGTGAGCACTTTCTAGTTGGAGGTGAGCTAAAATGGAATGACGGGGATTGAATAGCCTGAAAAGCTGGTAGGTTTGGTGAGAGTTGTGGGCTATTTTATATATGGGTTGAAATGGTGAGAGCTGAGATTAAGGAAAGAAGCAGACCCATCAAGAATCGAGGAATGACCATGTACTCCTTCCCTTACGGGGCTTATGGAGTAGCGTATTTCGAAAGAGGAAGACAAGGGGTGAGAAGCCATAGCAAGATTATATGCATTTTAGGCCTTAGTTTTTGCATCATGATCCACCTAATATGGGTATTGTGACTTGCCTATGGACTTTTATAATTGTTGGAAGGGGTTTGATGTTGATTTATGAAGGTGGATATTGGATAACTGAAGTTATGAGGATTGTAAAGTGATAGGGGAGCTACTTGGGATTGGAGGAATGTTGAATGAATTGAAGACATGCCTTTGGATATGGTTTCTGCTGATTGGATTAGTCTGACCATCATCTTCTCTAACCTAGTCAAATAAAGATCATCATTCATCTCCATAGCCCTTTTTATTTAGTAGTACAGGCCGGCTGGTCGGGGTTGTCCCCCCTCACCCAACTACCACAAAGATCACTGCCCAGCCATCGCTTGAAGGTACGTCGGCTCCCCAACTGAGCAAATGGATAAAATTCGCTGCAAAGGAGAGATAAAAAAAGGAAGGTTCTGTTGAGACTCATGTTCCCCTCCAGGAGCTCCCTGAACTTGAAGTAGAAGTTGGGGGGTTACTCAGTGAAAAGAAGAGTCAAATGATTTAGACAATTGCCGCGTTGGTGGAGTAGGGTGCCCCTTGATTTCCTTTATGTTCTCTCTCTTTCCAGAGAGTAAGTGTGTCGTTACATGCCCCTATCTAGGTGCGTTGTCTCTGACTCTCCGAAAATAGAAGAAAGAAGGTTTAACGACTCCACCAATATTATGATGATGTAACAGTTTGGGTCAACAAATGTAACCTATTTGACGTAATAAAAAAGAATTATGTGAATATAATGTGTTTCATGATTATTATAATATAATAAAATAGGAAAAATCAGCTGAATTGTTTGTAAATCGCAAAAATAAGTTCGCTAAAACAATATATATATATATATATATATATATATATATATATATATATATATATATATATATATATATATATATATATATATAAAGTACACGTCGCCCCGATTCTGAAAATATAAATTTTGCAGAAATCTGACTCCATATGAATTAGATATGATTTTTATAAGATATAAAATTCAGACGCACACAAAGAATGTGTGACGTAAAAAGTTATGAAGAGAATGGTTGACTTTTAGCTAATACCACCAAACAGAAAATCGTAGTACTCCTTAAAAAGGAATTTTGAGAAAATGAATGTTAAAAATGGAGTCCGTATGAGAGAGTTATGATTTTAGAAAAATAATTTAATTTTATAAAAATATGGACAAAAATATAAATTCAAAATTAACCGATGGAGTCTAAACGAAAGTTGTAGATCTTGTCAGTAGCTACACGTGGATATAAAGAATGCCAAAAACGGAGTTCGTATGAACGAGTAATAATTTTTAATAACATATTTACGTATTAAAATAAAATATAAATCATATATACAAATACATATATACATATGTATATATCATTAGAAAGGTATTGATGATGCGGTCGTTGTAAGACTAGTGTTGAGTACTTTCGACATTAATTTAGTATAAATATCGTTAAATCTATTTAAAATAGTATTATAAATGAGTGTTTAGTCGTTTATATAACTATAAGGTCATTAAGTAACTATGGAGGATAGTTTTTGAAAATTCAATTCTATAAACAAGAGCCTCTAGGCTCTCATATTTCTTTTATCATTCTCTTGATTCAAGCGTCTTTCTTTTCTTATCCCCCGAGAATTTCGCCCTCATGATTCGACTTCTCTTTCTGTAGTTTTAGTATAGTAAGGTGAGCGCTGAAGCGCTGCAAGAGTCTTTCTTAGAAAGATTCAGCGACGGAGTTCTGCCCCTGCAGAGCCCGAATCCTAGCGAAAACCCCCTTGTAAGTAAGTTATGCTTAGCCTACTTTAAATACAGCTTATGTTTAAATTTATTATCATTATTATGAACTTATAAACAATATATATTATAAAATATGATATAAAAAGTGTTGTTATAATATCTTTTAACCGTTCGTAGTACGGTGAATCTGGTTTGAAGGGCCGCATAGGGTTGTTGGGTTTCAGAAGTGCTATAATGCCAAAATGGTCCTGCTCTCTGGTGTTTCATGTCCGATCCATGTCTATACATAGTGGTTGAAATGTATTGTTTAACGCTTATATAATAATAATAATAATAATAATAATAATAATAATAATTAGTCACGGTAAATATTAGACTAAAATCTAGTGGTAATGATACTAGGTTTCGTCAATGGAAAATAAATTAATATAAGTGAAGCATCTTAAGCATAGATATGAAGTATTTAATATAAATTACGTGTCATGTGTGCATATTATCTGTGTTCTTGATACCTATGTTGGATGAACATTTAACACATGTTTTAAATGATTTAAATTGTATATGTATTTTATATTTACAAGAGTAAATTACTGAAATCGTCCTTATGGTTTGGTCAAAATTGCATGTTTGGTCCCTAACTTTTTTTTTGCACTCGGATCGTCCCTATGGTTTGATTTTGTTGCATTTTTCGTCCCTATGGTTTGGTCAAAATTGCACGTTTGGTCCCTAACTTTATGTATGTAAGGGACGAAAAATGCAACAAAATCAAACCACAGGGACGATCCGAGTGCAAAAAAAGTTAGGGACCAAACATGCAATTTTGACCAAACCATAGGGACGATTTCAGTAATTTACTCTATTTACAAATATGTTGGGTAAAACATGGGTAGATGGAATAGTTGATGTGTGATGAAATAAAATGATGAGGGACCTCGATGTTTACGATGATCCAGTCATCTAACGGAGTATAGATGACGACCACAGACTATTCTAGACAGTCTAGTGGAACGCTATCAGGCTTGCAACCTGTAGGTGTTTATTTGACTACGTGTTCACCAGTAGTACTCCATCCCCCTCATGGTTGCCTTATTTGACATAAATTGTTGAGGTATCCCCTAAGCAATGTTGTCACCCCGATGAAAATGCTTAGGCTGGGTCCCTTATAAAAGATGCCTTAGGGACGTAAAGTGAAGATAACGGGAATGGGTAATCGGGTTGAATGATTTGATGAAAATAATAAACTTATTTATTGTAGGTTGAAAACCCTATGTGCTCACCAGACTCGCAAGCCTGACCCGCTTAGTTTCTTGTGTTACAGGTAGTGACACAAGAGCATAGTTACGATGACTTGATGAGGGATAACGGATTATAGGCCAGTAGATATAAATACACGTTGTAAGGCCTATAGTGTTTCAGTTTATGCTTTTGATCTATATCGACGATGACATCCCAAGGTTTTAATATCATGAAATACATTTCTTCGAAAATGCTTTGATAAAATCTTTATCATAGTTTTGGGAATAAATTCCACAACACTTTCTTTAAAAAAAATTACTTTGATTTTATTATAAAGCATAAACAAAGGCGGTCTTTTCTGGCCGTTAAATTGGGGATGTCATAGTTGGTATCAGAGCATTAGTTTAAGCGAACTAGGAATTTGTAAGATATCTAAACTTAAACTTAGAATGATAAGCAATGATTATGAGATGAGTGGCTACTATATTTTAGACACGAGCACTGGTTTATTTTAGGGAGGATGCCTAAAATGCTTTGATGTGCCAATGATTTATGTTATAGCTATAAAGATGCCTCATATGCTAATATTTGTTCGATCTATGGTCTATTGCCGACCAGATATGGAAACCTTATGCACTCAGGATTCTAAGCGCTCGACTACGCTATTAGCATGTAATGTTTCAGAGTGATAAGGAGGATTTAAACGTCTATCGTGAATAAAGATCTAAATTTGACTAATTTGGTGAATAGATCAAAATGGCAAGAACCCAAAGCGTAGTTAGAAACGCAAATGGGAACAGGAATCAACAGCCTTAACCCCACTTGATTGAGCAAGTACCTATAGTAGTAGCTGCACCCAAGCCTATCACAATGGCTGGAGTACAAGCCATGATTCGGTCTATGATGGCCGAACAGAGGGAAGAGATGAGGCAGATGTTGCTGCATAATATGGGTTGAACCCATGATGCATGTTGAATAACCAAAACTAAATGACGGATATTCAGAGGAAGGGAATTACACTAGGACCGTTGGTCAAGCTGAACTGCCAGTTGTTAGGAGGAATAACCAAGATAAAAGAATCAAGAGGAACACATGCAAGTACGAAGACTTTACGACTTACAAGCCATCGACTTTCACTAGGAAAGAAGATCCAGTTGGAGTTATGGACTGGATCTTAGAGATAGAGTTGGCATTCATAACATGTGGTTGCAAGGGCAAGCTACAAACCACATTTGTCGTGCGTCAGTTCAGAGGTGGCAGTGTTCGCTAGTGGAACACTCCGGGGAAAAACCTAAGCCCCAATGAGCCACTACATTTGACGTGGACAAAGTTCTTGGTGCACTTTAAGCACAAGTACTGCTTGGCCCCAAAATCTGCTTGAGCTAGAGAACCAATTCCTGACGTTGAAGAAGGGAAGCATGTCTAGGCCTGGAAATCGTGTCGTGTTCGGGTTGGCGTGTAGCGGGTTGGCAGTTTAAAATATGCCAACCCAATCACGACCTATTTAAATATACAAGTAACGGGTTGGCGGGTTTGGAACATAAACCCATATATGACCCCCCCTAACTCATTTATTTATACAGCTTCTCAGGTTGGCGGGTTCGTGGGTTAGATTTGGGTTCATGGTCATATTTCATAAATAAAATTGACAATGAAACATGAATAAATTCTTGATGGTTGATGCAAACATATCCGAATTTTAGACACTTAAGTCTTAAACATCCAAATGAAAATTAAAAACATTCATAGAAACATGTTCAAACTAAACACTAATACAAACATAGATAATTCAAGTACTAAAGTAATAGCCAAAATTCCCATTTTTTTCTCCCAAAAAACAAAGTCAATTCCCCAACACCATTTTGATACTTGAATTCGATCACAGAGTAACAAAGGGAGAGTGGGAGTGTGGGAGACCGGGAGACTGGAAGTCTGGAAGAGGGAGATACACTCATACAAGATTTGATTTTGAGATTATTATTTAGGGCAAATGGGCAAAACGGTTACATACATAGCCTTACTGCTTATGACTTACGACCTTAGGCCATCCACCACGAGTCAAAATGTCAAAACAGTCAAATGGTATATATATTATATAATACTTATTAAATATTAATAATTGATACATAATAACATTTAAAAATAAAATAATTTTTTTTATTAAAAATATAAACGGGTTGGCGGGTCAACCCGTTTATATTTTTAGAAACTCATATATGACCCGTTTAATAAACAGGTTGGCGGGTTGAAAACTCAACCCAAACCCATTTATTTCGTGTCGTGTCGCGGTTTGTGTCGAGAATTGTCAACCCTAAGCATGTCAATTGATGAATACACCAATGCCTTCACAGACAAAATGGAGTTTGCTTTGCGCATTTTCCTAGACGAGCTGACGAAAATTGACAAGTACGCAAAGGGACTTCCATGGGATCACGTTGTGCCAGTATGCCAGGCACCTACTCTGGAGGCAGCTATCTAGGCATTTCCGCAACACTTGCTTTAAAAAGCTATCTAGAAAGTCAATATCCCGGATAATGGATCCTATAAGAAAGAGCGGATTGTTGCAACTACAGAAACAACCGTATCAGAGAAACAGAGACAACTACTAAAGGAAAAACGAGCAATTAAGTCCGTTCTTGGGTTGTTGTGGGTTCGATCACTTCTTACATAAAGTTGCTACATAATCTGGCATAATACATCCAAGACTGACATAGTCAATTTTAGGCTTACTTAGTCAACACTATACTACTAGCATACATGTAAGACTTACATTCTGGAACAGATTTCAACATTTCGAACTGCCTATGTACATTTTAGACTATCTTAGGGGCTGTTTGGCAAGATCTGGATCTTTAAGATCTGAATTGTTAAGAGGTCTGAATTTCTAAGAAGGTCTGAATTTTTAAGATCTGGATTTTGAAATGATGTTTGGTTGGAACCTCTGAATTACAATATTGAATGATAAAAATGATCATTTTACCATTTTATATTATTTTTTGTTGAATTCAAGATTTTTGTTTGTAAAATAACTTAATCAACTTCATGAATAATTATAAATAATAATAATAATAACTGAATCAACTTCATGAATAATTATATAAAAATATAAACACTGCAAAATCCAAATTAAACATAAATAAAAATCAAACATAAATCCAAATCAAACATAAATGTATGAATAATTTTTTTTTGTGGATCTATAATTCTATCTAGGCATGCATGTTTTGTATCTCTCTAATTACATACAAACAGAAACTCTAACAAGTGGGAAAACATGTTTTATCTTCCTTCCTCACATTTCACCAATTCCCTCACTTCATTCCAACTTTCTCTAGTCATTTTTCTCCCTTTTAACCCAAGGTTATTTTAGGAAAACATGTTTTCTCTTCCTTCCTTCTATTTCTGTAACCATCGAAACCACACCTTAAAATCATATGTGATGAAACCCGTAAAAAATTGGCAAACATAATCTTGAACCATCATCTTACCCACTAATCACTAATCATAACCCATTAAAAAACCCAAATGAACAAAGCCCATAACAAATAAATTCAACAAATGAATTCAATTTCAGCAAATTAATTCAATTTCAACTATACATACACATATATTTGATTTCATAATTCCATTTCAGCAAATGAATTCAACAATAATTCAGCACAAATCACCAATATCAGCAAAGATTTCAGCTATATAGCTCAGCAAATAAACACAAACTCAACAGATTTCAACAACAGATTTCAACTATACATACACATACATTTCATAAAACAATAAAATCAGCAAGATCATCAACTTATATTTCAGGAATCAAGCCATAATATCATTTAAGATTTATCAGTTTTTAGATTTATCAAACATCATATACCATAGCATCAGTCTTCAGAAAGAGGGAACGTGGGAGGCAAAGTTGCCAAAGGCGCAGCAGTCGCCGGAGGTAGAGAAGACGTCGACAATCAACAATACATTCCATAAAAAAAACCAAGTTTATATCTATTGATACATGATTTCCAGGGCAAAAAAATGACGAAAACCTTACAACAATCAGAGGTCGACATCGTTGTAAATAGGTGGAGGTCTATGTTGCTGCAACAGTTGGCGGCAGAGGGGGGGGGGGGGCGAAATTAGCAGCAACGGTGTTGTAGATCGGAGGAAGTGGACGATTATTGGAGATCGATGAGGGAGAAGAAGCGGGTGAGAAGGAGGAGAAGGGGACGAGAAAGAGAGAAAATGTTTTAGGGTTAAGGGCATAGCATGTCTTTTATTTTTTCAGATGGAGTTTCAAATTTGATTCGATAAGTGCTAAAATTCAGATTCAAACCAAAACTTAAGAGGTAAACAAACTGTCTGAATCTTAAAGATTCAGACCTACCCATTATTAAGAGGTATTAAGATGCAAACAAACATGCCCTTAGTATATTAGTAACACACATGCTGGAATATTTGTTCGATAGGCTCTACGACCGAATTTATAGTGAAACATATATGTCAATTATATCCAAAATGATCCTATTAGTAATATGTGGGACCAATGACGATATTATCATTCGTAATCATATTGCAAGAACGTACGAGTGCAATCTTATCGTTCATAGTCCATGTAAGTGGCACTTTTACCACTGTTTTGACTTGAATAATTGTAGAACAAGTGTAAAAAATATTAAAGTCCTAAGTCTTATTTATTAGAGAAAAAAATGTAGAAACTATACATTCCCGATACAAATTTCAATATAATTACATTCCGGACACACACCCACCACCCTAAATTTACTACGTACCAACTTACTATATTCAACTAACACCTACCATCTCCAATTTACCACCTACCAACTTACTTCAAAGTTGTTTAAAGTTTTGTAAACGAACTAGATGATCAAAGTAATTACTTTATAATGAGTTCATCTGAACTTGATATTTAGCATTGTAAAGAAGATAATTGTTATATTTGTTTTGACATTAACCCATTTCTTGATGGTCCAAATTTTCCACTCCATATAAGATGTATGATGGAATTTTCGAATTTATGGTTGAAGTTGAAGAAGTCAATCGAAAGGGACTCTGAGTCAGATACCTAAACATCGTTAAGACTTTCTAGCAACAAAATTGAATGAAAAACAAAAATAGGTGGCTGAAACTCGGAAAAAACTAAAAGAGTATAAGAAGTGGATTCGAGGTGCGAATGCAGAGATTGATAGGCTTCGGGTATAACAAAACCATCTTACAAATGTTGTTAGAATTGAAAGAGATTTTATCGACAACCAACAAAATATATATCCCTTTCAATTTGAATTTATGGAAAGAAATTTAAGTATTTTTTCTACGAAAAAGTGGTCTCTACAAACAAGCATCTTTAGCCTAAATGTTTCATTGTACACTTTTAGTACATGCGTCTATTTTTTGTTACACTTTTGGTTTCTAGGACAAACACTCCCGTACCATCAATTAATTGCCATTTATGACTTAATCATCTTGAAATTGATGGTTTTTATTATCTTTGTCTTATTATATCCCTTGTATTCTTAGTCACTGAAATGAAAGCAAACTTAATAGAAACCTAGAAAATAATATCCACCTTCTTCATATTAACATCTCAAAGTTTCAACAAACCATCACTAATTATTAACAAATGGATACCTAGCAATAAACAATAAACAACAACTAACTATTAGCTAACTATTAACTAGTATTATCTTTTTTGTACCATTTGGAATATATAGATTGCGACGAAGACAACATTTTTAAGAAGGTAGGCGTCTCCCCAACCAAGATCGTAGATAATGTCATCTCCCTCATACGTTAGATGTAAATACAAGTAACATTGGTTATGGTGGTTGTGTAGATTGAAATTATTCATCTTTTATTCATCTTCTCGTGTAATTATATCGTGTATGTTGCTTTCATTTTAGCTTCTTGCTAATCGTAGACTTTTATTTTTATATATAATTTTATCCGTAGTTTCTAAAAAACAAAACTATTAAACAGTAACAACATACAAGTAACAAATAACAATCGAATTAGAAACAAAAAAGATTTGGAAGATGGTTAGGACATGAGATGTGTTTTTCTGGTGAGCTAGTGGACAATGCACGATGCACGTTCGGTGCATTGACTTAATTGTTAACCGGTGAGATATCGAGAAGATGATCAATCGAATGAATGTACAATTATAGGACTGTTCAATGTTTTCCTCGATCGAAACTCAGAGTTAGTTACGACGCACATGACATGGAGCACCACTTATTGATTATATTTAACACATACAGCTCAGCCTGCATGCTCCACATATTTTGCCACCAATATAATGGAAATTGAAGAGTACTCATCATAAATGACCACGTTTGGTCTAAATCCAGACATTTTCCAAATGGGACATGTCGTTTTTTGCATAAAAACCATCGGGACAAAGGAAACATCCATCATGGTTTCGTTAAATACTTGTTATTATAACATGTATATTTAGTTTATGGTTTGTGTGTGTAATAAATGGTTTTAATTTGGCTAAGAACAAGAACCGATGGCAATATGGTCCACATAGGAAATACGCGTGGGCAAAGGGTCCATTTTCATTTTCAACCTCACTTTCCTTTTTTAGTACCCTGCATAAAACGCGTAACGGCATCACCATCTTGTCCCCTTCCCCATCCTTCCACAACTAAAGTCAAGTAAGTAAACATGTTACGTTTTGTTACACCTAGTAATTTGGATCATCTATTTAAAAATTAAGTAATTTGGGCTTTTTATTTAACAGATTAAATAAATAAGATAAATAAAATTACCCAAAACAATATATATGATCGAACGAGTAAGTTGTTTTACTAATAAACTATGTCTTGTTATTTTGAATTATTTGTTAAAATCGTATTTGATACATCAATTGAAGGAAACGAGAGATAAGTACAGAGCCTTGTCCCTTATCCGTACGTGTAACATGATTTATCAGTTTAAATTCAAACCATTATCTTATTATCTTTATATATGTATTTATAGCCTACGGTTAATAAAGGAAAAATAACATTGGAAGTTCACAAACAACTTTTGCTCATATTTACTTATCTAGTCTTTTTATATTATTTATTTTTAAATTCATGTTTGTTGTGGTGCTAACGGTGGTGATAGATAATAATGTTTGTTGTTGGAGATGAATGATGTTGGTGGGAGATGGGCAATGATGGTGGGAGTGGACGGTCTTGACCGAAAAAGATGACTATGATATAGTTTAAAGGTAAGTCGTTTAGAAAAAAATAATGATAAATTATATATAGAAACATTAACATGCAATAATTGTTGATTATTTTATCATCAAATATATTTTAGTGTAATGGACTTAACAAGTGTTTCAAGAATAATGTTTTAATTATAATACAAGTTAGGAGGTGCGGGAGTGCACACTTGTATTTACTAAACATTATTAGTACTGAACTCTAATCTACTGTGTCAAGTCGGGGGTCCCAAGGAAAACGGCATATATCCGTTGGAAACTGTTTTTCATTTATCCGTTGTTTGGATAAGTTAAGGAAAACGACATATATTTTTGAAGCACAGAGAAAACGATGAACTCTTCTTCTTCATCTTCATCTTATCAAAATTGATTCTAATTTTGTGCCTAAAATCAGAATTGTTGTTTTAGGAATTATCCCAGTTTGGATTTCGTGATACCCAAGGCATATAGGGTCGAAATATCAAACAAGGAAAGTGTTTACACGATTCCTGTTTGTGATCCAGATTTCCCATTGCCCTATTTTGAATTCCCCAACAATCTTGTTTGATATTTTCGTTTTCTGGAAAAGATGGTTGGCAATTCACTGAAAGACATGAATACTTCGTTTGGCAAATTGGAGAAATTTCAGGGCCAAGATTTTAGACTTTGGCAAAAGAAGATGCACTTCTGGTTGACCACTTTGAAAGTTGTCTATGTTCTTTCTACTCCAAAACCAGAAGAGGTTGAAGATGCAAGTCTGGAACAGATGAGAAAGAGAAGCAAATAGGAGAATGACAACTACATCTGCATTGGTCACATTCTGAATGATATGTGTGATTCCCTCTTTGACACTCATCAAAATATTGAAACAGCAAGTGAATTATGGAACACACTTGAAGAAAAATATATTGCAGAAGATGCTTCAAGTAAAAACTTCGTTGTTTCTAATTTCAACAATTATAAAATGGTTGATTCTCAATCTGTAATGGAACAATATAATGAAATCCTTTGAATTTATGGTCAATTCAAACAACACAACATGTCCGTGGATGAATCCTTTGCTATTTCAAGTGTGATTGATAAACTTCCACCCTCATGGAAAGATTTCAAACACCATCTGAAACATAGAAAGGAAGAGAGAAGTTTGATTCAACTTGGGAGTCATTTGAAAATCAAAGAAGGACTTCGTGATCAAGAGAATGCCAAAGGAACTGGAAAGGGCAAATCTAAATTTGGACAGCCCCAAGTTCATATAGTTGAATGTGATAAAGAAGACAATTCTAATCACAAGGGCAAGGGTAAAAAACATAAGTATGAGGGTAACAACAAAAAGTCTAACAAAAAATACAAGGATTCCAAGGAACTTGTGTTTTGGAGATGCCATCTGAAAGGGCATATGAAACGTGACTGGCAGGTGAAACTTGGAAATAAAGGTGCTAGTGGTAGTGGAAAAGAGGGTGCTGGTGGTGGCAGTGGGTCTCATGATCAATCTGCAACCAAATGTCAATTAACTATTGATCTTGTATGTTCAATATTAAATGTTATGCTACTAACTCCAGAAGTTTCTTTTGTACAGGGGGCTGATACAGATTCATGGCGGCTAGATACTTGTTCTACACATCACGTGTGTAATGATGAACGATGGTTCACGAAGTTGAACATAGTAAATAAAGGTTCTGTCTTACACATGGCGGATGAAGGATCAAAGCCAATTTTAGGTACTGGTGTTGTTAGTATTAGGTTTACTTCTGGAAAAACAATCAGTTTGTTTGATGTATTATATGTTCCAAAGGTTCGAAAGAACCTTGTGTCTAGTGGTTTGTTGAATTGTATGGGTTATAAACAAGTTATGGAGTCGACCAAGTATGTGTTGTCTAAATGTGGAATATTTGTGGGATTTGGTTATTATTGTGACTGTGTTTGTAAGTTAAACGTTATAAGTTGTTTTGCATCACATGTCAAATATACTTTTATGACTTCTGCATCTAATCTTGATAATTCTATGTTATGGCATAATAGATTAGGACATGTTCATATTAAAAGAATGGTTGAAATGTCAAAATCCGGATTGATTCCAACTTTTGACATTAATTCTGAAAAATGCAAAACTTGTATGTTAACTAAAATCACGAAATAACCGTTTCCAAATGTTAATAGAAAATCAGAAGTGTTGGAATTGATTCATAGTGATCTATGTGATTTCCATGCTACACCTTCCTTAGGAAATAAAGAGTACATTGTTACTTTTATTGATGATTCAAGTCGGTTTTGTTATGTGTACTTGTTACATTCCAAAAATTTTGGAAAAGTTTAAAGTATATAAAACCGAAGTCAAATTACAGTTGGGTATTTCGATAAAATGTCTTAGGACGGATAGGGGAGGAGAGTACATGGATTCTGAATACTTTCAATCGGATGGAATCATTTATGAAACCACAGCTCCTTACAATCCACAACAAAATGGTGTTGTTGAATGGAAAAATCGAGTTTTAAAAGAAATGGTAAATTCGATGCTTTCTTCTTCGGGTTTAAGTGAAGGATTTTGGGGTGAAGCTATGCTCACAACTAATTATGTGCTAAACCGGGTTCCAAATAAACGGAACAAAGTTACTCCTTATGAACTTTGGCACAAGAAAGCACCAAATTTGAATTATTTTCGAATTTGGGGATGTCGAGCAGTTGTGAAATTACCCGAACCTAAAAAGAAAAAATTGGGTGAAAGAGGAATTGACTTCATATTTATTGGATATGCAGAACATTCCAAAGCTTATAGGTTTTATGTTATAGAACCTAATGAGGCATATTCCGTTCATACCATTATAGAGTCGCGAGATGCGATTTTTGATGAGCTGCGGTATTCTTCAATTCAAAGACCAAAGGATCCGATTCCAAACACAAGTGAGGTGCCTAAATCAGATGGTAAGGAAGTTATTTCAATTCCAGAAACACAGCAACTTCGTAAAAGCAAACGAGGTCGAGTCGCGAAAAATTTTGGCGAGGACTTTCAACTATTTTTGGTTGAAGGTTCGAGGGATAAAGTGAAGAAACAATACGTATATTCCTCTCATTTTGAGGCTGATCCAAAGACTTTTAAGGAAGCTATGGAGTCTCGAGATGTTGCGGTTGATGAAGAAATGTCATCCATTATAGAGAACAATGTTTGGGTGTTATCTGATTTACCTACTGGTTCTAAACCTTTGGGATGTAAATGGATTTTCAAGAAGAAAATGAAGGTAGATGGAACCATTGATAAATTCAAGGATCGTCTGGTCATACAAGGTTTTAGACAAAAGGTCGGCATCAATTATTTTGATACGTATGCACCGGTAGCACAGATTTCGACCATTAGATTGTTGCTTGCTTTGGCAGCTATTCACAATCTAGTGATTCATCAAATGGATGTTAAAACAACTTTTTTGAATGGTGATCTTGACGAGGAAGTTTATATAAAACAACCAGAAGGTTTTGTTTTGCCTAGAAATGAGCAAAAAGTGTGTAGACTTGTGAAATCATTGTATGGACTTAAAAAATCTCCAAAAAATGGCATTTCAAGTTTGATGAAGTTATTTTGTCAAATGGTTTTTCTTTAAACCAATCTGACAAATGTGTTTATAGCCGTTTTGATTCATCTGGATCTGGTGTAACGCCCGTAGATTAGGGCTAGTCAATTTAGAGACGATAAGCGTCAAAAAAATGACTTTTTGATAAGAAGATTATTTAGGATGAATAATCTTAACTAATTTGTAGTATATGCTACAAAGATTTCGTACATATAAAGAACGCCGGAATCCAAGTTATAACGAAGAAGTTATGACCTGTCGAAGTTTCGCGACAGAATCGGCACGACACAACGTGACATAAAAAATGAATTTACGTTAGAGTGATATTTAGCCTTAGCGATCTAAACGAAAGTCATAGATTTCGTTAAACTGAGAGCCTACATAAAAAGAATGCCCAAATCTGACTTCGCATGAAGAAGTTATGATTTTCTGAAGTTTCAGCTTAGCGGTATGCACCCCGAATACTCGATTTGGGATCGAGAGAGTTCTAGCCGAAATAATCTAAACGAGAATCGAAGATCTCGTTGATAGTATTTCAACGGTAAAAAGACAGACGAAAACGGACGTCGGAGGAGGAAGTTATGAATTTTTAACGGACATTTCCTGTCCCGGCCTGTTAAAAATATAATAATAAAAATAAATTCAAAAATAGCCGATGGAGTCTAAACGAAAGTTGTAGAGATTAGTCTGACTTATGCGTGGATATAAAGAACGTCGATAACGGAGCTCGTATGCGAAAGTTACGCAATTTAGAAGTTTGACGAGTCATATTACGCAGAGCGTAATTTGAGTACCCCCAGCGTACTCAGAGGGGTGCAAGTTGCCTGACCAATACTCAAGTGCCACCAAGTGACGCATGCAGTGACGTTTAGTACGCCCAACGTAAGGCCTGGTACGCCCAGCGTACTCGAGGTTATGCTGAGCGTAATCCCAGACCCAGTAGCCTATAAATAGAACCTGAGATCAGCCATTTTCCTTGCTAATTTTCTTCCTTTCTCTCTAAGTTTTGCATCGTTTTGCGTGCCAATTATATCCCAAAGCCCCGATATCATTCCTGAGTCCCGAAGCAAGTTCTGAAGTCACGAAGATCCCGAGGAGCGTTATTCTCGAGCCGAAGCCCTGTCCGCAAGGAGCCCGGTTTTTGTGAAGATCTTCCAGATCTACCGAAGAATACTACTTCTACAAGTCGTAGTGCTGTTCGATCATCTTCTGATCAAGTGAGTGTATAGTTACTTTCTTCTAACACATAAGTAGGAAGTATTTGCTATGAAATACATGCTATGTGTTTATATATTGTTGTTTATTTGAGATGTTGGTGGAATGGATGTTTTATATAGTTTTTAAATGAGTTAAAATGTATATGTATTTTATATTTACAAATATGTTGGGTAGAACATGGGTAGATGAGATAGTTTATGTGTGATAAAAGGATGAGTTGGATAATGAGATCAAGAGGCTAGTTTTAGATCCGTGAGTATGGATTAGACCAATAAATTAGTTTTAGATCTGGGAGTATGGATCAGGTAAAGAGATAAACTTGCTATTAGTCCGGGAGTATGGATTAAGGCTAAGTTAATTGTCCCTAGTCCGGGAGTATGGATTGGGCACAGTTATAGATCCAGGAGTGTGGATGTAACGCCCGTAGATTAGGGCTAGTCAATTTAGAGACGATAAGCATCAAAAATGAATTTTTGATGGAAGATTATTTAGAAGAATTAATATTAACCAAGTTTTAGTATATGTCACAAGGTTTCCGTGCATATAAAGAACGCCGAAATCTGAGTTATAACGAAGAAGTTATGACCTGTCGAAGTTTCGCGACAGAACCGACACGACCTAGCGCGACCCAGCGCGACGTAAATAGTGAATTTAAGGTAGATAGATATCTATCCTTAGTAATCTAAACAAGAGTCGAAGATTTCTTCGATAGTAGTCCATCGATAAAAAGACAGACGAAAATGGAGTTCAAATGAAGGAGTTATGAATTTCGAACGAAGTTTTCCTGTCCTGGCCTACTAAAAATACTATATAAGTAATATACTTATAATATATTAAAAATCAATTCAAAATTAGCCAATGGGGTCTAAACGAGAGTTGTAGAGCATAATCTCACCTTCGCGGCGATATAAAGAACGTCGAAAACGGAGTTCGTATGCAAAAGTTATGAATTTCTGAAGTTCGGGGCGCGAAACCCCAAAACTGTCAGAGACCACGACGTGGAACAAGGTTGCCACGACGTGGCAAGTGTCCTGACACCTCCGGGAGGCCCCCATATGCAACTTGGGATGACGCATGTAATGACGATCAAGCCTACGACGTGGCAAAAGGATCCCACGACGTGGCAAGGGCCAAAATGGCCCTATAAATAGATTTGAAGGGCCAGCCGACTATGGTTGCTCCATCCCTTCTCTCCCACTCCCGATACACCCTCTAAGCCCTATTTTAACCCCCCCGAAGCCCCGGTATCAACCCCAAGACCCGAAGCAAGTCCCGAAGCCCGAAGATCCCGAGAAGAAAAGAGTTTCCGAGCCGAAGCTCTGCTTGCGAGAAACCCGGTGTGTGAAGTGATCCCGGTTTCACCGAAGAATACTACTTCTACAAGCCGTAGTGCTGTCCGATCATCTTCTGATCAAGTGAGTGTATAGTCCCTTTCATAAACACGATTATAATACAAGTATTGTTTGAATGTATTAAGTATATGTTTGGTGTGAGTGTATAGTCACTTTCATCTTACACATAGATATGAAGTATTTTATAAAATACGTGCTATGTGAACATATATTGTTGTTTATACGTGTGAGTATGTGATCACTTTCTTCTAACATATATATAATAAGTATTGGCTATGAAATACATGCTATGTGTTTATATATTGTTGTTTATTTGAGATGTGTATGGAGTGGATGTTTTATATAGGTATTAAATGAGTTAATATGTATATGTATATTATATCTACAAATATGTTGGGTAGAACATGGGTAGATGAATTAGATGATGTGTGATGATACTTAGGTGATGAGAAATAGGAGATGATAATTAGGTGATGAGAAATAGGTGATGATAATTAGGTGATGAGAAATAGGTGATGATATAAAGGTGATGATAAATAGGTGATGTGAGATGAGAGGAGATACCATAACCTTGACCGGCGATGTGGCAATTTGGCGATGTAGTCATCTACCAGAGTATAGATGGCGACCACGGACTATTCTAGATGACCCCGTGGAAACACCAGCAGGCTCATAACCTGTAGGTGATGAATTACGAGTCCAGGCGATGTTGTGGCTACGTATTCATGCGATGATACTCTAACCCTTACTATGAATTACGAGTCCAGGCGATGTTGTGGCTACGTATTCATGCGATGATAGACTAACCCTTACTATGAATTATGAGTCCAGGCGATGTTGTGGCTACGTATTCATGCGATGATAGTCTTACCCTTATTATGATTTACGAGTCCAGGCGATGTTGTGGCTGCGTAATCATGCGATGATACCCTAACCCTTACTAGACATATATTGAGGGAGTGATCCCCGAATTAGTATTGTCTATGCAATGTAGGCGATGATCCTTAGGAAAAGTTCTTAGGAACAAGCATATAAGGATATAAGATGTAAGGAGATGAGCGGTAAATATGATAGAGGAGATGACCCTTAGGATAATATCTTTAGGGAAGATTAAAATAAAATAATGGGGATGGGTAATTGGGTTGATTGTTTGATGATTGGATATAATAATTATATTATTGTGGGTTGAAAACCCTATATGCTCACCAGGCTCCCAAGCCTGACCCACTCAGTTTAATTGTATCACAGGTATCGATATGAAGCTGCTTTGCACTGAGAGATTAAAGGAGATGTAAATTACTAGAGTAAATGAATGTATGTTCTGTTTATGCTTATGTGTCTGTATCGGAACATGACATCCCGAGGTTTTATTATTTAAATGAAAATACATTCTCTTTGAGAAATGTTTTGATATGTTTTTATCATATCTTGTTTTGGGAACAAATTCCGCAACCGTTTTCTTTAAACGAATACTCTGATTTTATAAAACAAAGCATAAACAAATCGGTCTTTTCTGGCCGTGAAATTGGGGATGTCACAGTTGGTATCAGAGCATTAGTTTAAGCGAACTAGGAATATGTAGGAAATTTCTAGACTTAAACTTAGAATTCTAAGTAGTGATTGTGAGGAGTGTGTTTAAAATATGTTAGGTAGTACACGTAAATTGACACAAGCACTAGTTTATTTTAGGAATGATGCCTAAAATGCTTTTATGTGCTAATTGTTTTGTGTGATAGCTAAATTGATGCTATTATTTGTTCGGATCTATGGTCTGTTGCCGACCGGATCTGGAAACCTTATGTGTTTAGGATTCTAAGCGTACGACTATGAAATTAGAACTAGCATGTAAACGTTTCGGGGTGATAAGGTGATTTATACGTTTATCGTAATTAAAAACTTTCTTATCTTAAAAAATTCTCGCTTGGTACACCAAATGTCTGCTTGGATGTACAAGAGGTCATGGTGAAGACTTGTAGATATTTGAGTAAATGAAGGAAATGAAGAAGGCTTATGATAGTGGATGACACCTATCAGAAGATATCGTAAGAGTGATATGTTGCCTTTAGAGTATGTCTTATGAAATAAAAGTACGTTTAGAGGAGTACGGTACGTCTGAAGTACACCTTCGATTGGCAGGATGATGGAACGGTTGGTGTAATTCTTGAAGTTGTTTTATCATCTGGAATTTCCATCACCAATCGAGTTGAAGTAGAGTTGATGATTGAAGATTGAGCAATGAAGGAGTCCTAGTAGAGTCTAGGGAAATTGTTTATGATTATTTGGAAACATTTGTATGTGTTAAATCGTTTTGTGATTTTCTTGTATGGTTACTTGGTCGACTGCGGGACAATACTTGGGACGAGTATGAGTAGGTGTGAAAGGTAGTAGATGCATATACTACCGGAAGCACAAGACTCGCACTTGGATCAGGGAAAGTCACAAGGTTACCAAGAAACTAGTAATTGATTCCGTTTTGTTCAAGTGTGTCATTACCCTTGTTTCGGTAATGACTAGTAATATGGTTCTTGTTCCGACCCTAGTGGTCATATTTAAATTTGAGTTCGACGGCGAGGAGTATGTACGTGGTCTAGAGGACCGAGTTAGATGTAACATCTGACTTAAGTCAAAAGGTTGAAGTTAATGCGATTGATAGTGTCGCTCTCGTTGTTAAAAGAAGTTTGTAGGTAGAAATGCTACATGCTGAAATGTGATTATATCACATTAGAATATGAAGGAAGGTATATTCCATTCTGGAATTTAACTTTATTAAAGACCGAGTCTAAGCGTCGCATCGTGCGATGAGAGGTCGATAGAGTACGACCCATCGGTTTGTTACAATAGATAAATGAAAGTAATTATCCTGAGAAGAAGAAGGAGTCCATAATAACGACTTATTTGGTAACTCGAGGGTTACGATTGAAAGTACACCATAGTACGATAAGCAGATGCAAGATTTGGGCATCGTCTGCGATCAAGAAATCCGTAGAGTTAAATACTCTTTCGAGGAAACATAGAAGTTACGGTTATTACCTAGGATGAATAAATAACGTGTGGAATCATTATGCAAGTCCTATTTCGTTGATGATTCTGGGACGTAATCATCCTAAGGGGGAGATAATTGTAACGCCCGTAGATTAGGGCTAGTCAATTTAGAGACGATAAGCATCAAAAATGAATTTTTTATGGAAGATTATTTAGAAGGATTAATATTAACCAAGTTGTAGTATATGTCACAAGGTTTCCGTGCATATAAAGAACGCCGAAATCCGAGTTATAACGAAGAAGTTATGACTTGTCGAAGTTTCGCGACAGAACCGACACGACCTAGCGCGACCCAGCGCGACGTAAATAGTGAATTTAAGGTAGATAGATATCTATCCTTAGTAATCTAAACGAGAGTCGAAGATTTCTTCGATAGTAGTCCATCGATAAAAAGACAGACGAAAACGGAGTTCAAATGAAGGAGTTATGAATTTCGAACGAAGTTTTCCTGTCTCGGCCTACTAAAAATACTATATAAGTAATATACTTATAATATATTAAAAATCAATTCAAAATTAGCCAATGGGGTCTAAACGAGAGTTGTAGAGCATAATCTCACCTTCGCGGCGATATAAAGAACGTCGAAAACGGAGTTCGTATGCGAAAGTTATGAATTTCTGAAGTTCGGGGCGCAAAACCCCAAAACTGTCAGAGACCACGACGTGGAACAAGGTTGCCACGACGTGGCAAGTGTCCTGACACCTCCGGGAGGCCCCCAAATGCAACTTGGGATGACGCATGCAATGACGATCAAGCCCACGACGTGGCAAAAGGATCCCACGACGTGGCAAGGGCCAAAATTGCCCTATAAATAGATTTGAAGGGCCAGCCGACTATGGTTGCTCCATCCCTTCTCTCCCACTCCCGATACACCCTCTAAGCCCTATTTTAACCCCCCCCCCCCCCCCCCCCCCCGAAGCCCCGGTATCAACCCCAAGACCCGAAGCAAGTCCCGAAGCCCGAAGATCTCGAGAAGAAAAGAGTTTCCGAGCCGAAGCTCTGCCTGCGAGAAACCCGGTGTGTGAAGTGATCCCGGTTTCACCGAAGAATACTACTTCTACAAGCCGTAGTGCTGTCCGATCATCTTCTGATCAAGTGAGTGTATAGTCCCTTTCATAAACACGATTATAATACAAGTATTGTTTGAATGTATTAAGTATATGTTTGATGTGAGTATATAGTCACTTTCATCTTACACATAGATATGAAGTATTTTATAAAATACGTGCTATGTGAACATATATTGTTGTTTATACGTGTGAGTATGTGATCACTTTCTTCTAACATATATATATATATATATATATATATATATATATATATAATAAGTATTGGCTATGAAATACATGCTATGTGTTTATATATTGTTGTTTATTTTAGATGTGTATGGAGTGGATGTTTTATATAGGTATTAAATGAGTTAATATGTATATGTATATTATATCTACAAATATGTTGGGTAGAACATGGGTAGATGAATTAGATGATGTGTGATGATAATTAGGTGATGAGAAATAGGAGATGATAATTAGGTGATGAGAAATAGGTGATGATAATTAGGTGATGAGAAATAGGTGATGATATAAAGGTGATGATAAATAGGTGATGTGAGATGAGAGGAGATACCATAACCTTGACCGGCGATGTGGCAATTTGGCGATGTAGTCATTTACCAGAGTATAGATGGCGACCACGAACTATTCTAGATGACCCCGTGGAAACACCAGCAGGCTCATAACCTATAGGTGATGAATTACGAGTCCAGGCGATGTTGTGGCTACGTATTCATGCGATGATACTCTAACCCTTACTATGAATTACGAGTCCAGGCGATGTTGTGGCTACGTATTCATGCGATGATAGACTAACCCTTACTATGAATTACGAGTCCAGGCGATGTTGTGGCTACGTATTCATGCGATGATAGTCTAACCCTTATTATGATTTACGAGTCCAGGCGATGTTGTGGCTGCGTAATCATGCGATGATACCCTAACCCTTACTAGACATATATTGAGGGAGTGATCCCCGAATTAGTATTGTCTATGCAATGTAGGCGATGATCCTTAGGAAAAGTTCTTAGGAACAAGCATATAAGGATATAAGATGTAAGGAGATGAGCGGTAAATATGATAAAGGAGATGACCCTTAGGATAATATCTTTAGGGAAGATTAAAATAAAATAATGGGGATGGGTAATTGGGTTGATTGTTTGATGATTGGATATAATAATTATATTATTGTGGGTTGAAAACCCTATATGCTCACCAGGCTCCCAAGCCTGACCCACTCAGTTTAATTGTATCACAGGTATCGATATGAAGCTGCTTTGCACTGAGAGATTAAAGGAGATGTAAATTACTAGAGTAAATGAATGTATGTTCTGTTTATGCTTATGTGTCTGTATCGGAACATGACATCCCGATGTTTTATTATTTAAATGAAAATACATTCTCTTTGAGAAATGTTTTTATATGTTTTTATCATATCTTGTTTTGGGAACAAATTCCGCAACCGTTTTCTTTAAACGAATACTCTGATTTTATAAAACAAAGCATAAACAAATCGGTCTTTTCTGGCCGTGAAATTGGGGATGTCACAGTGGATCAGATATGGATTAAGACTAAGTTAATTGTCCCTAGTCCGGGAGTATGGATTGAGCACAATTATAGATCCGGGAGTATGGATCAGATCAGGATTAAGGTATAGTTAATTGTCCCTATTTCGGGAGTATGGATTGGGTACAATTTTTGATCCGGGAGTATGGATCAGACCAGGAGGTTAGTTTTAGATCCGTGATTATGGATCAGGTAGTTTTAGATCCGTGAGTATGGATCAGGGGAAAAGGTTAGTTTTAGATCCGTGAGTATGGATCAGGTGAAAAGGTTAGTTTTAGATCTGTGAGTATGGATCGGGTGAAAAGGTTAGTTTTAGATCCATGAGTAGGGATCAGGTAAAGAGGAAAATTTTAGATACGAGAGTTTAGATCGTGTCGTTGTGAGGATCGATGAAGTGGGATAATAGTTGCCTTTATATGGTGAAATTGTACAAGTTTGAATGTTCTATATTTATAAATATATGATATAACATTGTGGGATGAAAACACTATATGCTCACCAGGCTCCCAATCCTAACGCACTCAGTTTTCTTTGTATCACAGGTATCAATACGAAGATATATTTCACGGAGAGATTAAAGGAGATGTAAAATCTTTAGTGTAAATAATGTAAGTTCTGTTTATGCTTATGTGTATGTATTGGAACATGACACCCCGAGATTTTGTTATATAATGAAAATACATTTCTTTAAAGAAATGCTTTGATAAATCTTTATCATATTTTGGGAACAAATTCCGCAACTATTTTCTTAATTTAAAAGATTACTCTGATTTTAAAAACAAAGCATAAATAAATCGGTCTTTTTCTGGTTGTGAAATTGGGGATGTCACAGTTGGTATCAGAGCATTAGTTTAAGCGAACTAGGAATTTGTAGGAAATTTCTAGACTTAAACTTAGAATGCTAAGTAATGATTGTGAGGAGTGTGTCTAAAATATGTTAGGTAGTACACCTCAATTGACACGAGCACTAGTTTATTTTAGGAATGATGCCTAAAATGCTTTTATGTGCTAAATGTTTTGTGTGATAGCTATATTGATGCTATTATTTGTTCAGATCTATGGTCTGTTGCCGACCAGATCTGGAAACCTTATGTGTTTAGGATTCTAAGCGTATGATTATGATATTAGAACTAGCATGTAACCGTTTGGAGTAATAAGGATGAATTGAAATTCTATCGTTAAAGAGGATCTAATTTCACCTTATTCGGTGTATAAATCAAAAATGGCAAAAACCAGGAGTGGAGCTGGAAACGCAAATGAAAACATGAATCAACCACCTGTGATTGAGCAAGTGGATGTTGTAGCAGCAGCACCTGAGCCAATAACAATGGCTGGTGTATAAATGATGATTCAAAAAATGTTGGATAGTCAGATGGAAGAAACGAGACGTCTGCTTAGGCAGAATCATGAAGAACTGTCAATTCAAATGGAAGAGCCCGAAGTGAATGGAGGGCATTCGGAGGGAGGTAACTTCAATGGGACTATTGGTCAATCCAACCCACCGTTAGTTAGATAAAACCATCAAGAGGGAGGAATTGATGGACTTAGATGCAAGTACAAAGACTTTTTGACTTGCAAACCATCGATCTTCAATGGGAAAGAGGATCCGATTGGAGTCATGGATTGGATTTCGGAAATGGAATTAGCATTTATGACATGTGGTTGTAAGGGCAAGTTACAAACCATATTTGTAGTGCGTCAGTTTAGAGGGGGGGGCTGTTCGCTGGTGGAACACTCTGGGGAAAACCCTAAGCCCTAACGAGCCACTGCAACTGTCTTGGGCAGAGTTCTTGGTGCAATTCAAGCGCAAGTTCTGCTCGGCCCAAAATCTGCTAGAGTTAGAGAACAAGTTTCTAACATTAACAAAAGGGAGCATGTCAGTTGATGAATAAACTAATGCCTTCACAGACAAGATGGAGTTTGCCTTGCGCATCGTCCCAGACGATCTGAATAAAGTTGATCGGTACACAAAGGGACTCCCATGGGAGTTTGCGGTGCCAGTGTGTCAGGTACTTACTCTGGAGGCAGCTAGCTGGGCTGCCAAGTCTGTTGAAGATATGATTAAGGGAAGAACCGCCAGCAAGGTTGAAGTTGGCGAGAAAAGAAAGTTTGAAGGATCCTCAAGGTCCGATGAGAAGAGAAAATTTTCGAAGTCTGGTTTGAAAAAGTTTGAAGAAGAAGCACAATGGTGTGATAAGTGCAAGAGAAAGCACATTGGGAGATGCACTAAAGAAATGACCTACTTCAAATGCGGGAATACTGGTCATTATGCCAGAGAATGCACAAACAAAAGAGAAGCCTTCTTTAAGTGTGGTGAAGAAGGACACTTCAAACAAAACTGCCCAGGAAGGGAATAGATTACAAAGCCAAATGTGCTACCAAAGCCAAAGGAAAGAGCATTTTAAATGATCCTTGATGAAGCAGATGACAACGCGAGGAATCAAGGATGAGGATTTTATATCCAAAGATCAAGTTATGAATTAAAAGTGTGAATAGTAACTTATGGTGTATCCTATTAGAGGCATAGTATAGGGTGAACTTGAACTTTTGTGTAATAGTTTCAAGGAAATAATATAAACCCTAGTTTTGTTATCTGGTGTGTTGAATAATTGTATGATTTTCTTGTATGGTAACTTGGTCGACTACGGGATAATACTTGGGGCGATTACGAGTAGGTGTGAAAGGTAGTAGATGCGTATACTACCGGAAGCACAGGACTCGCACTTGGATCAGGGAAAGTCACAAGGTTACCAAGAAGCTAGTAATTGATTCCGTTTTATTCAAGTATGTCATTGCCATTGTTTCGGTAGTAACTAGTAAGATGGTTTTTGTTCCGACCCTAGTGGTCATATCCAATTAGAGTCCGACTACGGTGAGTAGGTTACGTGGTTCGGAGAACCTAGTTCAAAGTAACATCTGACGTAAGTAAGAAGATTGAAATCAATGCGATCGATAGCATCGTGCTCGTTGTTAAGGAAGCTTGTAGCTAGAAATGCTACGTGTAAAAATGTGATTATATCACATTAGAATATGAAGGAAGGTATATTCCATTCCGGAATTTGACTCTATGAGACTTGAGTCTAAGCGATGCATCATACGATGAGAGGTCATTAGAGCACGACCCATCGATCTGTTACAATAGATAAAGGAAAGTATTTATCCTAAGAAGAAGAAGGAGTCCACAATAAGGACTTATTTGGTAATTTGGAAGTTATGATTGAAAGTACGTCATAGTACGAAAATCAGATGCAAGATTTGGGCATCGTCTGCAGTCAAGAAAGCCATAGAGTTAAATACTCTTTCGAGGAAACATAGAAGTTACTGTTATTACCTAGGATGAAGAATTAACGTGTGGAATCATTATGTAAGTCCTATTTCGTTGATGATTCCGGGACATAATCATCCTAAGGGGGAGATAATTGTAACGCCCGTAGATTAGAGCTAGTCAATTTAGAGACGATAAGTGTCAAAAAATGAGTTTTTTATAAGAATATTATTTAGGATGAATAATCTTAACTAAGTTGTAGTATATGTTACAAGGATTCCGTACATATAAAGAACGCCGAAATCCGAGTTATAACGAAGAAGTTATGACCTGTCAAAGTTTCGCGACAGAACCGACACGAGACAACGTGACGTAAAAAGTGAATTTACATTAGAGCGATATTTAGCCTTAGCGATCTAAACGAAAGTCGTATATTTCGTTAAACCGAGAGCGTGCATAAAAAGAACGCCCAAATCAAACTTCGCATGAAGAAGTTATGATTTTTCGAAATTTCAGCTTAGCGGTATACAACCCAAATACTTGATTTGGGATCGAGAGAGTTCTAGCCGAAACAATCTAAACGAGAATCGAAGATCTCATTGATAGTATTCCAACGGTAAAAAGACAGACGAAAACGGACGTCGAAGGAGGAAGTTATGAATTTTTAACGGACATTTCCTGTCTCGGCCTGTTAAAAATATAATAATACAAATAAATTCAAAATTAACCAACGGAGTCTAAATGAAAGTTGTAAAGCTTAGTCTGACCTACGTGTGGATATAAAGAACGTCGAAAACGGAGCTCGTATACAAAAGTTACGCAATTTAGAAGTTTGACGAGTCAAATTACGCCGAGCGTAATTTGAGTACGCCCAACGTACTACGAGGGGTGCAAGTTGCCTGACCAATACTCGAGTGCCACCAAGTGACACATGCAGTGACATTTAGTACGCCCAGTGTAAGGCCTGGTATGCCCAGTGTACTGAGTACACCCAGCGTACTCGAGGTTACGCCCAACGTAATCCCAGATCCATCACCCTATAAATAGAACCCGAGATCAGCCATTTTCCTTGCTAATTTTCTTCCTTTCTCTCTAAGTTTTGCATCGTTTTGCGTGCCAATTATATCCTGAAGCCCTGGTATCATTCCAGATTCCCGAAGCAAGTTCCGAAGTCCCGAAGATCCCGAGGAGCGTTATTCCCGAGCCGAAGCCTTGCCCGCGAGGAGCCCGGTTTTTGTGAAGATCTTCCAGATCTACCGAAGAATACTACTTCTACAAGTCGTAGTGCTGTCCGATCATCTTCTGATCAAGTGAGTGTATAGTTACTTTCTTCTAACACATAAGTAGGAAGTATTTGATATGAAATACGTGCTATGTGTTTATATATAGATGTTTATTTGAGATATTGGTGGAATGGATGTTTTATATAGTTTTTAAATGAGTTAAACTGTATATGTATTTTATATCTACAAATATGTTGGGTAGAATACGGGTAGATGAGATAGTTGGTGTGTGATAAAAGGATGAGTTGGATAATGAGATCAAGAGGCTAGTTTTAGATCCGTGAGTATGGATTAGACCAAGAGGTTAGTTTTAGATCCGGGAGTATGGATCAGGTAAAGAGATAAACTTGCTATTAGTCCGGGAGTATGGATTGGGCATAGTTATAGATCCAGGAGTATGGATCAGATATGGATTAAGACTAAGTTAATTGTCCCTAGTCTGGGAGTATGGATTGGGCACAGTTATAGATCCGGGAGTATGGATCAGATCAGGATTAAGGTATAGTTAATTGTTCCTATTCCGGGAGTATGGTTTGGGTACAATTATTGATCTGGGAGTATGGATAAGATCAGGAGGTTAGTTTTAGATCCGTGAGTATGGATCAGGTAGTTTTAGATCCGTGAGTATGGATCAGGGGAAAAGGTTAGTTTTAGATCCGTGAGTATGGATCAGGTGAAAAGGTTAGTTTTAGATCCGTGAGTATGGATCGGGTGAAAAGGTTAGTTTTAGATCCATGAGTAGGGATCAGGTAAAGCGGAAACTTTTAGATATGAGAGTTTAGATCGTGTCGTTGTGAGGATTGATGGGGTGGGATAAGAGTTGCCTTTATATGGTGAAATTGTACAAGTTTGAATGTTCTATAGTTATAAATATATGATATAACATTGTGGGATGAAAATCCTATATGCTCACCAGGCTCCCAAGCCTGACCCACTCAGTTTTCTTTGTATCACAGGTATCAATACGAAGATATATTTCACGGAGAGATTAAAGGAGATGTAAAATCTTTAGTGTAAATAATGTAAGTTCTGTTTATGCTTATGTGTCTGTATCGGAACATGACATCCCAAGATTTTGTTATATAATGAAAATACATTTCTCTAAAGAAATGCTTTGATAAATCTTTATCATATTTTGGGAACAAATTCCGCAAGTATTTTTTTAATTTAAAATATTACTCTGATTTTAAAAACAAAGCATAAACAAACCGATCTTTTTCTGGCCGTGAAATTGGGGATGTCACATCTGGTGTGATCATTTGCTTGTATGTAGATGATATGTTGATTTTTGGCACTGATCAAAATCAAATTAATGCAACAAAGAATTTATTGTCTTCAAAGTTTTCCATGAAGGATATGGGGGAGGCGGATGTAATCCTTGGAATAAGGATTAAACGGGTGCACAAGGGACTTGCTATTACATAGTCACATTACATTGAGAAAATTCTCAAACGTTCAATTACAGTGATTGTACACCCGTTAGCACCCCTATGGATTTAAGCATGAAGTTGATGCCTAATAGAGGCATATCAGTTTCACAACTGGAGTACTCGCAAGCTATTGGCTCTTTGATGTATGCTATGACTACAACTTGTCCTGATATAGCTTTTGAAGTGGGAAGATTGAGTAGATTTACTCATAATCCTAGTAATCAGCATTGGCAAGCGGTTCATCGTGTTTTCAAGTATTCGAAAGGAACCAAGGATTATTGTTTGTGTTATTCAAGATTTCCTTCGGTCTTGGAAGGATATTCTGGTGCGAGTTGGATATCAAATAGAGAAGATCATTCCTCTACAACTGGTTGGGTATTCTTGCTTGGTGGAGGTGCTATCTCATGGGCATCTAAAAAGCAATCTTGTATAGCAAGTTCAACAATGGAATCTGATTTTATTGCATTGGTTGCTGCAAGCAAGGAAGCTGAATGGTTAAAGAATTTTATTTATGAGAGTCCATTCCATTGTGGAGGAAACCGATTTCGCCATTATCTATCCGCTGTGATAGTGTTTCTACTTTGAGTAAAGCTTATAGTCAAGTTTCTAATGGTAAATCGAGACACATTGATGTTAGACATGGGGTGATTAGAAATATAATAATGAATGGTGTGATTTCGATTGAGTTTGTAAAATCACAACAAAATTTGGCGGACCATCTCACTAAGAGTTTGGCGTGAGACTTAGTGCACAAGTCTGTTATAGGGATGGAATTAAAGTCCTTGTGAATTCTTATGAATGAGACACCCAATTCCCCTCTAATACAATGTTAGAGGTTGAATTCAATGATGAAAGCTTATTTATATGAATTGGAACACACATTATACCCATCCCAAGGTATGTGTGTTTGAACCTGTAGAGACCAGGATGAATTTGATTTCTTAATGATTCTTTTGATAAAATGTATACATGTACATGAATAAAAGAATCACCTATATGAACGTGAAGTGTAGCCGCACTTTAAAGAGCTTGGGACTTGGCTTTCATACGATCAAGAATGGATTGGGATACACAGCTTTATAATTAGTGTCAAGTTATTTTGTTTTAGATGATTATAAAACTAATTTGTATATTATCTTCATATATTCAAAAGAGTTGTTGGGTTCAATCTTTAAGATACCTTGATTTCTCGAATGTTTGAAATGTGTAGTATACTAACATGAAAATTCAATCGTATCGATATTTTCATTTATGCATTAGTTTCGTTTCTTTTGTTTTTAAGTTTGTTAATTCAAGGTTACACTAAAATAGGGGAGGATTGTTGGTGATTATATCACCAAATATATTTTAGTGTAATGAACTTAACAAGTGTTTCAAGAATAATGTTTTAGTTATAATACAAGTTAAGAGGTGCGGGAGTACACACTTGTATTTACTAAAAATTATTAGTACTGAACCCTAATCTACAATGTCAAGTCGAGGGTCCCAAGAAAAACGGCATATATCCGTTGGAAACTATTTTTCATTTATCCGTTGTTTGGATAAGTTAAGGAAAACGACATATATTTTTGCAACATAGAGAAAAGGACGAACTCTTCTTCTTCATCTTCATCTTATCAAAGGAAAACGACATATATCCATTGGAAACTGTTTTTCATTTATCCGTTGTTTGGATAAGTTAAGGAAAACGGCATATATGTTTGAAACACAAAGAAAACGACGAACTCTTCTTCTTCGTCTTAATCTTATCAAAATTGATTCTGATTTTATGCCTAAAATCAGAATTGTTGCTTCAGGAATTATCCCAGTTTGGATTTCGTGATACCCAAGGCATATAGGGTCGAAATATCAAACAAAGAGAGTATTTACACGATTCTTGTTTGTGATCCAGATTTCCCATAACCTTATTCCGAATGCCCCAACAATAACATATCAAAATGATTGGTTTTGAAGAGCTTGGCCAGTTTAATGTTAAATCGTATAAAAAAAAGTGAATAAATATATACAAAAAGAATAGTTCACTACCATACAAAATCATTTTCCCGTTAATAAATAAAATGATGTCAAATTCCACAAAAAACCATTATAGTTTTTTTTTTTTTTTTTTTTTTGTTTTTTTTGTTTTTTGTTTAGCAACCTAAACACTTTTTATATTTTAACCAAGAGTTTATTTAAAAACAACATTTTTTTTCTATTAATGAGTTGCAAAAAACGATCAGAAGATTAGTTTTTCGTTGAAGATAGGTTTCTTAAAAAAGTTCAGAGTTTTAATGGTAAAACCGAAAAGATAATTTTCTTCGAGTGGTTAAGTAAAACAAATACAAAAATAAGATAGTTTTTAGAATTCAAAGTTTATGTAGTAGTTTCTTCGAAAATAAAAAAATAAAAAAATAACTCTATAAAAAAGGGGGGGGGGGGATTGGTGGTTAAAACGGAAAAAAATGTCAAAATACAGTTATTTTAAGATTTTACGATTTTAATATCGTGTAAACGAAAAGTGATTTCAGTCATACTAGGATATATACGAAGCAAGATCTATATTGGGATCTTAGGATCCGGACTAGGATCTTAAGATCTTTAAACCAATATGTCATACCTCTGTAGTCTTGTTTAAATAGCTAAAGCTCAAAAATTCGTTCATACAACTTAAAGTCGAGCATCACATGTCATACAAGGAAAAACGTTTCATTGAGAATCGTCATTGCATACATTTCATCTTGAATTAGATAGAGCATCATCGCACGCATGTTATTCTGTATATGATTTTATGTTTTTAGTTGTATATGATCACAATTATCTTGATTTTTCTGCTTAGACATTTTCTTCCTACTTTTTTAGGTTTGTTGCCGTACGAGTTATGTTTCATGCTAAAAATGTTTAAAATAATTCCACCATCTATGTCTTAATCAATATCAAATTTAATGAGTTTTGCACAAACAAGAACATTGCAAACAACTTTGAAAACTATTTCATTTTTGGTAGAATCTTTCAATCTGGATCCTATCTTGCAAAATATAAATCAATCTTAGGTAAGATCTTGCGAAATACAAAACATTCGTATGTAAGATTCTGATCTTTACAACCTTGATAGTGAGGATTCAAAATTGTTTAATTCATATTTCATATGATCTTTTTAAAAATTATTCCAATCACGATGAAGGATTTTTTTGTAATTTTTACTAGAGCTCAATATTTTCACAGCTTGAAAAAGGTTTTTCTTAAAACAAAACAAAAAAAGGGTGAAATCTAAATCTTCTATGCATAAAAAGAAATTAAATATCCTCTTATATTTTAGTACTACTATCCTCCTACCCATATTAGATGGTGACAAGTATATTAAAATATTATCAATTTGGATAAATAGGAATAAAATATAAGAGGATATTTAATTTCTCTAAATTAAATATTTTTAGCAAGATTTGATAGGAATAGAAATAATTTATAGTGGTTAATGTCAACAAAAAAAAGTTCAGATCTTCATCCCTTTTTAAGAGACTTTTGCCATATTAACCTTCTAGGAAGTCAATAAAAATACTTATAAAACTTTTGGCTAATCGATTATGATATGTTATTTCTTTGGTTATCAGTTCAGAGCAATCTACTTTATTTAAGACACACTTGAAGCGGTTAAGCAAAAGAGGATGGTTTTAAAAATTGATTTTGGGGGAAAAAATATTTGGTTAATTGGAAGCATTTAGAGTAGATTTTGGTTTGATGTGTTTTCATAAGAAGTGGAATCGATGGGTCCAAGGATGTCTATTTTTGCTTTGACTCTTTATAATGTGTCTATTACAGGAGAATTTCATATTTCAGTAAGACATTGTCAATAAGATCATTTATCACTTTTCATCTTTATAGAAGGCTTACATGTTGCATTACCATAATAAAGAAAAAAAGGTTTCTATAGGGGAGTTTGACTAGTGGAACATGGATTTGATGTGTAATATGTTCCACCTCTTTCATTAATGACACTATATTTTTAGGGAATGATCCGAACGGTATACAAGAGACACTATTAGGATTATTCATTGTTTTTATTTAGCCTATGGGGTTAAAATTAGAGGGGGTTCTGATACGGAAAAAAAGAGTGTTTATAGCTTATTACTTATTCTCATTGTTATAAGCTAAGTTTAAGTGTTTGGATAGGTAACATTAAAAATCAGCTTATTGGGGGTGAGGATAAGCTAAATAAGCTAACTTTAAAAAACATCTCTCTTGCTTATAGCTTATAGCTTATTTCTAATCCAAACACTTTTGCAAAGGTTGTTTTCTCACACCGCTATAAGCTAATAAGCAATAAGCTAATTTATCCAAACACCCTCTTAATTTGGTGAATGTTATTATTATTATTATTATTATTATTATTATTATTATTATTATTATTATTTGTCGTTGTTGTTATTATTATTGTTGTATGGTGAGGGTCGGTTATGGTTATGATTATGAAGAGATGGTGTCAACGATAAGGGATAATCTCCTTTATTTTTATATTGATTTTATTCTTTATTATCATGTTGTACCTTCCTTTTTTATCTTCTCATTATTTGTATTTATGTGCCCTATAATCTTTTGTAAAATGTGTGAAAAGAATTGGGGTTATATCTCTCATATGGTATTAGCCTAACAAAAGATCCTTCTTCTAAAAAACCCTAACCACGCCTCTTTTTTTCTACTGCTTTTTTTTCCGCCCCTGTTCTCGATCTCCATGGCAATAAAACATAATCTCCTTATGAAAACTCTTTCTTGATATACTTACTATTAAGCTCACCTCATCCAACTATCTATTATGGAGAAATCAGATTTATCCCCTTCTCTCTCATCAAAAACATCTAAGCCACATCGATGGTTCTTCTTTTTCTCCCTCACCATCTGTTACCACTGATAGCAAGGACTCTCTGAAACCTGAATATGCATCGTGGCTTGAAAAAGAACAAAGAGTCATGCTCCTTATTCAATCTTCATTAACAGAAGAAGCCATTGTTGAAGTTATTGGCATTCAATCATCTCAAGACTTATGTATAACTCTCGAACGTGCCTACAATCATCACCCAATTGAACGAACTCAGAATCTTCGGGATGCCCCGTCAATTAAAGAAAGGCATTCTATATGTTTCAGACTTTACAAAAAAAAGTTTAAATCTCTGTATAACCACCTCGCAGCCATCGCACAACATGTTGATAATGTGGACAAGATCTATTAGTATGTATGTGGTTTCAAACCAACTTTTGAGGCATTCTCCATCGCACAAAGGGTTGTTTACCCACCTCCTTCTTTTATAGATCTTGTCTCCAGGGCTGAAGGACATAAACTATTTTTACTTTCACTACATGGTTCTGTTCCAACCATAAAAACTTTTACTACTCAACATCAGTCTAATCATGGTTGAGGATCCATGTCTAGAGACTGTGGACGAAATCGTTGAGGTTTTTCTTGTGGTCAAGGTCGTGGTAGGCGTCCTCTTTACTGTCAGTTATGTAGAACTGACGGCCATTATGCATCCAGCTGTCCTAAACTTGCTACTTTTCAACAACAAGCTACAAATTATAGTGATGCTAATCTTGCTAAAGCCTTTCAATCAACCTATAGCATCTCTGATAAGTCGTCTATGGGGCTATGACTCATATGGTCCCTTCAACGTCTCATCTAGATCAAGCACAACCCTATACGGGTCATGACAAGGTGGTTTTCGGTAATGGTAATATTCTGCCTATCTCTCACATTGGGACTGCAAATATTTCACCAAATATTTCTTTAAAAGATATTTTGGTCGTTCCCAATTTATCCAAGAAGTTACCTTCCATAGGCAAACTAACAAATGATTATCCCATTTATGTCTTATTTTCTTGCCAATCTTTCACTATCCAGGACCGAATGACAGGGAAAATTTTGGGGAAAAGCAGACTAGGGATGAGAATTTGGCCCGAAAAACCGAATCGAACAGAAATTAGGCCCGAATAAGCAATTTGATTCGGGTTTTGGGTATCTATTTATGCTTATTCGATTCTCAGGTTATTCAGTTTGGGTTAACCAAACTAGAGCTTATTCGGTTCTAAATACCCAACCCAAATAAGCATTTCTCCTCTCCTTTCTCTGATCGACAAAAATCAAAATCTGTTGGATTAGGTGTCTAAGCCCATAAGTATAATTGGTATGTACTTGACCCGATAGTAGCATGATCGTTTTGGGTTGCCTTCACCATAGCAATTTGATAGATGGATAATTAAGAAAGTGGTTAATTATGATCTATTAATATATTATAAGAATAATATATTAATTGAGAAATCATATAATTTATTTAGTATTGATCAAGAATTACTTTTGGAATTAATTTAGTGATCAAAAGAGACTGATTAAATTAACGGGGACTGATTAGGTAAATCAGTAATACTTATAGTTTGGGCTAATGATCCATATTGATTAGGTATGGACGAAATCTTTGTGAGGGTCCATGAAGATTTCGTCCAAGGGCCTTTCAAGAGGGTTATTGGATTGCTTAAGGCCTAAGCAAATGAATTAGGGTTTCTAAGGTTAAAACCCTAATGATCTTACACTATAAATAGACCCCCTAGCACTCCCAAAATCGGCCACTATGCTTTTAAGAGAAACCCTAGCCGATTTTAAGTGTCTCCTAACCTCTCTCTCATAATCCTCCATTGCTCTAGGTGTTTGTGACTTATTAGAGGTATCATATTTGAGGTACTAAGCTCTCGAAGGTTGAAGATCACTAGCTACAACAAAGAGGTATTCTTCTAACTTGTTTTTATGTTGTACTTCTCAAAAATTGTATGCTAGATTAGGGTTCATGCTTTTGATATTCAATATTGCATGTATAACTTGAGAAAACCTAGATCTAAAGCATTAGGGTAGCATGTGCACCATAGGATTGTTGTAGTGCTCAAAACTAATCAAAATCATGATTCACTCTTCTGTCCTCATCGTTAGAAAAAACGCTATGCTCGTTCTCGTCATTTCGAAATCGACCAATCTTCTTATTTATTTCCAAACTCGAAATCACTTTTGTCGATCCTTCCTCTTGTTTCAAACTTTCAAAAATCAACCCTTTTAATTGTTTATAAGGATTCACGAATTCTTACTTTGTCAAGTCATGGAAAATTGGGCTCCAACTCAAGAAACTGAAGTAAGAAATTAATTCTCATTATGTTAATCTACTATGTAAATGTTATTCTTTCAATGTGTTATTGTGTTGTGTTAGTCTTTGAATGTTTTACACTGATGTATTAAAGTACATTGGTTTTCTATTATTCGGGTTATAGAATCCTAATACGGTTTATTCGGTTTTTTTCATTTATATTAGGTCTTTAATCATCTTGTACATCTTATTTGGGTTATTTGGGTAATAACCGAACCGAACTAATTAATTCCCGAACCAAACCGAACCGAGCCGAGCCCGTATTGGTTATTTGGTTTGGTTTTTGGTTTATGCAATTACCCTTATTCGGTTTTGGAGTTATTCGAGTTCAAATCGGTTTGGTCGAGTTCCGACCCGAATTACACCCCTAAGGCAGAAATGAGCATGGTCTTTGTGTTCTCAGTCCGACATTTCAATTCTCAAGTATTCGTGGCCACAACTTTTAAACTTTGGGAATCTTTTGAATTATGGAACACTATATTATGCCATACACATTATGATACTATTTCTTTTTTGAACAAGAATGGTTGTTTATTTGTGACCTCTATTTTACCTAAACTGGGTGTTTGTTCTTCTTGTCAGATTTCCAAACAACACGTTATCTTTTGACAATAATGAGAAACGGGCTATTCATGTTTTAGATATGGTTCATTGTGATTTGTAGGGACCGGATCCAATTCCCTCTAATGATGGTTTTCATAATTATGTAATTTTATTGATGATTCCTCCCATTTCACTTGGTTTTATCCTCTTAAAGCCAAAAGTGAGTTTCCTCAGGTTCTAAAAACTTTTCTTGCTTTTGTGCAAACTCACTTATCCACCAAACTAAAGATATTTCAAAGTGACGGTGACAGTGAATTCTTGTACAATTAGGTGCGGACTTTATTTAATGAAAATAGCACTTAACATTAAATTCCATGTCCCCACACGCCTCAACAAAACAGTAGTGCAAAATGTAAACATTGACATGTCATAGAAACTGGTCTTGCAATGCTATTTGGTGCTCAATTTCCCACCTCTTTTTAGGTTGATGCTTTTGCCACCGCAACCTAAATTATAAATCGGTTACCATCCGAATTCTTGAATAATCAATCACCATTTGAACTGGTTTATGGTTTTAAGCCTAACTATGACAATCTTTCGGTCTTTGGTTGTCAGATTTATCCATACTTTCAAGATTATTCTACTCACAAGCTTACACCCCGCAACATACAATGTGTATTTCTCGGTTATAGCTCCCGTTACGAAGGATATCAGTGCATGGATCCTAACACCTCACGCGTGTTTATTACCTGAAATGCCACATTTGATGAAGTTTGTTTTCCCCTTTCATATAATTCTTCATCAATAGACCTTGAAAAGCTTCTTATTACTGCATATAATGAAGATTTTCCCATGCCATCTATGCCAACAACCCTAAATATGGATTCATCAATGAAATCTCACCCATCCACTACCCCCAGCTCTATTTGTGTCGATCCAATAGTTCCGGCTCAACATCAGGATCATCCTATCTTTGCTGACCCGTCGAAGCCTCTTTAAGATCACCAACAAATGCCAACCATACCCAACTTTCAACCCCCGCCGATTACATCTACCTCAGCGCCAAGCATAACTGCTACATCAGTTGAACCCTCGCCTTCCGTTCACCCGATGCAAACTATATCCAAAGTTATTATATTTAAACCAAAACATCATGCAGATATTTCCATTGTTACTTCATCTCGTCTGCACCATGCTTTTTTTTACTACAAAAGAGCCTCGAGGTTTCAAAATTGCTTCAAAATATCCCCTTGTGGCTTAAAGCTATAACAGATGAAATAAAAGCCTTACATCAGCAACAAACCTAGGAACTAGTTCCATAACTGTAACATCCCAAAAATCACAATAAATTTTTGACTTTTCATAAACAACCAAAAGCCATCATTGTTTACAAAACTAGTGTTTTTAAAATATTAGAGTATCCTAAAATCCAAATAACAAAAATCCGAAGGAATGTGCACGATCACACCTTCACTTTCCCACGATCCTCAGAAGTACTTGAAACAATAAACTAAAATGGTAAGACAAAGCTTAGTGTGTTCCCAAAAGTACCTACACACAATACATATATCATATACAAACAAGCATGTTGGGTCTACTCAGTCATCGGACTGGAATACCTATGTGTCCACAGCTATCGGGCTGGATTACCCCCAACCCATTCAGTCATCGGACTGGAATACGAATATACCACGGGTCCACTCAGTCATCGGACTGGAATAACCTTAGGTTCACCAACATCAGGCTGGAATAGCCCCAGTCTTTTGACCCACACACATAGTAGTAAAGTCTCAACCTAAAACCATAACATGTCAACATATACATAACAAGAGAGCACATAACCAATCAATAAACAAACAAGCAAATCTACATATCACTACTGCATAACAACATCCTATATATCAGGACACAGATCTACCAGACAACTACAAAATAGCAACATCCTATATACCAGGATATATAACCTAGTTGGTCGGCATTGGTGCCTTCGACCTACAAGACGGTGAGGAAAAGCTCACCTTCCAGTCTAACGAATTGTTGAACAAAACTCTGCATCGAATAACAGCTCTATAGGTCACCTATTCAACAGATAGAGACTAAGGCTTAACTATAGCTCAACATACCCAAAATAACCTTAAGTCAAACTTGATCAACCCTGGTCAAAGTCAGTGACCCTTAATGACCATTAATAAATATGTACAAAAATAATAGTTCACTAACATACAAAATCATTTTCCCCATTAATAAATAAAATGATATCAAATTTGTGACAACCCGAAATTTCCATTTCCGTACAAAACATATCAAGTCAATAGAGGTTAAAACGGTTATAGAGAATTTCCAGACTTTTAGGTATAAGTTTGAGTATTTCAGGATTTACACTTAAGGAGATATCAGGAGAGTGGATGCACTAGTGTTTTGTGCAACACTGTTATTCTAAAACTCTATGATATTAGAGTTCATTGGATGAATAAAAATATTTTCTGCCAAAAATCCCAGGACTATATATAGGATTCTGAACCATATTTATTCATTAGTTACATTTCCAACTAGAGAAAAGCCGAATTCTCTCTCAAGGATCTTCGGACTTTCATTCCAAAAAGTGAGTACTTCTATCTAGTGTTGTTTTAAAGCTTCTTATATGCTTAATACACTAGAAATCATAGGAAAACACTAAGATCTGAGAGTTTACCGCCCAAGAACACCTTGGGGAGTAAACTCTTTTATAAGGGCCAAAGTGTGCCTAATGTCCCTCAAAGCCTTGGAACTCAACCTAGAAACTACAATGACATGTTTAGACCACAAAATCATTAAGAAACAAAGGCTAGAAGTGAGTTCACGGCCAAGGATGTTCTTGGGCCGTGAACTCCATTTTTAGGTGCCAAAACACCCTAAAAGCCTTCCTTAAGCCAAGAGACTAGTTTAGACATGTACCCTAATGAGTTTAGGACTAGCAAACACCCTTAAAACACCAAGAGTAAGGTGTTCACGACCCAAGAAGTTCCAGGTCCGTGAACTCCAAACAATAGTGCCAAATGGTGCTATAAACTCTTCTAAAGCCTTGTACAATAGCCGAGTTTAATTCCTAGTTAAATTAGGGACTTGAAAACACCAAAAACACCCTCCCAAGGGAGATTACGGCCGTAATCTGCAAGGGATATGGTCCCAAGGACGTAAACTCCTAAAAGGAGTTATATAATGCCCTAAACTCTTCCATGGACCAAGCCATTAAGTAGAAATGCTTCTTAGGAACTTATAGAGCATCAAACATCAAATGGACGTATAAGTATGAGCTCACGGTCATAAACTCATGAGTTTATGACCATAAACTCATTTAGTAGTGTCATTAGGGTCGTGAACTCCCTTATGGAGTTTTCCTTGAGCCCTACACACAATAGCTTCCCCTACAAACACTTAAATGCAATCCTAGAGGCTAATAAAATTTGATAAAGGTGTTTAGCATGTCCTAGGGTGTCTTGACTTGTTTATTAGTTGTTTATAGAGTAATTTGTTACATATATGTGATATTATATGTTAACTAGGATCATAGAGTGTGTTCAAGACTTCACTTGACACCTAGCAGTCCTACGTCTTCAGTTCATCCGTATCACCCACAACAGGTGAGTTCATACCCCCTTAATCAATGTTCTAAATGTTTTTAAATGTTTTATGTGGGGGGGGGGATACAAGTAGAGTAATGAAGTAAAATCATGCTAGTTATTATATCAATCACAGGTGATTAATAACCAGCATTCAAATGATTTACTACTCATTAGCCATTTTACCAAATAGATATCTTCAAATGTTTTTCATAAATGTTTTATATGTTTAAAACTTCTTATTTTACAGTGTATGTTTCATTTAAAACTCCTTTACAATCGTGTTTCCACCAAATGCTTTCTTAATACTAAAACTGTTTATCAAACCCATGCTTTCAATCCGTTTTATAAATTGACATCAAGTCGATCTTTTCTTAGATAAGAATTATGTTAAAAGGTTTTACAAAACTTAGTTTATGCTTTTATATTATCAATTGCATGCCTATGTATGTACAGTTATATAAGCAATTTTTAACAGACTTAGGAAGGCCTACTCGCCCTATTTCCTTTTCGCCGTTGAGATGTGGTCTGTTGGGACATCGAGTATTCGTATGAAGGTCATTTAAATATTAGTTATATACCATGTGTAGATATATAGTCATAAAGGTTCTTCCAGTTCAGTTCAATACCCTTGGGTAGCAAGGGTACACTCCCATGTTCATACATACCAGTTACATTACTAGTAAGCTACCATATGGGTAGTTTAGGAAGATACTAGAACTATTACTAGAACGCGATATCATACAATGAGTCAGTTCATTCATGAGTCAATACTTGCTAGATAGAGAGAGAACACTCGTTACAGCTAGTACACATAGTACATTACTTTACATGCTAGACAGAGAGAGAACACACATTACAGCTAGCACACGCAGAACATTACAGTACATTAGTATACTATTACATAGATATGTTTACATGATTACGCTTACATGAGTACGTTTACATATATACGTTTACATGAGTGCGTTTACATATACGATAATAGGACAGACATCACTAGGTGCTATAGCATAGAACAAGTTCAGGATCTAACTATACCGATGAATCACAACGCATTGTGATAGTTATATCGGGTATACATGATCATAGTAATGTGGATGTTCACGGCTTGCATACATGCAGGGGTTGTGTGTAGGTCCGAAAATCTCTTTGACATGGAGCGTCTAGCCTAGGATCTAGCCATCACATTATGCCTTATCCCTCAAATAAGGCAATAGGAGTACAGAAGTAGTCACTTATTACAAATACTACAGTACTTATAAGAATTACTCTAGACTTAAGGTAATTAGTACGGTGGTAGTTCAACACTACACCATAGTACTATGTCATTTTCCCATTACATTCACTTCGTGAACATTCACACGACGCACGGTAATGTAGAAACTATATTTTTGGTTAATGATAGTCAGATTTGGGAAAATCACACACACTTACAAGAGATACACACACAAACACTAGATGCCTTGGTAGAAGGATACGATTAGTAGGAAACATAGGGCTTCCTAGGATCATTCAAAACCTTTTCAATACTTACAGTTCATATACAATTTCAATACTTACAGTTTATATATATTTTCAATACTTACAGTTCATATACATACAAATACTTACATACAAATTAAGACACAAAATACTTATGATCTCACCAACTTTAAAGCTGATACTCTCTTTCAAAATAACTTGTATCCTCAGGTCAACCCTAGACAGGTACCGATGCAAGGTTGATAGAAGATGGTGCTCGTTCAAGACTCATCTTTCTTTTTGATTTATACTTTAGTGTCTATTATAATTTGACAGAACACACTTGTATTAAAATTATATTATTAATGCAATGGATGATGTTGTTGCTTGTTTACTACCTTTCATTGTTGTGATACTGTACATGACGTCCTCTACCCCAGAACGTTTCCGCCGTTCATGGTTTTGGGGTGTGACAAAATTCCACAAACTATAGTTCATTTTTTGTGTTTAAAAACCAAAACACTTTTTATATTTTAACCTCTAAGAGTTTATTTAAAAACAACATTTTTTTCTATTAATGAGTTGCATAAAACGATCAGAAGATTAGTTTTTAGTTAACGATGGGTTCAAACTTTTAATGGTAAAACTTCTAGAACCATGAAAACAAAAAAAATTTGGTCATACTAAAATCTATATGAAGCAAGATCTATACTGAGATTTGAGGATCCCGACTAGGATCTTAAGATCTTTAAATCGTTAAGTCCTACCTCTGTAGTCTTGTTTAAATAGCCAAACCTCAAAAATTCGTTCATACAACTTGAAATCGAGCATTGCATGTCATACAAGGAAAAACTTTTCATTGAGAATTGCCATTCCATCCAATCATCTTGAATTAGATAGAGCATCATGGCACACATGTTATTCTTTTTATGATTTTATGTTTTTAGTTTTATATGATCACAATTATCTTGATTTTTCTGTTTTGACATTTTCTTCCTAGCTTTTTAGGTTTGTTGTAATAGAGAGTTATGTTTCTATGCTAAAAAAGTTTAAAATAATTCCACCATCTATGTTTTAATCAATATCAAATTTAATGTGTATTGCATAAACAAGAACATTGCAAACAAATTTGAAGACTTTCATTTTGGTAGAATCTTTCGATCATATCTTGCAAAATATAAATCAATCTTAGGTAAGATCTTGAAAATACAAAACAATCGTATGTAAGATTCTAATCTTTATAACCTTGATAGTGAGCATTCAAAATTGTTTAATTCTTATTTCATGTGAACTTTTTAAAAATTATTCTGATCAGATCTTCATCCCTTTTTAAGAGACTTTTGTCATATTAACCTTCTAGGAAGTCAATACAAAATACTTATAAAACTTTTGGCTAATCGATTATGATATGCTATTTCTTTGGTTATCAGTTCAGAGCAATCTACTTTATTCAAGACACACTGGAAACGGTTAAGCAAAAAAGGATGGTTTTAAAAATTGATTTTGGGGGAAAAAATATTCGGTTAATTGGAAGCATTTAGAGTAGATTTTGGTTTGATATGTTTTCATAAGAAGTGGAATCGATGTATTCAAGGATGTCTAAGTTTTCTTTGACTCTTTATAATGTGTATATTATAGGGGAATTTCATATTTGAGTAGGAATTTGTCAATAAGATCATTTATCACTTTTCATGTTTATGTTCATTTTTGTCATAGAAGGCTTACAAGTGGCATTACCATAAGCAAAAAAAAAGGTTTCTATTGAGGAGTTCGACTACGGGAGCATGGATTTGATATGTAATACAAGAGACATTATTAGGATTATTCATTGTTTTTATTTAGACTTTGGGGTTAAAATTAGAGGGTGGTTGGATAGGGAGAAAAAAAGTGCTTATAACTTATTGCTTATTCTCACCGCTATAAGCTAAGTTTAAGTGTTTGGATAGGAAACATTAAAAATCAGCTTATTATGGTGGGGATAAGCTAAATAAACTAATTTTAAAAAGCATCCCCCTTGCTTATAGCTTATAGCTTATTTCTAATCCAAACACTTTTTCAAAAACTGTTTTCTCCCATCGCTATAAGCTAATAAGCAATAAACTAATTTATCCAAACACCATCTTACTTTGGTGAAAGTTATTATTATTATTATTATTATTATTATTATTATTATTATTATTATTATTATTATTATTATTATTATTTTTATAAAGTCATTAGGGTTTCCATTAATATTGGATATGGTTTAGCTGTCTTCATATATTTTCTTGACAATATTCAATGATCTTGATATTACCCTAATACTGCTCTAGTTTACACTTATGATTCTAAAAAGGTTTGTAACACCCCAAGTTCAGAAGCAAGAGTTCATGGGTGTAAAGTGTTTTTAGAAGGATGGACTCGACGAGTTGGATTTATGACTCGTCGAGTCGGAGCGTGAGAAGAGCATGTGATAAGTGGTCTGACTCGCCGAGTCAGCGGCTGGACTCGACGACTCAGTGCTGGAAGAGGGAAACCCTAATCTTAGGGTTTGCACCCTTTTTGAAGGACTTAATGTCCTCCCCTCAGCCCCCTTACTACCCCCTGAGATCCAGAAACCCTAAAATCATGAGTGAAAGTCCTTGGAAGCAATTTGGAGCTTAGATAAGTGATTTGGTGAAGAGATCTTGAAGATCAAGGAGCTTGGATCAAGGAGATTTGTGGAGATTCGACTTATTCTTCAGTGGGAGGTCGTTTTGGAGGTAATGAATCATTATCCTTGGCCTTCTCCTTTCTAGAACCATCTTTCATGGAGTTTTAGGGTTTGTTTGGAGATAATATGATGAGATCTTGGTGCATGAGTTAGATCTGGAGCAAAAAATCCAGACCTGAGTTCTATTTGGATCAAATATGTAGAAAGCCCTTCTAATTGCTACGCAAAAGCCATTCCCTATGAGTTAAGTTCCCTTCTAGCTTGGTTTTTGGAATTATGGGACATGAAGCACGTAAAGGTAGCAACTTTATGTTGCTAATGCACTCTAGGGACCCATATCTATTGTTTGGAGCAAAGGAGTAGATATGTATCTTTTGATTATGGGAATACCCGTATCAACTCAGCGAGTCTGGGAGATGACTCGACGAGTTGACCTAGGGCTTCAGGCCTTGTGTCGCGTAGTGACTCGGCAAGTCGCATGGGTGAACTCGGCGAGTCATATGATGATGATCTTGGACTAGACGAGTGGAAGAACAACTCCAAGAGTCTGATGAAGATTGTCGTGGACTCGACGAGTCGGTTCTTGGACTCGGCAAGTCACGACGCAAAACCCCCAACCTCTTCTGGTTAGACTCAGAGCAGTGAGTTGAGTGGTGACTTAGTGAGTTGGATAGGTTAGGACTATTGTTGAACTCGACGAGTCATGGGGTGACTCGGAGATTTGAGTCGTGTTATGAGAGTTTCCTGAGTTTAGGAACTCGGCGAGTCAATGGGTTGACTCAGCAAGTAGGGTCAATCAGGAAGGTGGACTTTGACCAGTTTGACCTTCAGGGGTATTATGGTAATTTTTGGTTATTTATGTCATTGGATCATTGATGATTATAGATGTTGGAGTTGGAGGCAGTGCTTCGGGTTTCTGCTTTCGTGATTCGGTTCGGAAGTGGCAAGGCACCAAGGCCGACCCTTTATCGGATGGAAATCCGAGTATTTGTTTGATATGTTTTTGAGTTGCTAGATCTGCATCCTGGTTTTAGGAAGGTGTTGTGTTAGTGAACTGGTTAAGGTTGGTATCCTGGTATGTAGGGTAATGTTATGTTACTGACTGGTTAGGTCGGTATCCTGGTTAGGATGTTGCTATGCTGCATGATCTGATAGATTCATTTGTTTGGCTGAGGATTTTTATGTGATTAACTGTTTTATGTGCATATGATTGTTTGGATGGGGTTGGGTTAAGGCGGGTCCTGCTTTGTGTTGTAGGCCAACATACCCAGGGCGGACCAGATAGAACGAAGGCCCAGCAAGCGGTCCGGATAGGCTGAAGGCCCCAAGAGGGTGGTCCAGACGTGCCGAGGCTCGAAGAGTGGACTAGGCGGACTGAAGGCCCGGTGCGGACGGACCAGTCATACTGTAGACTCAGAGAGTGAACCACATGGATTAAAGGCACGGTGCGGGCGAACCAATCACACTGTAGACTCGATATACATGGCTAGACTCGGAGAGTGGACTAGATGGACTGAAGGCTCGGTGCGGGCGGACCAGTCACACTGTAGACTCGATATGCATGCCTATTCTGTATTGAGATATGATATGAGTATGGTTATATGTGATTGGTATTTTGGGGGTAACTCACTAAGCTTTCAGGCTTACAGTTGTAGTGTTTTGGTTTCAGGTACTTCAGGAGATCGTGGCAAGACGAAGGCGTGATCGTACCGCTCTTCATACTTCATGATTTTGTGATTTGGTTATGGGGATACACTGATGTTTAAACTCTTTTGAAAACAAATTGTAATAATATAATGGCTTTTGAATGAATTAAATTTTTTTAAATTGGTGCAAATTTTCATGAGTGTTACAAGTTGGTATTAGAGCCTTGGTTTGAGTGAATTGGAGGAACACTCGTGTGAATCCAGTCTCAAATCAAGGAGGGATTTTCGAAAGTGGTTTTCAAAAGGTTTTTCAAAATAAGTAAAGGAGGATGTAGAGGGTACGATCAGCCAGAGCCAGTAAGTAGACCCCAAAATACCATACAAGTTATTTGATTATGTGATATGTTAGAATAGCATGCTAGTACTAGGATAGGGATATTCAGGGATTGCATGATAGAATTGCCTGATTATGTGATGCCTACTAGCCTAGGGTTTCCCATTCAGCTTTCCTCTAGGAGTGAGGATTGAGCGCTCGCTGTGTGTGTGTATATATGGTTAGGGTGTTGTGATGATACTTGAGACAAAATATGGGTATGTGTGGAAGGTAGTATGGGCCCGTAATACTAAAAGAACATGACCCATACGCGTATCAAGGAAGTCACAACTCTCTAGGGCATCAGTTATGAGATACTTCCCCGGGTGGGTATGTGATGTATCTAAGGGTTTAGTTGGTATATTGCAGTATGGCGATTACGAGGCGTTTCGGGGCAGGATCCAGTTCAGGATCGGGATCAGAAGAGGGTGATCATGATAGACCAGTACCCCCTGAGGTCATTGGTCAGATGAGTACGAATGAGTTGGATGCCAGGATTCGTGAGATCCTGCATGATGAGGTTGCTGCGATGTTCCGGGCTGAGTTTCCAGAGATGTTTGGGTCGATCAGGACCGCCATGGTTGAGTACTTTGATGAGCGCTATGAAGCTCTTGCGGCAGCTACAATGACTGTAGTAGCGGCAGGGGGAGGAACCGGTCGAGGTTTTCAGTATCGGAACTTCGATAATACGAAGCCCCTACCTTTGATGGAGTTCAGGATCCTATCATTGCTATGAGATGGTTGTCAGATGTGGAGGGTTGTTTCTTCACGTGTTCATGGACTGCGGATCAGAGGGTGAGGTGTGCTCTGAATCTTTTGAGGCTCGAAGCGAAGTATTGGTGGAGGTTGACTACGGGATCTTATTCTGATACGCATCAGGCTGCGGTTATGTGGGATCAGTTCCGGGAAATGTTCAGTACTCGTTATGTTCCGCGGGTTGAGAGAGAGAGAGAGAGAGGTTGGCTCAGGAGTTCCTGGAGCAGAATCAGGATTCAGAGTTGGTGACATAAATGACTAGGATGTTCATGGAGAGGGAAATGTTCTGCCCTAAGTTTTCTTTGGAGCAAGCTCAGATGTCCCGATATCTGAGTATGCTCAAGAGGGATATCCGACAGTTTGTGTCCACTCAGAGATGTGATACCTTATTAGAGTTGCAGGAGGCCACCAGGCGGCATGAGTTGGAGATTGAGTTGCAGTTGCGAGAGCAGAGGCAGGCCCTGGCATAGTCGCAGCCGGCACCGAAATGGTCCAAAACCGTTGACTCTAGGATTGAAGGTCAGAGCAGCCACACTTGTGAGAAGTATGGGAAGGGTCATGCTGGAGTTTGCAGATCCAGTGGTGCGTGTCGCAAGTGTGGAATAGAGGGGAATTATGCGAGGGATTTCCGTCAGTCAGCCCCGACTCAGGATATGAGGATTTGTTATCATTGTCATCAAGTTGGACACTTAAGGGTCAATTTTCCACAACTTGTTGCATAACCAGTGCAGGCTCCAGCACCGGCCAATTTGAGGATTACTGGAGGGGGTCAGGGTGGAGCAGAGCCTCCGAGGGCCCAGGGACACGTTTTCCAGCCTATGGCAGAGGAGGTCAGGACAGAGCCAGATGCAACTACAGATATGATTCTATCTTGTTATCTTGTTATTTGTGTGGCATTGTAAACATGTCTACCTTTCCTCGTATGATTCGTAGTATGATTGAGGATCTTAGTAGTTAAGAGTGGTAGTAGGTTAGTGTCCAGGAGGATTGATGATAGAAAGATAAGATATATGATCTCGTTGCTAGGAATAGCAGCTGCGATGTGAGAAGTGTTCAGTTGAGATTCGAACTTCCTTAGAGTTCGGTATGTGCGATGACGGAAGAGTTGTTTTGTAGAGGTTGCTCACTCTGGAGGGAATCAATTAATGGAGAAGGGGGACTATATCAAGTGGGTTCGATCGAGCCATGCCAGTTTTGTCACCGGTAGTTAGTAGTTGGTGCACTAAGTGGGGAGAAATGGAAAATTCTCAGATGAAACAGCAAGCACCCAGGGCAGGTTAGCTGTTTGGATTCAGCAGTGTCATTAGCCGAGAAGTGTGGTATGGTTAGAGCAGGTGATAGACACATGGGGCAGGGAACAGACCATGGTTTCAGGTAAGGTAGTTGATCGACATGAGGCATGGGATTAGGCCAGGGTAAAAAAAATTTATGGAACGGATCTGGAGTTCGGAACCCCTAGAGGGCTAGAATAGACTGCATGGGAGAGATTCCTGGGAAGAATGGTTCAGGGTGATGTACAACAGTTTTGAGCGGTCCGGATAGACTGAAGGCCGGTGGGAGTACCAGTCAGGTCGAAGGCTCGAAGAACGGTCCAGACAGGCTGAAGGCCTAGAAGGGTGGTCCAGACATGCTGAAGGTTCTGAGGGTGGTCCAGATAGGCTGAAGGCCTGGTAAGGCGGTCCAGTCATGTTGAAGACTCTGTAGGTGTTGGTAGGCTTGTATGCGGAGAATGAGTGAGTATGTCGCCGTGAAATAGCAATCGCTAAGGCTTGACCCTAAGTATTGATCATGATGATGGAGTTAGCTAAAGGCCGTGTATGGGCTTCATGAGCTGTGTGATCAGATTCGGAGTATATGGGAGTTAGGGAGTAGCAGTTGCTCTGCATGGGTGGTGTAGAGTGGAGTTTTAGCACCATGACACTTGTTGATGTGGTAAAGGTCGTTGAGTAGACTTTCTTGAAGAATTGAAGGGAAGGGTATGTGGCTCCGGGAAGGAGTGTTGGTCATCTGAAGGGAAAGCAGTAGTGTAAATGGATGATCAAAAGTATTTCAGTTATTGTTAATGAGCACTAAGATTGTACCAGTTGTATGGAAGCATACCTGTGTTGGGTGTCCGTTGAGGTTGTGAAATGATTAGCGCTGATGTTGAATCAGAGGAGTTTGGAAGTGATGCAAGGGTGGATCCTTGGGATCCAAGTATGGTTGTGGTCATGAGTTATGTATGTGGTGATGTCCCATCCTAGGGATGACTGGACCCATTGTAGGCATGCCTGGTTTTCCAACCCAAGGCTATTTGGACCAGGTACGATGTGTATATGCGTTATAGATGGGTGTTCATGGGAGTTGTGCGGAAGCTGTAGGAGGTATTATCATGTCAGCGCAATAAGGGATTTGATACAGGGAGCAACCAAGATGAGTTTCCATCAGTGCAATTTGATAGAAGTAGCGCCAGTTGGACAAGGGATAGCGGGTTAATGCTGGGTCAGGACCCGGTGGTTTATAATGGTATCCAGTTTTCGCAGGCGGCGAATGAATGCGTAAGACGGAAGTATGGTAGTATCATCAGGTGGCACTTAGTTGATGAGTGGTGTCACCAGAGAAAAGAAGCCGGTGGCCGACTGGAAGCAGTTGTCAGGACCCTACAGGGGAAGAGACGAATTTTATAGGGACTTGATAGTAGTTTTTGAAGGAATTTGGGCCCGTGTCAGATCGGTGGATGCATTGTGGGAGTATCATCTGGAATTGTGTGCTGCAGCGGTCTTCGAGGACGAAGCCTAATTTAAGTGCGGGAGAATTGTAACATCCCAAGTTCAGAAGCAAGAGTTCAGGGGTGTAAAGTGTTATTAGAAGGATGGACTTGGCGAGTTGGAGCTATGACTCGTCGAGTCAGAGCGTATGAAGAGCACATGATAAGTGGCCTGACTCGCCGAGTCAGTGGCTGGACTCGACGAGTCAGTGCTGGAAGAGGGAAACCTTAATCTTAGGGTTTGCACCCTATTTAAAAGACTTAATGTCCTCCCCTCAGCCCCTTACTACCCTTTGAGATCCAGAAACCCTAAAATTTTGAGTGAGAGTCCTTGGAAGCAATTTGGAGCTTAGACAAGTGATTTGGTGAAGAGATCTTGAAGATCATGGAGCTTGGATCAAGGAGATTTGTGGAGACTTGGCTTATTCTTCAGTGGGAGGTCGTTTTGGAGGTAATGAATCATTATCCTTGGCCTTCTCCTTTCTAGAACCATCTTTCATCGAGTTTTAGGGTTTGTTTGGAGATATTATGATGAGATCTTGGTGCATGAGTTAGATTTGGAGATGAAACTCCAGACATGAGTTCTGTTTGGATCAAATATGCAGAAAGCCCTTCTAATTGCTATGCAAAAGCCATTCCCCATGAGTTAAGTTCCCTTCTAGCTTGGTTTTTGGAATTATGGGACATGATGCACGTAAAGGTAGCAACTTTATGTTGCTAATGCACTCTAGGGACCCAGATCTATTGTTTGGAGCAAAGGAGTAGATCTGTATCTTTTGATTATGGGAATACCCGTATCAACTCGGTGACTCTGGGAGATAACTCTGCGAGTTGACCTAGGTTCTTTAATGACTGTGAGTCAACCATATATTATGCTTTCTATTTTTCATTGTGCTAGGTTTCAAGCGAATCCTCGAGAACCTCACATGACGGCAGTCAAGAACATATTCTGGTATCTAAAACGAATTTCCTCAGTTGGAATATGGTACCCATCGAAATCTGGCTTCTTTCTCCAAGCATTTTTGGATGCTGATCTTGGAGGATGTGGGCTAGATAGAAAGAGTACAACTGGAGGATGCCAATTTCTTGACAGAAAACTTTTCAGTTGGCAATACAAGAAGCAAACATGTGTTTCCTTATCAACAGTTGCACTGAATATATTTCTGCTACCTCATGCACTTCCTGATGGGTTTAATACAAACAATCCTATGTGTACATGCAACCCTAGCATTGGATCTATGTTTTCTCTATTAGATACACAACATTATGAACACATAATAAAACCCTAAAGATGATTACTATTATCGAAATTAACCAAGAAGGTTAGATTACATACCTCTTGTTGTTATATTGTAATAACAACTTAAATCTTCAAACCCTAAGTCTTGAAAGCAAGCACCACAAGTGTAGTGCCTCTAATGGCTCACAAACACCACAAGCAATTGGAGAAGATATATAGAGAGAAGAGAGAGAGGTGGAATTCAGCCCTTAGAACCCTTTAGGAAGCATGGACGAATTCATAAGCCTTAGGGGTCTTTATATAGGTGTGAGATTAGGGTTTCAGTCCTTATCCTTATCTAGTTGCTTGCCCACCAAGTAACAATAAGATAAGCCTTGAAAGCCCATATCTTTGGACAATTTCAAGGATACAAATCCTTTAGATTTCGTCCAACCCATATTAGGATAATCCTTACCCTACTTTGTAACTATCACATAATTACAATTCAGCCCCTCTAGTTTAATTAATTAAACTTGATCACAAAATTAATTCCTAATTAATTATTGACCAATATTAATTAAACAAATATGATTTCTCCTTTAATATATTATTCTTATAACATATTAATAAATAATAATAACCTCTCTCTCTATTATTTCTCCAGTCAAGTTGCTTTGGTGAAGGCAACCCAAAAGGACCATGCACAATCGGGTCAAGTTCTTACCAATTATGGTTACGGGCTTAGACACTAATCCAACAGTCTCCCACTTGGATAAGTCTAGTAACTAAAAATGTAAGTACACCTCGATTAGCAATCGTAGCTCTCAAAGACGCTGTCAAACTCTAATCTTATCAGTAACATGTCCTTCAGATAAGGGATCGTATATTCCTCCATTCTAGATATCGTATAGACACGAGACATGGATTGAAATCATTCTCTCAGTCTATGTGTTGTTTCTCGATATCCGATTTACGACGACTGACTAATTGAACAAATCAAATCAGCCCTAGCCCGGCCGAGCATTTACGTTTGTCATCACTAAATCATCGAGGGGCCCACATATATTACTTTTATCCCACTTTGGGTAAAAGGAATGGATAAACTTTGACTCAATGTTTTCTTGCACTAACTCACCAAATCACACACAACAATAACTTTTATAACAAGTTACTGGTGCGTTTACATATTATCAATGTGCAACCGATTCGCAAGATACAACTCACACATCTCGGTTTCAAGAATATAAGATATTATCGTCTCACCAATCGCTCGTGATAAAATCCATGAAGCGATATAGGTGAGCGTGGGTTTAATCCAATGCTCCAAATCATATTCATAAGCACTCATGAACGTCGTAGCAAACCTTTGCAATGTCTAATACGCTTTAGACAATCTACAACCAATTCATGATAGTCTTCATTCATACCTACTCCCAACACATGACCGACTATGGTCCGTTTGAATAATTCGATTATTCTTAATAAACTCAATTATTCTGGAAGTCAAAACATGCAAAGTAAAACACAAAGGTAATACTAATCCTATATGTTCCCAAACCCTTGAGTATAAATAAAACACCTTTATTTAATCACCATATTATTACTCATTATCCATTGTTTAACGTTTCAGATAATCAACTTTATAACTCGAATTATAACCACAATTGTCCCATGCTCCAAACATGCACACTTTGGTTTTCTATGGTCTATTACTTTGTGAAATAGATCAAGTGAACACATTTTCAATCATTCTCATTTAACAAATCCCAATTATTTATCATAAGCACAAGAATATCAAATTCTTGTCACTTATAGAATATGTCAAATTTTAATAATTTATGCAATGATCCTCTTGTGAAGTCACGGCACAAAATCACAAAGACTCGGCCATCGAAATCACAAGGTACTCTATCAAAATAGTTATAGAACTATTCTATAGATGTGATGTCTCTCACTCAAATTACATTCCTTGAACATCCTTTTGCATAAAATTTTCTAATCTAGACATAAATTCTTAATTTCCAACTCCCAATTATGGAAACATTTCCATATTTACCATATGACAACTCATTCTTAATAGAATCTTATCTATTCATAATAATGTCGATATGGTCCATTCAATGCCATACTTCCAACTACTCACAAGCAACCAATCCTCAGCGAGCTTTGGATCGTCCTTTGATAGTTGTTTAATTATCTTAGTCAAAACCGATTCTTGTCCTTTTTCCCTCTTAATGCGCTAGACATTTGGAAAAAATTAGAATGGTCAAATATTATAGCATTTGCAATCGATCCTATACCCGAAGCGTATGGGACACGATGCATAATGTCTTACATAAAGATATGATACTCTATCAATCTTTTGCCATAATATTTTATGTGTCACGTTCTTGCAATTTGATCTATGAAGAGGGACGCCATAATCATAATCAAAATTTAAGAACTCACTATGTACCTTTTGACTAAATTTATTAAAATTTCTCAATCTAAGCTTTATATTATGAAACGAAGTACAATATTCTCTCCCTTAATTATAGCAAAACAATTTTTCAACCTTTATGACTTTGCAAGGTACAACACTTGTTTTCTTTAATTAATATTGCTAACTTGCAATACTTACCATAATAATCATGCTCCCACTTACATGATGATTATTTCTTTACTGGCATAACACTTATGCTCCTACTAGCTTTGACATGTATTCAGAGATTAGCTGAACTTCTAGAAAACAATTTCTTAAGTTCATATTTCTAATACTAGATGCTTTGATAAGACTCTATCAAAGCTTCTTAAAGTCATACACTTTTCCTTGGACAGCTCATATGTATATGTCTAAACTGTTCTAGGACTCATATCAATAAGTCTAAGATGTTCAGACCTATTTGCCATTTCCCACAATTCGAACTATGAAGAGGTATGCCGTAATCAAAGTTGAATTTGAGAAACCCAAATCACATAATGCTATCTTCAAAATCTCTCTTAGTGAAAGCGTTTCCTCACAATCATTCTTATGAATGAAAGAAACCTTATGACACTTCGATTTTGCAGTGTATTCGTTCTCATCCATGTGAATTTGTCGTAACTATAATCACAAGATAATGTCAGTGACAAATCCAAACTCTTATGGATAGAACTAGTTCTTCTTAATTTCTTGCCATCAAGCGTCCCACCATTGCTTCCAAGTTATTTAGCAGCTCACCCCTTTATTTCCATGTACTTTCCATTGAAAAAGGTGCCTTGCCCTTATACAATCCATTGAGAACTTGTAGAACTCACTTGCATAACTAACTCAATTCGGAATGGCACAGAAACAAAATAGTGTCAACACGATAGGTCGTAAACCTCAAGTCGTGTGCTAGTGTTATATTATAAGGTCTATTCTTGATTTGTTCTTGAAACCTTTCAAGACTATTAAGACTCCCACTGACTCCTTGACATATAAGATTCCCTTGTTAAGAAACATTTCTTGACAAACAAATATTCAAGAGTTAGTGCAGCAAAACTCTTCACATAATTGGTCCTAGTTGGTTTTTGTCTTATCCAAGACATCACAATTTACCAATTTCAAATGTGTAAGAACAAGAAAAACCCTTTTTCCAAACTTCCCATTTGACGAATGTTATAAACCTTCTTAAGATTTATCACCTAATTCACAATCTTGGAGTATAACTCTAAGACTTGACATTGGAACGAAGTATGATTGACTTCTTGATTTGACCATTTTCACAATTCTTGTCTCCTCTTCTTAGACATACAAATTGTACTAAGAATCACTTAGAGGATCAATTGAGATACGGTTCTTAATCATTAAGTCCTATCATAAAACACAATAAAAGGTACTCTCCCTTCTTCTTAGAACGGAGAAACTTTTATCTTCCTGCCTATTTGATTCTTCTTATTCGTTCTGCTATAGATTGAAACTCTTTTAATCAATTCAGAATTACACTTAATCTTATAAGTGTAACCATATTTACTAAACTTTAGTAAATCATGACGAATATCTTGTCACACTTGTGGTGGACTTGATCAACACACAACTTTGTGTACTTGATCTCATAGTCCTTCACTTGACACTTTGTCAACGACTAGTCTTAAATTTCCCAAATGTGATAGTTTTTCATTTATCATGCAATACTTGTTGCACGATTCCAAGTTCCTATCCACTTGGAACTTGGGCGATGAGAAACTTTCCCTATTTAGTAAACTTTTGATGCTTCCACAAGTCATCTAATTAAGAATCAAATCCATTTTGCTAATAGTAGAAGTACACAAACATCAATTTTTCATATATGCCATTGCAAGGATAAACAACTAAGATAAAATCCAAAATTTATTTTATTCATCAAAGCAGCGGAAAACATGTCCTTACAACGAAAAATTCAAATGAAAAACTATTTATTCAAATACTCCTAACAAATCTATCATAACTTCCTAAGCTCAAAATCTGATCTTCGAATCCATGCGATCGTAATCCATTTCTTCGTGATCATACTCATCTTGCTGTTCCATCAACCTTCCTTTCTTTTCTTTGATCCTGCAAAACATGCAAATGTAATCTTATCACATCATGTATAAAGAATAGGAATTTAATGGAGTTAGATAATGGATTTTGTACCTAAAGTAGAGCCATACTTGTTGACTCTTCCATCTTTCAAACTCTTCAGTTCCTTTGGGCAGCTTCGTATCCATTTCCCTTTCCCTTGGCAGCAGGAACAAGCGGCTTCTCCTAGAACGTCCACGGAAGCATGGTTGGTTGATTGACTAGACAAATAGGCTCCATTACTTCGCCAAATCATTTCTAATTCAGCAGCAATAAGCATGTAAGTTAAGTCAATGAGGGTCGCGTCAATTTCCATCATATAATACTCTCTTATAAACTTATCATATGATTCAGGTAGTGACTGAAGAACCCAGTCCACAGCCACCTTATTGGGGAAAGACGCACCCAACATAATCAACCTATTGATGTGTGATTTGATCCCAAGGAGGCAAGGACGTGAGCACATACGGGTTTACCATCTTCACGTTGCATTACCAATAGGGTCTCGGTGATATTGAACCTTTCAAACCTTCGATCTTGATGGTCGGGGAGAACAACAGGAGGAGGAGGTGGGAGTGAGATCAAGCTAGTCCATATTGATCCTTCACTTTGGAACAAGCTATCACTTTCAATAGGAACACCTTTTCCTTGGAATCCGAGAAGACCACGGTTAGAGTCAGACATCTACAAAACGGGAGAAATTTCAAGTTAGTTGATTGAATCCTTAATGAAACACCCAAATGAGACATTAAGGTTAGGATCCAACAACATTATTTACACATTAGAAGAGGGATGCCATAATCTAACATGTAAATAATTTGGAGGTAAGTGAATTACGATTCACTAATTCTTCACCATGAAAAACATAAAGGCTTAAGTTTTAAATGTATTAAGAATTCCTAGATTTCCTTTGAGATTCATTAAACTTTTCAATGGCATGTTTAAATCTCAATATGCCCCTCTCGTTCGTGATTGGGATGCCAAGGATCACAAAGTGGGTGTGAATAACCATGCAAATCTTCATGGTGCCCTCATTGTTACAGTCACCTATTCGTTGTGCCTGTAAACCACACACGCTCCATCGAACTATGACAAACATTGAGTCACCCTTTGCCACCTTTGCTTAGAACCAATTAGTGTGCCGGTTAACCACACACGCTCCACCAACTTCTTAGCAAGGGTTCAAAGTGTAATTTAATGGGATTGCATCAATTTCACTTTTTCCTAAAGTAACTAGGATTGGGAATTTGTAATAGTGTTTAGTTACTTTACATAGATTCATTATACTTATTAATGAAAAGAGGATTGCCCTATCCTACCCGTTTGGCTAACGACCCTCCACCAATCAAGGAAGCGGTGGGTAAGAGTGGATACCCATTAAATGGCCATTTTATAGGCCATAACCTTATACCCCCTTATAGATCGGCTTCATGAATGAGGCCTACTAACGGTAAGACTAGCATTTAGTTATACATATACAATATTAAACTTTTAATGTTATACATAGTATAAGGGTGTATTTTACACTTTTAAAATACTAGGTGGTTTAAATTACACTTTTAATTAACCAATATCATTATGGATTTATTAACTCTCTGTTAATTATACAATTAATTAATTTAATAAAACCATAAGGGTTTAATTTGAACTTTTCAAAATTAGGGTTTTAGAATTTAGACTTTCCAATTTAAACTTTTTAATCAACAATTTAAATTCGAAAACTTGAGGTCAGGTTTTGAAACTTTTCAAAAACAATTGAGTTTTAATCTCTCTTAAAAAATTTCGAATTTATGACATTTAAATTTAAAATTTTAAACATTAAAACTCTTGATTTAATAATTATCTTGAATTATACTATTAGTTCTAATTATTAAATCATAAGGGATTATCTAAATCATGAGGATAATTACCATTTATACATTTAAAATATCCTAATCCCTTAAATATCTCTATAGATCTCGAAAATATGGTTAGGATAATCCAACATCTTTAATTACCATATATAACAATTAAAGGATAATTACAAGATATGGGATAATCCAAATCCCTAAAATATAGGATCTTATCTTGGGGAGGAGACTAATTTTGAAATTCAAGGTATTAACACAAACCCTAGATTTCGAAATTTAAGGGTTTAAGGAAAGGATTTGAAGATCTTATTCAAACTTTTGCAAATTAGGGTTTGCAAACCCTAATCTCGAAAATCCTAGCCTCCTAGGGTTTATTGGCAATAAACCCTAATATGTCAAGTTCATAAAATTGAATGAAATAATTGAAAACAAGTCAACCAATGGCTTTGATACCACTGATGGGTTTAATACAAACAATCCTATGTATACATGCAACCCTAGCGTTGGATCTATGTTTTCACTATTAGATACACAACATTATGAACACATAATAAAACCCTAAAGATGATTGCTATTATCGAAATTAGCCAACAAGGTTAGATTACATACCTCTTGTTGTTATATTGTAATAACAACTTAAATCTTCAAACCCTAAGTCTTGAAAGCAAGCACCACAAGTGTAGTGCCTCTAATGGCTCACAAACACCACAAGAAATTGGAGAAGATATAGAAAGAGAAGAGAGAGGTGGAATTCGGCCATTAGAACCCTTTAGGAAGCATGGACGAATTCATAAGCCTTAGGGGTCTTTATATAGGTGTGAGATTAGGGTTTCAGTCCTTATCCTTATCTAGTTGCTTGCCCACCAAGTAACAATAAGATAAGCCTTGAAAGCCCATATCTTTGGACGATTTCAAGGATACAAATCCTTTAGATTTCGTCCAACCCATATTAGGATAATCCTTACCCTACTTTGTAACTATCACATAATTACAATTCAGCCCCTCTAGTTTAATTAATTAAACTTGATCACAAAATTAATTCCTAATTAATTATTGACAAATATTAATTAAACAAATATGATTTCTCCTTTAATATATTATTCTTATAACATATTAATAAATCATAATAACCTCTCTCTCTATTATTTCTCTAGTCAAGTTGCTTTGGTGAAGGCAACCCAAAAGGACCATGCACAATCGGGTCAAGTACTTACCAATTATGGTTACAGGCTTAGACACTAATCCAACACTTCCCATATCATATGGATTCAAATTCAACTTCGTGACTATGACATGAATATGAAACAAATCCCACTATATTGTGACACGGAAAGTGTGATTCGCATTTGTCACAACCCAGTGCAACACTTAAAGACAAAACATATCACACTGAGGTATCATTTTATCACAGATCGTGTGGAAGATGGCAATGTTAAAATACACTTCGTGAGATCCGTTGATCAGTTAGCTGACTTATTCACAAAAGCCTTCCTGAAACAACATTCAATAGAATTCTTCAAGGCCTTGGAATGATGGAAGCTGAATTTGTTCTGAAACCACTTTCACATTCATAAAGTTATCACTATGAATTGGTGCGAACGCTCGCATTAATTCGCATTTGACTTTGGCACTGCGAATTGGTGCAAACGCTCGCAGTGACTTGCAGTCCACTGTTCATTCGTGGTCTAGATCTTCCTGTATCTTTATATATATGATGTATCTTATCTTTATTTATAGTTTCTTTTTTGAATTACTTCTGTTTTTTTATTCTTTTTAGAAAATCCCAAAATTCAAAAATAGTTTATTTCTTTTTGTTTTAATTTTTTTTAAGAAAAATGATAATACAAAAACATTTTCTTTGTGCTTATTTTTATTTCTTTTTATTTTCAAAAAAATATAAAATATAAAAAAATATTAGATACTTGAGAAGCTCTTAAAGAAACACATTCGTAATCACTCTCATTTCATATGACGGGCATGTATAAGTCTCTTCACTATATACTAGCTAAGTATCCGTAGAATCATATTGTTACATGTTGTCTGAAGCCTCGACGACTCTATCTTGAAGCCTTAATGAATTGATTCTACCAATCGTTTCTTTCCAATCAGGCTACGAATTCACATAAGTCATGAGCTACCTTACACTTCTCATTTTGAGTTTAGAGTTGTCTGCTTGGTCACTTTTGCATTCAAGAGGTACATTCATTTCTCTGAAACCACCTCCAAATTTCTCGATCACCTTCACATTCATGAACGTAATCCTTGAGACTCTTAGAAATTGCCACTGAGGTTTATGGTTACACAACATCTGTGTTAATGATTGGTGGTTTTCAAGGCCAACAGAATTAATAACCCTATATCTTCTACACTAAAATAGTGTATAGAGGTAAAGGGGTCGAATCCACGGAGATTGGTTTATCTATGAAAAATCTCTTAGTAAAAATACTTGTAAAATGACAATAAAAGTAAAAATGGGCGTTTGGTCTTTTAAAATACTTGATAAACTAAAACTAAACTAAGATTTAAATAGACAATTTCAACAAAAACAAGAGTTTGATGTAAAATCAATAAGAGAAAGATGGTTGACTTGAGGTTTACTCACTTTGACTTTTTGATGAACATATGATTAGAATACAATGGTGCAATACTTGATTTAAATCCTTAATTTGGCTATAGTAATCCAGGAAGCTTGAGATTACCTAGACTTTTCTTAGTTGTTAAAATGGTTAGAGAGCCCATAACAATTTCCTTAGTCAAAGTCACAATTTCCATTAAGCATGTAATTAGTGAAAGTCAACTAGCATTAAGAACCAAAAAGTCACCAAATCCAAGAGGAGTCAAAAGGTTCCACTACCATGTTGGGGAAAATGTTTTTATGATTGTGTGAAGTAAAACTAACACAAAAATCACTTGTTTCTTCCTAATTTGAAGATCCTTTACTTAATCAAGGAATTAGCCAACTAATCACCACAAGCACATTTAAACTCAAAAATAAAAACATACAAGTAGTGATAAGATTTTAAAACACAAAGCATTTTCATACAGATTCAAACACAAGTTCATGGAGTCTTCAACATTCAACAAATAGTTCAAGGATTTCACCAAAGTTGTAACAACCCGATATTTCAAATCAATATATTTGACTAAAGTCAACTTCTTTTGTAATCTTGCATGAATTAATAAAAATAGCATCAAAAATAAAGTGTTCAAAAATCTCAGTTTGAGAATACCAGGTGATAGATAACGTGCTATGGTTTCCAGCAATATAAAGAACACAAAAATCCGAGTTATAACGAGAAAGTTATGACTATTTTAAGAATTCGTAACAATACCAGTAAAACACTGTTAAACATAAAACACGAAGTTTCAATAAAATACTGTATAGCCTTACGCTTAAAAATAAAAGTCGTAGATATCGGTAAGCTGTAAATCTACATAAAAAGAACGCCCAAATCCGACTTCATATGAGGAAGTTATGATTTTTAGAGGTTTTAGAATAGCAGTAGACAGCTAAAAACTCGAAATAGAGATCGAGCCATTTTTAGTTGACACAATCTAAATGAAAGTTGAGGATCTCGATAAGAGCATCGCAACGACAAAAAGACAGACGGAAACAGACATTAGATAGAGGAGTTATGGATTTTAACGGACTTTATCAGTCCCGTCCTATTAAAATATATTATTAAAAATAAAGTCAAAACTAGCCGACGGAGTCTAAATGAAAGTTGTAGAGAACAGTCTCACCTACGCATGGATATAAAGAATGCGAAAAATAGAGCTCGTACGCGAAAGTTACGGAATTTAGAAGTTGGAAATCCAATTTACGCCCAGCGTAAATTGGGTTACGCCCAACGTAAATTGGGTTACGCCCAACGTACTCAGACGTAGTGTCGCGTCCCATCGGCTAACAGGCTAGCTAGGCTCGAGTCGTAAGCGATGACGACTCCGGAGTACGCCCAGCGTACCCCTAGAGTATGCCCAACGCACGAGGTGTCATAAGCACCGTGTTTTGGCACACATTTCTCAACTTCCCTCTCACTTTCACACTCTCTTAAGCTCCAGAGACTATCCCAGCACTCTCGATTCCATACCCGAGCCCCGACGAAGGTTTTATGCTACTGAGATCCTTGAGAAATCCGAAGATGCAACTTTTCGCAGTCGAAGTTCTGCTCGATTCGTCTCACTCTCTCCAACCCAAACAAGTGAGTTCATACCCCCTTTTCTGCCATTTTAAATGATTTTGTAACAGCCCGGAAATCCAGGTATTTCTTTAAATTATTTTTGGGCACATTTTAGAGGGAACTCGGCGAGTAGGTGCATGACTCGCCGAGTAGGGCCATGTCTTGGTCGCAGTCGCAGATACGCGACTGGACTCGACGAGTCCAAGTAAGGACTCGGCGAGTCGACGCTGTTTCAGCTGAACCCTAGCCGTTTCATTTCCGATCGTATATAACGATCTTATGGCCGTCATGTCGCGTCTTTTGGCCGGTTGAAGGTCTCTTGGGTGTGTGTGAGCATCTGAAGCAAGAGAGAGGACTTGAGAAGGCTTGAAGAGGTTGTTAGACAAGGAGGAGCAAGGTGGTGATCAAAGGAATCGAGTACTGGAGGTTTGGAGACACAGGGAACACGTTTCCAGGTAATTTTCGGATCGAAACCTGTAACTTTTACGTTGTATGCGAGTTAGGGTTTAGGAAACCCATTTAAGGATTTGTTAGATTATATTGTTGTTATAGGTGTTAAAAACCCCTGTAATAGTATATGTGAAGGTCCAGGAAGTCCCATATCTATATATTTTGGAATCATGCGAAATACAGGAGGCAGCGGATTGGCTGCATGGCGAGGACTCGCCGAGTCCAATGATCAGACTCGGCGAGTAGCTTGAAGATTCACTAGGACTCGCCGAGTTGTTCTTCAGACTCGGCGAGTAGCTTGAAGACCTGTTGGAACTCGTCGAGTTGTTCTTCAGACTCGGCGAGTAGCTTGAAGATCTACAGGAACTCGTCGAGTCGTTCTTCAGACTCGGCGAGTAGTGTCAGGGTGTCTATACTCGTCGAGTTACCCTTTAGACTCGACGAGTCTGGTCAAGATTGACCATTGACCTGTATGTAACTTAGTAGGGTCAGTTGTCTTGTTTGATAAGATCATTAATAGAGGTATGTGGTATTATAGGGAACCTGCGGATTAGCGGATCGAGTGCGAGTAGCTCGAAGGGTTTATAGCTTGCATACTACGAGGTGAGTCTTCTCACTATACTTCACCCGGAAGGGTTTGACTGTGAGACCGGAAGGTCGTATGTGTTATATTATGCTATGTCTAGAGAGGTAGATGCTTTATATGTGATGTATGCTTATACGGGCCGGAAGGCGAGACTTTGTGTGACAGAAAGAACGGTATGATGTATGACTTATGTGTTATGTGTGTTATGCTATATGTGTTATGCTTTATACTATTATGGGCCGGAGGGCAAAATACTATGGGCCGGAAGGCAATCTAGTACGGGCCGGAAGGCGATACGTTATGGGCCGGAAGGCGATCATATTACGGGCCGGAAGGCAATGTTATGTGGACTGAAAGGTCCGGGCCGGAAGGCGTATGTGGGTAAGTCGTATACTGGGGAACTCACTAAGCATTTATGCTTACTAGTTGCGGTTATGTTTTTCTTTCAGGTACTAGTGATGACCGTGGGAAGGCGCCGGCGTGACACGTACACTCTGCCGCTGTTGAAGATCCTGAGGATTTATTATTTATACTTTTAAAATAAACTTGGAATAAACCCTTTTGTCGAATAATGATGCCTTGTTTTAAATGAAAAATTTATTTGAAAATTTGAGTTGTTACAATTGGTATCAGAGCCTTGGTTTGAGGGATTCGGGTGTACTTTTGGGTGCAACTGAACTCAGACCGGGGATTTGAGGAAAAAATCTTTTTAAATAATAAGGACACAACATTTTATAAATGATAAGCGGTAAAACAAGGATGGAACGGTGTGTACGTGCAGCCAGCGTCTGAACGGTAAAGATCCCCAGAATACCTTACAATGTTATGTTATGCGCTGAATTATGAATTTGTATGCATGCTAGAAGACTAGGTATACATGAGAGGAATAGAATTGCCTGTTTTGTGATGCCTTAGTCTAGGAAGATTGCTTATATGAGATATTTGGTAGCGTGCAAGTAATTAGTGCATACTAGAAATAGAGTACTCGTTATTCGGGATTTGGGGAGGAAGATTTGGGACGAATACTGATACGGTGTGGTCGGTAGTATTGGGCCCGTACTACCGCAGGCACCGGATCAGTGGAAGACTCAAATAAGAATCCCCGGAAATCGGAGACTGGGTAGGGCGCGTATCGAGTACAATTGTACTTGGTGGAGTCTCTGATGATTTTATGTTGTATTTCAGAGACATCATGGTTACCACACGCAATGGGGCGAGTTCGAGCGGTGCGAGTGACGAGGAAATTCGTCAGATTATTCAGGAAGAGGTAGCTGCGGCGGTCCGGGCTGAGATCCCGGAGATGTTTGGGTCTATTAAGACCACGTTGATGGAGGAGTTTGAGGAGCGGTGCGCCGCAATTACTGAAGCTGCAGTTGCTGCCGCTACCGCAGCGGTGGCTGCTGCCAGGCCGCAAGGGGGCGATTCATTACTATTCAGGGAATTCAGCAACACGAAACCCCCTGAATTTGATGGTACGCAGGATCCGATTGCAGCTATGAGGTGGGTCGCCGACATCGAGGGGTGTTTCTATACTTGCTCATGCCCGGAGCACTTGAGGGTACGGTTCGCCTTGAACCAGCTCCGTCTGGGAGCGAAGGATTGGTGGAAGTTCGTGACAGCGAACTTCACTCAGGCAGAGATTTCGGCGGTGACATGGGAGAGGTTTACAGAGATGTTCAGGGATGAGTACGTTCCTCCGGTAGAGAGGGAGCGATTGATTCAGGAGTTCTTGACCCTTAAGCAGGGTACTGATTCCGTGGCAGTGATCACACGGAAGTTTCATGAGAGGGCAATGTTCTGCCCTGAACTGGTATCTACGGAGCGGTCGCGAATGAGCCGCTATTTGGGTGTTTTGAAGAGGGAGATTCGGGAGTTTGTGTCAAACTCCACCTATCGTACTTTCACTGAGCTTCAGGCTAACGCCAGGAAGCGTGAGATTGAGTTAGAGACTCAAGTGAGGGAGGAGGCTGAGTCTCGGCAGGTGGATCGACGGCCGGCCCAGTCTCAGCCGGCAGCCAAGCGGATTAAGTTCGCTGATTCGAGGAGGGGAGGTTCGAAGGGTCGCACTTGCGCGAAGTGCGGCAAGAGTCACGAGGGGGCGTGTCGAGCTGGCGGTTGCTACAAGTGTGGCAAAGAGGGACATATTGCCAGGGATTGCCCTAAGGGGTTTATGGTTTGTTTTCACTGCAACCAGACAGGCCATCGGTAGGCCGAGTGCCCGCAACTTCGTCAGGGAGCTACATCTACTACCCGGACTACTGAGACCCGACCGGTGAAGGTCGAGGTCCCGAGGGCTCGCGGGAGAGCCTTTCAGCTGACTGCGGAGGAGGTCCGTGCTGCGCCCGATGTTGTGGCAGGTATGTTATCATTCATGTATTTAATTTAAGGTCGAAATGTTATGCTTATGTTAATATATGTGTAGGTACTTTCCTTGTGAACTCTATGCCTGCTCTAGTATTATTTGATTCGGGTGCGAGTAGATCGTTTGTATCGTTAGCTTTTAGTCAGCATATCGGCATTAGTCGTGAGCCGTTAAGTCGGCCTTTGTGTGTTTCCATTGCGGCTGAGAGGGTGATTTGTGCTACGGAGGTTCTTCGGGGATGTGTGCTAGAGGTATTCGGGGTCGCATTTCCGATTGACCTAATTCCTATTGCGATGGGTGATGTCTGTGTTATCGTAGGCATGGACTGGTTGAGCCGATTCAGCGCTGTCATCGACTGCGAGCGTCAGTTGGTGACTATACGAGACCCTAGTGGGGGAGTTCTTTCGGTATACGGCGAGGGTACCCGTTCGAGATCAGCTTTTTGTTCGGCCGCTAGGGCGAGGCAATGCCTACAGCGGGGATGTAACGGCTTTGTGGCATATGTGATGGATACGCGAGAGAGTTCCGAGAGACCGAAGACATTGGAGGAGGTTCCAGTGGTGCGCGAGTTTCCAGATGTTTTTCCCGAGGATTTGCCGGGAATACCTCCTGCGAGACAAGTGGAGTTTGGTATCGATCTAGTTCCAGGGGCTGCGCCTATTGCGAAGGTGCCTTATCGTCTTGCACCGCCAGAGATGCAGGAATTGTCCTCGCAACTTCAGGAGTTGTTGGGGAAGGGGTTTATTCGGCCGAGTAGCTCGCCGTGGGGAGCACCAATTCTGTTCGTCAAAAAGAAGGATGGTTCACACCGGATGTGTATCGATTACCGGGAGCTGAACAAGGTGACAGTTAAGAATCGCTATCCGTTACCGAGGATCGATGATCTATTTGATCAGTTGCAAGGGGCATCTTGGTTTTCCAAGATTGATTTGAGATCGGGGTACCACCAGGTGAGAGTGCGGGATGAGGATGTTCAGAAGACAGCCTTTAGGACGCGGTATGGGCATTTCGAGTTCGTGGTGATGCCTTTTGGGCTCACCAATGCTCCAGCAGTGTTCATGGATCTCATGAACAGGGTATGCAGACCGATGCTGGATCGGTCTGTGATTGTATTCATCGACGACATTCTGGTGTATTCGCGGTCGAGGGAGCAGCATGAGGGACATTTGAGAGAGGTCCTTGAGGTACTGAGGTCGGAGAAGCTATATGCAAAATTCTCCAAATGTGACTTCTGGTTACGGGAGGTTCAATTTCTGGGGCACGTTGTAAATCAGGCAGGGATATTGGTCGATCCGGCCAAGGTGGAAGCGGTAATGAGATGGGAGGCACCGAAGTCACCTGCGGAGATCAGGAGTTTCCTTGGATTGGCAGGGTACTATCGAAGGTTCATTAGGGACTTCTCCAAGATCGCGGTGCCACTTACCAAATTGACCCGAAAGGGTGTTACGTTTTCATGGGGACCCGAGCAGCAGACTTCCTTCGAGACACTTCGTCAGAGACTGTGCGAAGCACCAGTACTGGCTCTTCCGGAAGGGATGGAGGACTTTGTCGTATATTGCGACGCATCGATTTCGGGACTGGGTGCGGTGTTGATGCAGAGGGGCCATGTGATAGCCTATGCATCGAGGCAGCTAAAGCCTCACGAAGCAAGATACCCCACGCATGACTTAGAGTTGGGGGCAGTAGTGTTCGCCCTCAAAATTTGGCGTCACTACTTGTATGGGGTTCGTTGTACCATATACACGGACCATAAGAGTTTGAAGTATTTGATGGATCAACCCAACCTAAACATGCGTCAGAGGAGATGGTTAGACGTGGTTAAGGATTATGATTGTGAGATCCTATACCACCCAGGCAAGGCTAATGTGGTAGCCGATGCATTGAGTCGTAGGGCGGAGGGTACTCCATTGCGGGACGTATGTTTGAGATTGACGGTGATGACTCCGGTGTTAGATGCTATTCGTGGGGCACAGGCCGAGGTTGTGAAGTCTGGGATGCAGAAACAGGAGCGGGTCGTCGGGTTGATTTCAGAGTTTGTTACGGATGGGCGGGAACTTCTGACATTTCGGGGTCGGATCTGGGTGCCCTTTGTGGGAGGCACGCGTGTTACTTTGATGGAGGAGGCACATAGGTCGAAATTCTCGATCCATCCCGGTGCCACGAAAATGTATTTGGATTTGAAAAAGGAGTACTGGTGGCCTTGCATGAAGAGAGACGTTGCCTGGTTCGTTGAGAGGTGTTTGACCTGCCGTAAAGTTAAGGCCGAGCACCAGAGACCGCATGGTAAGTTGCAACCTTTGGAGATCCCTGTGTGGAAGTGGGATCAGATCACGATGGACTTCATCACCAAATTGCCGAAAACGGCCAGGGGAGTCGATGCGATTTGGGTGATTGTGGATAGGCTAACAAAGAGTGCACACTTCCTTGCCATTAGTGAAAGTTCATCAGCAGAGAAGTTGGCAGAGTTGTACGTGAGAGAGATAGTATCTCGGCATGGAGTGCCGACCTCGATTGTTTCGGATCGCGATGTACGTTTCACTTCCAGGTTCTGGAAGAAATTTCATGAGGAGTTGGGTACTAAGCTGCATTTTAGTACCGCATACCATCCCCAGACCGACGGTCAGAGCGAACGGACGATTCAGACATTGGAAGACATGCTTAGAGCGTGTGTGTTAGACTTTGGGGGTAGCTGGGATGCGCATCTGCCGTTGGCTGAGTTTTCCTACAACAACAGCCATCATTCGAGCATTGGTATGCCACCTTTTGAGTTGTTGTATGGTAGGAGGTGTCGGACTCCCATTTGCTGGGGAGAAGTGGGACAGAGAGTGATGGGCAGTACAGAGATTGTACTTCAGACGACCGAGCAGATTTAGCGAGTGAGGCAGAGGTTATTGACCGCCCAGAGCCGACAGAAGAGTTATGCGGACAGACGCCGATCCGAGCTCGAATTCCAGGTCGGCGACTTCGTTCTTCTAAAGGTTTCTCCTTGGAAAGGGGTAATTCGGTTCAGGAAGAGGGGCAAGCTGGGGCCCCGGTTCATAGGTCCATTTCGGGTAATTGCAAGGGTAGGTCGGGTAGCTTACCGGTTGGAGTTGCCAGTGGAGCTGAGTCAGATTCACAATACCTTCCACGTGTCGCAGTTGAGGAAGTGTATAGCCGATGAGGCAGCAGTGGTTCCGTTGGAAGATATTCAGGTGGATGCGAGCCTGAATTACGCCGAGAGACCAGTAGCTATCAGGGATCGGAAGACCAAGGTTCTATGGAACAAGGAGATACCTCTGGTGTTGGTTCAGTGGCAACATCGGAAAGGATCGGAGATGACTTGGGAGCCGGAAAGAGAAATGCGGGAGCAACATCCGGAGTTATTCGCAGAGTGAGAGACTTCGAGGGCGAAGTCTAGTTCTAGTGGGGGAGAGTTGTAACAGCCCGGAAATCCAGGTATTTCTTTAAATTATTTTTGGGCACATTTTAGAGGGAACTCGGCGAGTAGGTGCATGACTCGCCGAGTAGGGCCATGTCTTGGTCGCAGTCGCAGATACGCGACTGGACTCGACGAGTCCAAGTAAGGACTCGGCGAGTCGACGCTGTTTCAGCTGAACCCTAGCCGTTTCATTTCCGATCGTATATAACGATCTTATGGCCGTCATGTCGCGTCTTTTGGCCGGTTGAAGGTCTCTTGGGTGTGTGTGAGCATCTGAAGCAAGAGAGAGGACTTGAGAAGGCTTGAAGAGGTTGTTAGACAAGGAGGAGCAAGGTGGTGATCAAAGGAATCGAGTACTGGAGGTTTGGAGACACAGGGAACACGTTTCCAGGTAATTTTCGGATCGAAACCTGTAACTTTTACGTTGTATGCGAGTTAGGGTTTAGGAAACCCATTTAAGGATTTGTTAGATTATATTGTTGTTATAGGTGTTAAAAACCCCTGTAATAGTATATGTCAAGGTCCAGGAAGTCCCATATCTATATATTTTGGAATCATGCGAAATACAGGAGTCAGCGGATTGGCTGCATGGCGAGGACTCGCCGAGTCCAATGATCAGACTCGGCGAGTAGCTTGAAGATTCACTAGGACTCGCCGAGTTGTTCTTCAGACTCGGCGAGTAGCTTGAAGACCTGTTGGAACTCGTCGAGTTGTTCTTCAGACTCGGCGAGTAGCTTGAAGATCTACAGGAACTCGTCGAGTCGTTCTTCAGACTCGGCGAGTAGTGTCAGGGTGTCTATACTCGTCGAGTTACCCTTTAGACTCGACGAGTCTGGTCAAGATTGACCGTTGACCTGTATGTAACTTAGTAGGGTCAGTTGTCTTGTTTGATAAGATCATTAATAGAGGTATGTGGTATTATAGGGAACCTGCGGATTAGCGGATCGAGTGCGAGTAGCTCGAAGGGTTTATAGCTTGCATACTACGAGGTGAGTCTTCTCACTATACTTCACCCGGAAGGGTTTGACTGTGAGACCGGAAGGTCGTATGTGTTATATTATGCTATGTCTAGAGAGGTAGATGCTTTATATGTGATGTATGCTTATATGTGATGTATGCTTATACGGGCCGGAAGGCGAGACTTTGTGTGACAGAAAGAACGGTATGATGTATGACTTATGTGTTATGTGTGTTATGCTATATGTGTTATGCTTTATACTATTATGGGCCGGAGGGCAAAATACTATGGGCCGGAAGGCAATCTAGTACGGGCCGGAAGGCGATACGTTATGGGCCGGAAGGCGATCATATTACGGGCCGGAAGGCAATGTTATGTGGACTGAAAGGTCCGGGCCGGAAGGCGTATGTGGGTAAGTCGTATACTGGGGAACTCACTAAGCATTTATGCTTACTAGTTGCGGTTATGTTTTTCTTTCAGGTACTAGTGATGACCGTGGGAAGGCGCCGGCGTGACACGTACACTCTGCCGCTGTTGAAGATCCTGAGGATTTATTATTTATACTTTTAAAATAAACTTGGAATAAACCCTTTTGTCGAATAATGATGCCTTGTTTTAAATGAAAAATTTATTTGAAAATTTGAGTTGTTACAGATTTTAAAAGGCTTTTACCACTATACGGGGGAGAATACAAGAAAAAATGTAACCTTACTCGCATGAAAACTTCGAAACATTGCATGATGTTCTTACAACTACCAAATGGTTTAGTTAACATATAAACATCTTACATTACTTTACCCACTTTGGGATACAAAATGTGTTTTACTTATAAATACGCATACGATTTCATACCAACAGTAAGCATTTCAACTACAACATTTTATATTCACGGGAATATATACATTACTACTATGGTTTTGGCAATACTTTGAAAACCGATACTTTGTGAAAACAAACATACACTTATGATACATAATTGAGAATTCTTGAGACAACATCTTCACTATACCCAATGGGGGTATTAATGTAAGTCCTGTCTTATAACCAGAATCTCCCGTCCGGAGAACGTGGTAAGTGTGTATCGATCTATACGGGACTAATGATCCTGCACCCTGACTGTTAGCTATAGTCTGCGGGGTGACAAGTGTCATAACGTTTTCGACGCCTGAAGACCGTCTCATGCAGACAAATATGATAGTATGGTTATGAGAACTCACCGAATATACAATTAATACAGTATCATATCTTTACGAGAAAAGTAGTATTATGATTTACTTTTACGCATCTCAATGAACTTCACATAGTTTTAATTTTATAATAAGACTATACAACAACATTTTGATCATGGCATAGTGCTTACAGTTTACGGTCTTGAACATTTAAAGACTGCATTTATACACTTAAGAAAATATGGGATTTTCTGAAACTACATACACGAACTTTCGAATGGCATACATTTATTCAAACCACTACTTATGAACTCACCAACTTAATTGTTGACACTTTTTCTTTGAAATGACTTGTGTTCTCATGGAATCACTAAGGCAGGTTGTCAACAATCTTTTGAAGCTTAACACGATGACGTTGCTTGCATATTTTTGAATCGTGATTTGTGTAATCAACTTTTGAACTTGTATTGATACAATCATGTAAACTTTTCTACTAATATAATATGGTGGTGTGTACTTTCTTTACTATACAATTATTGTGATACCGGACATGATGTCATCCGCCCCGAACGTTTCCACCGTTCAGGTTTGGGGGTGTGACAAAAGTCAATCAAGATTAGTCTAGCCAAGCATGGCTAAACTCAAGAAAACAAAGTTAGTAAAGATTGTACCCAACATTTGACACGAATCAAGAGATGAAATGATGATGTTCTTGAGGTGTTCTTCGCCTTCAAAAGTCTTCTAAACTCCACAGAGAATGTGTCAAAATCGGATGTCCATGATAAGGCTAAAGATACACACCAACCTTCCAAATATAGAGCTGTAAACAAAATCCCAAAATTTCCCCTTTAGGAATCGACGCGGGCCGCAAGGAAACCTCACGCGGGCCGCATGATTTTGATGGATTTTTTTGGCTTCTTCAACAGTTGGGCCTGCACACCTAGTCCATTGGCCCAGTTCGAGTCTAATCAGCTTCTAGCCCATTTTTCATCAAGATTTCATCAATTTGAGTCCAATTTGCCTCTCCAAATCACTCATAGCTTCCACAAACTCCCAATCATCGATCTCCGCACACTCGAAAATTATCCCGCATCTTTCAAATTTAAAGTTCAAATCTTCCAAGCCTTCAAGCAATGGACAATACCACTCCATGAATCACCTACATAGCCATCAAGCTCGAAATCCTCATTTCCCTTCAAGTCCAATCACCTCCCAAAAATCCAGCACCGCTAGTCTCCAAAAAAATCTACGATAATGCTCAGGAAACTAGAAAGTATCCGAAATGGTCATAAAATAACAAAAAGGAAAATACGCATGGAAATTAACTAAAATGCGAATGAAATGTGCTAAAATAAACTATAAAAAAAGTAGATAAAATGAAGCTATCAAATCACCCAAAGCTTAAACCTTACTTGTCCTCAAGTAAGATAAGACTAAAATGAACTTGGGATGAACTTGTTGGAATAGTGTCTAAGGCTGCAACTATATTAGGCAAGTATTTGACCCGGTTGTGCATGGTCCTTTTGGGTTGCCTTCACCATAGCAACTTGATAGGATGATTTATTACGAGAGAGTAAATATTATTAATATATTATGAGAATAATATAATGAATAATATATTTGATTAATATAAGTCATAGAATTAATTAGAATTAATTTGGTGACTTAAAGAGATTAATTAAATAAAGGGGTATAAACTGTCAATTGTTTGATAGTTAAGCTTTAGACTGTAAATCCTTATGGATATGCTAGGAACGAATTCTAGAAGCTAAAAGGATAGCTAATTCGTCCAAGGCTTATCTATGGAAAGGATTTGGATAGCCTTAAGAGAAGATTATCCAATTAGGGTTTAGGTTGTAACCCTTAAGGAGTCTACAAGTATAAATAGACCCCATGGCATAGGGAATTCGACACCTCTCCTAAAGTAAGAGAACCCTGGCCGATTTCCTCCCCTCTCCTCTCTCCTAAATCATCTTCCTTGCTATTGGTGTTTGTAAGCCATTAGAGGAGTGACATTTGTGACTCTAGAAGCTCCAAGACCTCAAGATCAACAAGGAACTCAAAGGTATGATTCTAGATCTGTTTCAATGCTGTTATTTAACCTAATTAGTCATTAGAAGTCTTGGATTCAAAGCATGTTTATTAGAAAGCCTAGATCTGAGCATTAGGGTTTTGCATGCGCACATAGGAAAGTTCTTATGGCTAAAACCCATCAGTGGTATCAGAGCCAGGTTGGTTTTCTTTAAATTGTTGCTTGATCAACTGAAACAAACCTGCAAAATTCGATTTTTAGGTTTCTGAGTCATGGACTCGGCGAGTTCCAAGGTGGACTCGGCGAGTAGGCCTGACTCGGCGAGTCCCCTTGTGCACTCGGCGAGTCCAGGCGTCAGGAATGGCCAGATTCGGGATTTTTTCATAATTATCTTATGGAAACTTACCGTAATCATAATAGATCAATCTAAATACGATTTTTTTTTGATATATATGACTATTATCTTGATCTAGTTAAAGGTATTTATCAACTAATAAAATATTTAATTTCCTTATATGATAATTAATTAATTATTTTAATTATTTTGGTAATTATCTTTCAAAGAAATCTTGAATAAAATCAAATATAGATAATTAGGATATTAATTGTTAATTGGAATTATTTGTTATTTGATCCTCCATGTTTTAAATGTTTAAAACTTACCCACAAGTTTTGAAATTTATATTTGTGATTAAAAGTTTTAATTTAGACAACTTAAATTTCAAACCCTAGATTTTAAAAAGTTTTAAAATACAACCCTATACTAATATGATATTACTAGAATAATATATATATGTATAACTAAATGCTAGTCTTACCGTTAGTAGGCCTCATTCACGAAACCGATCTATAAGGTGGGTATAAGGTTGCGGCCTATAAAATGGCGCTTAATGGGTGTACACTCACACCCACCGCTTGCTTGATTGGTGGAGGGTCGTTAGCCGAACGGGTAGGATAGGGCAACCTCATCCTCTCATTAAAAGTATAATAAGAAATATAAAGTAACTACACATATTTTAAAAATTTACCAATCTTAGTTACTTTAGGAAAAGTGAATTGATGCAATCCCACGAAATTACACTTTGCACCTTGCTAAGAAGTTAGTGGAGCGTGTGTGGTTTACCGGCACACTAATTGGTTCTAAGCGAAGGTGGCAAAGGGTGATTCATTGTTTATCATAGTTCGATGGAGCGTGTGTGGTTTACCGGCACATGGAATAGGTGATCGTTACAATGAAGGTACCATGTGAATTTGCATGGTAATTCACACCCGCTTTGTGATCCTCGGTATCCCAGTCACAAACAAGAGGGGGCATATTGAGATTTAAACATGCCATTGAATAGTTTCAATGAATCTCATCCGAACCTAGGAATTCTCAAAAACACTTAGGACTAATAGTTTAAGTTTTGTGATGGAGAATTAGTGAATCGTCATTCACTTACCTTCAATTTATTTGCATGTTAGATTACGACATCCCTTTTCTAGTATGTAAATGTTATTGTTGGATCCTAGCCCTAATTTTTCTTATTGGGTGATAATTAGGGATTCTTATTCTAATCTATCTTTGTCCTTCCTAATTGTAGATGTCGAACGCAAACAACGCTGCTGCTAGTTCTTTCACGTTGATGAGCCTTTGCCAAAAGGTCACCTTCGATGGAACGAACTTTAGCGAATGGATAAGATACATTCGCACCATTGCTCGCTATGAGGATAAGGAGTATGTCCTCGACGAGAAGGTCGAGAAAATTAACCCCGAAATTGCTACTCCCGCCGAAGTCACCGCTTTTGAGACTCATGAGCGAGATGCAACGAAGGTACATTGCATCATGATCGCTACCATGAACTCCGAATTCCAAAAGTCCTACGAGGACATGTACCCGTACGAGATGCACCAAGACTTATTGGAGAGATACCATCAAAACGCGAGACAAGAGCGTTATGAGATTTTCACCAACATGATTTCCGCTAAGATGGGTCATGGAGAATCTCTTACCGTGCACCTGCAAAAGATGCAAAGGTATGTCGACCGCCTTCGCAAGTTAAATGTTGACTTTGGTGAAGACTTGGCGATCGATATGGTGCTTCACTCTTTGCCTCCGATGTACAACCAATTTAGGATGACCTACCACATGAACAAAGAAGAGGTCACCCTAAGCAAACTCCAAGGTCTCTTGAGGGTCGCTGAGAGCAACTTCAAGGACAAGTCTGTTGCACCTACTCCCAATTCGACCGCTGCTCCTGTCTTGGCTATTGGTCAAGGAAAGGGAAAGAAGAGGAAAGCTTCATCGAAGAACTATCGCAAGGTGAAAGCCCGAGATGGTGCCTCTTCTAGTGGGACCAAAGATGATCTCGCTAAGTCCTGCTCTAACCCAAAGGAGGCAGAGTGCCACCACTGGCACAAGATAGGACATTGGAAGAAAAGCTGCCCGGATTACCTGCAAGCAATCAAAGAGGGAAAGATCAAGCCATCTTTCGCAGGTATATACACAATCAAATCTAACGATTCTAATCATGCTATTTCTTGGGTTCTTGATACCGGTTGTGGTTATCACATTTGTTGTAATGTGCAGGGACTAAGAAGAAGTAGGGATGTGGAGCAAGGAAGGATCAATCTAATCATGGGGAACAGATGATCGTCGCCTGTGACCAAGATTGGAGTGTATTCTTTAGTGCTTAGGAATAGTTTGGTTTTAGATTTGAACAATTGTTGCTATTCGCCAGAAATGGCTAGAAACATCATTTCATTTCATGGTTTATATAGACAAGGATTTAGATTTTCTTTTAATAATGAGAATGGTTCTATTTTAGCTTATCTAAATGGTGTCTTTTACTTTGAAGCTATACCATGTAATGGAATATATGAAACCGTTATGATTGTTGATAACTTAGGAAATGATGTTTTGAATATTGATTCTTCCACTAATATGGATAAAGCATCCTTGTGGCATTGTCGTCTTGGACATGTCAACAAGAAACGCATAGCCCAACTCCAAAAGGATGGAGTGTTGGAGTCATTCGACCTTAGGGAAGATGACACATGCGAGTCTTGTTTGCTTGGGAAGATGACTAAGTCACCCTTCACGAGTACATGTGAAAGGGGCGAGAGTCTATTGGACCTAATACATACCGATGTATGTGGACTGTTTAGATCAACCACGAAGGATGGGAACCGCTTCTATGTGACTTTTACCGATGACTATAGTAGATATGGGTATATCTACTTAATCAAGCAAAAGCCAGACACATTTGAAAAGTTCAAAGAGTTCAAGAATGAAGTGGAGAATCAATTGGGCAGGAAAATCAAGATGCTTCGATCCGATCGAGGAGGAGAGTACCTAAGTCTTGAATTCCACGATTATCTCAAGGAGTGTGGAATAGTTTCACAATTGACGCCTCCTAGGACACCGCAGTTGAATGGTGTGGCAGAAAGGCGTAATCGAACCTTATTGGATATGGTTCGCTCTATGATGAGTCGTGCTTCACTACCTATCTCTTTTTGGGGGGTATGCCTTAGAGACTGCCGCCCATATCCTTAACCGAGTCCCTACTAAGAAGGTTGCCAAAACACCTCACGAGATGTGGACAGGGAAAGCTCCCTCGTTGGCACATATCAAAGTTTGGGGTTGCGAGGCTTTCGTAAGACGAGATACTCACGACAAGCTTGAACCTCGAAGTGAGCGATGTATTTTCATTGGCTACCCGCAAATATCCTTTGGATATCTCTTCTATAGACCGAAGGACAATGTTGTCTTCGTTGCGAGGAGAGGAGTTTTCCAAGAGCGAGAACTCATGAGCCAAGGAGACAGTGGGAGGCAAATCTAACTTGAAGAGATTCAAGAGTCGATAGATGAAGGAACCTCTGCTGCTGGCATTCAACCCGAGGAGGAAACTCCGGTTGAACCGATTGACGAATCCTTACCTCTTAGACGTTCCGATAGAGTTAGAGTTCATCCCCAGTTTTATGGTTTCATATTACTACCGAAGGGGACACGTATATTAGTGATGGTACACTAGTAAACCTTGATGAACCTAATAGCTATAAGGAAGCCATGGCAGGCCCGGAATCTGTAAAGTGGAAAGAGGCAATGGATAGCGAGATCCAATCCATGTATGATAACCAAGTTTGGAATTTGGTTGATTACGTGCCCGGACGTAAGACCGTTGGGTGCAAATGGATCTTCAAGAAGAAGACCGACGTGGATGGAAACATACACACATATAAAGCGTGATTGGTCGCGAAGGGCTTTACTCAAACTCCCGGAGTTGACTATGATGAGACCTTCTCACCAGTTGCGAAGATTAAATCTATTAGAGTGATGCTAGCAATTGCCGCATTTCATGATTATGAGATTTGGCAAATGGATGTCAAGACCGCCTTCCTTAATGGAAAGTTGGTTGAGGATATTTACATGGCTCAGCCAGAGGGGTTTGTGGATCCGAAGCATCCGAATAGAGTGTGTAAGCTTGAGAAGTCCATTTATGGACTTAAGCAAGCGTCTCGCAGATGGAATCTTTGCTTCGATGAGAAAGTCAAAGAGTTTGGTTTTGTACGAAGTGAAGACGAATCTTGTGTATATGTCAAAGCCAGTGGGAGTATAGTAAGCTTCCTCGTTCTATATGTCGATGACATATTACTCATAGGAAACGACATCCCGACTCTGCAGGAGGTTAAGTCCTGGCTCGGGAAGTGCTTCGCTATGAAGGACCTCGGAAAGGCTTCTTACATTTTGGGAATAAGGATAGTAAGAGAAAGAAGTAAGAGACTAATTGGACTTAGTCAGAATACTTACTTAGAGAAGGTACTAAAACGTTTTAGTATGGAAAACTCAAAGAAGGGAGAACTACCGATACAAAGTAATGCCAAATTGAGTAAGACTCAAAGTCCGAGTACTGAAGCTGAGATAGCAGAAATGAGCCGAGTACCATACGCTTCCGCAGTTGGCTCAATCATGTACGCTATGACTTGTACTCGCCCTGATGTAGCCTTCGCTTTGAGCATGGTTAGCAGATATCAAGGGAATCCTGGCAAAGCACATTGGATTGCGGTGAAAAACATCCTTAAGTACCTTCGGAGGACGAAGGAATGGTTCTTAGTCCTTGGAGGGAGTGATGACTTGAAGGTGCGAGGGTATAGTGACGCCAGCTTTCAGACCGATAGGGACAACTACCGTTCGCAGTCGGGCTGGGTCTTTACCCTAAATGGAGGAGCAGTGACATGGAAGAGTTCCAAGCAGGAAACCGTAGCTGATTCAACGTGCGAATCAGAGTACATTGCAGCGAGCGAAGCGTCGAAGGAGGCAATATGGCTAAAGAACTTCATCGGTGATCTTGGAGTTGTACCTGCCATAAAGGAGCCAATGGAGATTTTCTGTGATAACGAAGGCGCGGTTGCCTTGACCAAGGAACCGAGGGATCATGGTAGATCAAGACATATCGACAGAAAGTATCACTTCATTAGACATCGTGTAGAAGAAGGACAACTCGTAGTGAAGAGGATATCATCAGAAGATAACCCAGCAGATCCGCTTACGAAGGGACTGAGTAGGGTTAAGCACTTGCAGCATGCTAGGAGTATTGGGCTGAAGGATGATATTAGCATAGATTAGATAGTATTAGAAACGTGTAATAGATAAATGTAATTGACATTTGATGATTAAATAAAGGAGTTTTATTTATGAGTAATGTTACTATCTTACGTTAATTATTTAGCTATTGTTTCATTTTGCATGTTTTGACTTCCAAAATAATTAAGATTATTAAGAATAATAGAAATTGTTCAAATGGTCCACTATCGTTCATATGTTGGGAGTAGATATGAATGAAGATTGTCATGAATTGGTGTGTAGAATGTCTAAATGGTGTTAGACATAGCAAAGGATTGCTGCAACATTCATGAGTGCTTATGAACTAGTTTTGAGCATTGGAACAAACCCGCGCTTGCTGGAATCACCTTATGGAATACGATATAAAAGGTGATCGCAAGACGATAATATCATATAGTCTTAAAACCTAGATATATGGTTTGTTATTTGTTAATTGATTGTGCATTGATAATACGAAAACGCATCAGTAACTCGGTGTTATAAAACGTATTGTCGTGTATAGTTGGTTAATGAATAAGTAAATGCATATAAGTCGAAGTTTATCTGTAACTTTTATCTAAGAAGGTAAAAGCGATATCTCGGCCACTCGATGATTTGATTTGACTTATGTGCCGGGCCCGGTCAGAACTGAATTGATGTGTTCGATTAAGTTCTATGTCAAATAAATCAGAGATCGAGAAACCTAAATGCTTGACTAACCATTCCATAGGATTGTCAGCATGATATCTAACAGAGGACTATACGTTCCCTTATCTAAAGGACAAGATTGATTAGATCAGAGTTGACAGCGTCTTTGAGAGCTACGATTGCAAACTGAATTGTACTTGTGAATATAGTTACTAGACTTATCCAAGTGGGAGACTGTTGGAATAGTGTCTAAGGCTGCAACTATGTTAGGCAAGTATTTGACCCGGTTGTGCATGGTCCTTTTGGGTTGCCTTCACCATAGCAACTTGATAGGATGATTTATTACGAGAGAGTAAATATTATTAATATATTATGAGAATAATATAATGAATAATATATTTGATTAATATAAGTCATAGAATTAATTAGAATTAATTTGGTGACTTAAAGAGATTAATTAAATAAAGAGGTATAAACTGTTAATTGTTTGATAGTTAAGCTTTAGACTGTAAATCCTTATGGATATGCTAGGAACAAATTCTAGAAGCTAAAAGGATACCTAATTCGTCCAAGGCTTATCTATGGAAAGGATTTGGATAGCCTTAAGAGAAGATTATCCAATTAGGGTTTAGGTTGTAACCCTTAAGGAGTCTACAAGTATAAATAGACCCCATGGCATAGGGAATTCGACACCTCTCCTAAAGTAAGAGAACCCTGGCCGACTTCCTCCCCTCTCCTCTCTCCTAAATCATCTTCCTTGCTATTGGTGTTTGTAAGCCATTAGAGGAGTGACATTTGTGACTCTAGAAGCTCCAAGACCTCAAGATCAACAAGGAACTCAAAGGTATGATTCTAGATCTGTTTCAATGTTGTTATTTAACCTAATTAGTCATTAGAATTCTTGGATTCAAAGCATGTTTATTAGAAAGCCTAGATCCAAGCATTAGGGTTTTGCATGCGCACATAGGAAAGTTCTTATGGCTAAAACCCATCAGAAGTATCTTAAGAAAAATAAAAAGAATGGATAGAACCGCAGAACCTGATCACCATTCGTCAACATGGTCAGAATTGATCTTTCTATTATCTCATTACTTTTTCATCCGATGACAATGGGACCATAAACCAAAACGAGGACAACTCCTTTAGGTGAGTAAGGAGGGATGGTCAGTCGCAGCCCTAATGGAACATGCATACAATGAAAAATATTTGTAGTAGGGAGAAAGCAGCTGGATGCGCCTGATTTGAGCTCTTCTTTAAGTGTACACTCTTATCACGAAAGTTGTGTGCTGTCACGTGTGTCAGCCACTCTCAAATATGATTAGGTTTCATCGCTTGGGCACCGTTGTAGGAATCAGTTCATGTAGTGTTGGCCCAAACCTCCCGTAGACCGTACCTCAACAGTCTCCCTAACATCACCAATTCGCGAAAAAACAACTTGATATATATACAATAAAACATACCTAAATAAATGAATATCAAACGTCGGGTGACCAAAATGTAGGACATTTTGTTCAATAATTGAATCGGTCACCCATCTAAGATAATCGTCGCTTGGAATTTTCATGAGATTTTTTTAAACGCATAAACTAGTAAACTTGAAGGTAATGAACTAACATATTGAATTTTTTCTTTTCATCAAGAAAACTTTTTGACTCAAAATTTGGTTCCCAAGAGTATATAAGTGGAACCGAGAGGGTAATAATATAATCCAAATGGTCTAAATGTGAAAATGACCATGTGTGGAGTGTAAAGATGTAAGCTCCTTTTCAAACTTGCGATTATCAAAAATAATGAAAATTTCCAAATGTGGACTAAAAGACTCTCTAAAATCCTAAGAAAATCGCAAAAAAAATATGGTGATGTAAAGAGACCGGATATGGATTCTACTCGAGGACAAGCACTAGTGCTTCATCCTAACGATTCAAACATGATCAAGTGTGATCCTCTCGGCGGTAGTGACCGCAAGGCTAAGAAAATTCATTGCTATAGTATATCCCTACAGTTGTTAGTGTTGCATGCATAATTTTTCATGAAAACTACCTGGCCATGATCACTTACCCCTTTAAGCTTCCAGCATCTGATCCCAAGTATGAAATCCCAAACTGCAGCCAATGGTCCCGATTCAATGGGTGAGATAGCAACAAGATATTGGACCAATAATGATACAATAACTATGAACCTGTTCCATGGCATCTAAGGGGGTGAGAATAAACAGACAACAAAAATGCATGAATGTTAATGCTCTAAGCTAAATGTTATGCAAAAATAAAAAGGCAGAAAAAGAAGAAAATAAAACTTTTTGAAATTTTATAAAAAAAATATAAAAAAATGAATACAAATTAGCTTAAAACTAAAATGTTATGCAAGCTAATAAAAAAAATGCATGAAAAAAGTAAAAGAAAAGGGAAATGCCCCACCCCAAGCTTGAGAACAAGCATTGTCCTCAATGCTTAAGGAAAGGGCGGAAATGACCTAAATCGGAGAGTCGGGCGGCGGGAAATGCCCGTGGAGATAGTGGTAGTCCCATATATCCTGGACCTGGCAAGAAGTGGTTGGAAAAGACTGCTCCAGCCGATCAACACGGGTTACAACATCTTGGATGCCTCGGTTTCTCTCCTGCGTTTGGCTGTCGATGCGCTAAACCATGGAGAACATTGTGGCGAAATGGTCAAAGAAGGCAGGGGGAAATATGGTGGGATCTCGTGTCCCCCTGCTGCTGTTGTGGCTGATACTGAGGCTGGTGCTAAGGATGAAAATGGTCATCATCATAATCTACGGGAGGAGGATAGTTGGATGGAATAACCCATTGTTCGAGGTCGGTTGGTTCGAATGACCCTATATACTCGTGAGGAAGAATGAGGTATGGCTAATTGTCAAGATTCCAAATGTGACCAACAATTGATTTGCGAATAATGAGCATTTGTCAGAGCGCGTTTATGTTGAGACGAGTGGGGCTGGTTGTATTTGTGAATGGAAGGGTGGAAAGATGAATGAGTTTTCATCTTTGGAAAATTAAGATTAATTCCTTGATCACATGTATATGTGAGTCAAGTGAAGGACTGAGGGATTGAGTACACATTCTTGTGCACTGGTCAAGTCCACCTCAAAGAGTGTGATGACTATTCGTCATGATTTACTAAAGTTTAGTAAATATGGTTTTGCTTACAAGGTTAAGTATAATTCTAACACATTGGAAAAGTTTCAATGTATGGCAGAACGAATGAGAAGAATCAAATTAGGCAGAAAGATAAAAGTTTCTCCAATCTGAAAAGATGGGAGAGTACTTTAGTATTGTGTTTTATGATCATCTTAATGATTATGGGAAAACATATCACAATTGATCATCTAAGGACATCTTAGTGCATGCTTATGGCTAAGAAAAGGAATCATGAATTGTTGAAGTGGTTAAATCAAGAATATGAGTCATACTTCGTTCCAAAAAAATTCTTAGAGTCATGCTCCAAGATTCTAACCTTGAGTGATGTAATCATAAGAAGGTTTAAAACACTTATCAAATGTAGAGTAAAAGTTTTCTACTCATGTACATTTGAAATTGGTGGGTTGTGATGTTTTGGATAAAACGAAGACCAACTATGTGAAGTGTTTGTCTTGATAAGAATCCGCACTAGCTCTTGAATATTTGTTTGTCAAGGAATGGTTCTTTACAAGAGAGTCTTATATGTCAAAATGATAGTGGGAGTCTTAAAGGTCTTGAAAGTTTCAAGAACTAATCAAGAATATAAAACCTATTGTTTATCACTAGAACACGAATTGAGGTTTGTAACCTATCATGTTGGCATATTCTTATTTCTGTGCCAATTCCAGTTAAAGCTGACAATGCATGTGAGTTCTATGAGTTCTCAATTGTATGCATAACAACTTGGAAGCAATGGTAGAGCTTTGTGCTACCAAGTGGCAAGAAATTAAGATTGCACAAGTTCAGTCCATATGAGTTTGGATTTATCACTAACCTTGTCGTGTAATTATGGTTATGACAAATTCATATGGATAGGAACACAAACACCATAAAATCAAAGTGTCAGAAGGTTTCTCTCCGATTCATGAAAATGATGGTGAGGAAACGCTTTCACTAAGTAGATTTTAACGAGATAGAAATTGTGATATTTTCATTCTCAAGTTCGAATATGATTACGACATCCCTTTTTATAATTTGAATTGTGAGAAATGGCAAAAGGGCTAAACATTTGAGACTTATTGCTATAAGTTCTTAAACTCACATGTGAGCTATCTAAGGAAAGGTGTATGGGTTTGAGAAGCCTAGATATAGTATTATTAAAGCATCTTGTTTCAGAAATCTGGACTTTGTAAGTCAATGAAGTATTGATTTCTAGAAGTCCAGTTGATTTCTGACTACATGTCAAAGCTAGTGGGAGCATAAGTATTATCCAAGTAAGATAATAATTATTATGCTAGTGGGAGCATAATCAATTATGGTAAATGTTGCAAGTTAGCAATGTTAACTATAGAAAACAAAATTCTCAATTTGCAAGTTGCAGAGTTTGAAAAGTTGTTTTGCTATAATTAAGGGAGAGGAAATTATACTTCGTTTTACTTCTAAAAGCTTAGTTTGGGATTTTAATCACATTTAGTCAAATATATATATATATATATATATATATATATATATACATATATATATATATATATATATATATATATATATATATATATGAATGTTATGGTTCAACATAAGAGAATTCTATACATGGAAATGATAATTGAGTTCTCAAATTTTTTTTATGATTGCCGCATCCCCTTTCATAATCAAAATTATGAGAACACGAAAAATAGAAATATTATAGCAAAAGACTGATCAAATATCATGTCTTTATGTTATACATTATGAATCGTGTCCCATATGCTTCGGGTATAGGATCAATTGCATATGCTATAATATTCTTGCGTTCTAAATTTTTCCAAATGCCTAGGGCATTAAGAGGGAAAAAGGACTAGAATCGGTTATGACTAAAGTGGTTGAGCAACTTTTAACGACAATCTAAGGTTCGCCAAGGATTGGCCGCTGAAGGACAGTTGGAAGTATAGTAATGGATGAACCATATTGACATTATTATGAATAGACAGGAGTTTATTAATAATAAATTGTCGTATTCCAAATATGGAATGTTTCCATATTGGGAGTTCAAGAATAGATGAGAAAGTTAAAAACTTTTATGCAAGAAGGATGTTCAAAGGAATATACTTTGAATTTGAGACTTCATTTCCATGGAATTGTCCTATAACAATCTCCAAAGGAATATTTTGTAATATCATTGGTTAAGTCTCTATTACTTTTGGTACCTAGACATTACAAAAGAATCATTGCTTGATAGTTTAGAATCTAAAACTTTCCATCAGTGACTAGAATTTGGAATTCTTACACTTGCAATAAGGATTTGGAATTGTGAAGTGAGCATCATTGAAATGTTTTTTCAATTGATCTATTTCACAAAGCAAGGACCATATAAAAACATAGTGTGCATGCTTGGAGCATGGCATAACTATTGTTTAGACAAACATAGTGTGCATGCTTGGAGCATGGCATGACTATTGTTTTAATTCAAGTATTAAGTTGATTATTTGAAACATTATACAATGAATAATGAGTAATCAATATGACTCAAAAGTTTTTGGGCCATATAGGATTAGTATTATTCTTCTGTTTCACTTTGCATGTTTTGACTTCCCGAATAACTATGTTATTCAAACCATCCACAGTCAATCATACTTTAGAAGTAGGTATTGAGGCAAGATTATCATGAATGGGTGTGTTGTTTCTCTAGGACAAGGTGGCTATAATGTTTTTATGAGTACTCCTGGAATAAGATTTGAGTATTGGATTCAACCCACTCTCATTTGAATCACTTCATGTATTTTATCACGAGTGATAATGAGACGATAATATCTTATATTCTTTAAACGGAGACGTGTGAGTTGTAGTTGCAAGTTGGTTGCACATTGACATATGTAAACGCACCAGTAACTTGCATGTTATAAAACATATCGTTGTGTGTAATTTGATGAGTAAGTATAAGCGAGCATTTGGGTCGAAGTTTATCTGTTCCTTTTACCCCCATGTGGATAAAAGCAATATCTGTGGGCCCCTCGATGATTTAGTGATGACACCAGGCCTGGACTGATTTGATTTATTCAATTAGTTAGTCGTCATAAATCAAAAATCGGGAAACAACAGATGGACAGAGAGAATGATTATAATCCATGTCTCAGTCAATATGATATCTAGAATGGAGGAATGTATGATCCCTTATCTAATGGACACATCATTGACTAGGTCAGAGTTCGACAATGGTTTTTAAGAGCTACAATTGCTAGTCGGGTTGGAGTCATGCTTGCAATAATAGTTATTAGACTTATCCAACTGGGAAACTGTTGGATTAGGTGTCTAAGCTCATAACTATTATTGATATATACTTGACCCGAGAGTAGCATGGTCCATTTGGGTTTCATGGCATCAAAACATTTGGATACACTTTTGTGAGAAGAAGATATTTATGATTTATTAATATATTATAAGTTCTAATATATTAATATGAAATCATGTTAGTTAATTATTATTGATCAATAATTAGTTTGGAATTAATTTTGTGATCAAAAGAGACTAATTAAATAAATGGGAATTGATTTGGTAAATCATACATAATTATAAAGTGGGCTTATGATCCATAGTTCTTCATGTTGGGCTAAACCCATGTGGTGACCCATGGATACTCCATGGATGTTAAAACCCATGGATCATGAGGATTGTGGAATGTCATGAGTTACATGGTGTAACCCTAATGTGCACACTATATAAGAAGCCTTATAGCTCATGAAATTGGCACTTAAGTGATCACCTTTAAGTGACAAGAAGTGAGAGCTAGCCGATTTGTGAAGCAAGTGCTCTTCTCTCAAGTTATTCCAATTATTGGTGGTATTGTGTGATTCCATTTGAGGTGCAACAATTGGGTCACTAAGTTCTTAAATGTCCAAGGCTTCCAACTACAACAAAAGGTATGTCATCTAACTTGTTTTATTAACTAAGTATCAAAGATTTGTATGCTAGTTAGGGTAATACCTTGGAAAGTTCAAGTTTACATGTATAATACAGAAAAAATAGATCCAAGGTATTTAGGGTTGCATGCACACCTTAGGAGTGTTAGAAAGCTCAAAACCCAACAATATCAAGTTTTGGAGTTTAGTTGAAGACAAATCCACCCTATACTCCTAAAGAAAAGATGCCTTTCACTGTTTCTTATCAAACAGCTGATCGTAATACTACGGGGAACCACACCGACACTTGTTAGTCTCTCTTGACTTTGAAGGAAGAGATCTTTGCTCGGGATCCACTGTTTCGTGTCTTGCATATGACATCACTAAAATCCCACACATATGACTTGCTTGATTTCTTTATCATTGATGTTGGATTAGTGTCTAAGTAAGTAACCATATTTGGTATATACTTGACCCGAGTGTGCATAGTCCTTTTGGGTTGCCTTCACCAAAGCAACTTGAAAAGGTAATTTGATATGAGAGAGGAGATATTATGATTTATTTATATATTATAAGAATAATATATTAAAGGAGAAATCATATTTATTTAATTAGTATTAGTCATAAATTAATTAGGAATTAATTTGGTGACTAAAAGAGATTAATTAAATAAAGGGGTATAAACTGTCAAATGTGTGATAGTTGAGTTTTGGGCTAGGAAACCTAATGGACTAAGGGGGAACGAAATTATGATGAAGGATCATCATATTTTCGTCCAAGGCCTCATTCCATAAGGTTCCTTGGGCTGCTTGGTGGCTAAGCTGTCCATTAGGGTTTAGACTAAAAAACCCTAGCACCCTATAGTATAAATACATGCCCTATGCTTCAATTTTAGGCCACTTGATTCCAAGGGAACCCTAGGGCCGAAATTAGCATCATTCCCTTCTCTCTCTTAGTTGCCTTCTTGCTTCAAGGTGTTTGTGAGCCATTAGAGGCACTACAATTGTGGTGCTTGCTTTCAAGAGTTCAAGAGAGTTCAAGTGATCAAGGAAACTAGTTGTTATTGCTATATAACAACAAAGGTATGTCTACTACACTTCTATGTAATTTTCGAAAATCATAGAAGCATGCTAGGGTTTACTTTGTGTTCATAAAGTTGTATGTCTTATAGTGAAAACATAGATCCAACTAGGGTTGCATGCACACATAGGATTGTTTGTATTAAACCTATCAGTGGTATCAAAGCCATTGGTTTTTTGTTTTCAATTGGATTTGATACATATTATGAATTTGACAAATTAGGGTTTATGGCAAGTAAACCCTAAGGCATGGTGATTTTCGCAATTTAGGGTTGCAAAACCCTAGTTGGCGATTTTTGATAGAGTTCTTAAACTTTTTTTTTTTTGCCAAGCCTCCAAATTTCGAAATTAGGGTTAGGAAACCCTAGGGATTTCGAAAATCCCTTGCCCCCCAAGATAAGATCCCAAGATTTTAGGGATTTGGATATTGCTATCTTTGTGATTATCAATTTAATTGTTTAAACTGGATAATTGAAGATCTTGTATTATCCTTTCCATATATTTAAAAATAAAATAAAAAAAATCTAGGGGATAAAAAGGGTTAAATAAATTAATAGTTTGATTTTATGATAAACCTTAAAGATTTAATAGTTCAAATTAATTGTTTGATAATTATTAAATCAAAGTTTTTTTTTGGTGTTTAAAATTTTAAATTAAATAGCCTTAATTTTCGAAAATTTTAAATACACATTAAGATACTAGTATTTTGAAATGCTTTAAAATAAACCCTTATACAATTATGATATTATAAGATTAATTATTATATATGTATAAGAATAAGCTAGTCTTATCGCTAGTAGGCCTCATTCACGAAGCCAGTCTATAAGGTGGGTATAAGGTTGCTGCCTATAAAATGGCGCTTAATGGATGTACACTCACATCTACCGCTTGCTTGACTGGTGGAGGGTCGTTAGCCGAACGGATAGGATAGGGCACTTAATTCCTCATTAAAAGTATAATGGAAATATTAAAGTAACTACATTGTTTTACAAATTCCCACTCTTAGTTACTTTAGGGTAAAATGTGAAAATGATGCTAATCCATGGAATTACACTTCGTACCCTTGTCAAAAGTTGATGGAGCGCGTGTGGTTAACCGGCACATCAATTTGGGGATGACATAGGTAGTGAAGGGTGACTCGATGTTTGTCATAGATCAATGGAGCGTGTGTGGTTTACCGGCACATTGATTAGGTGATAATGACATTGAGTGCACCACGTTAATTCGCATGGTTATTCACAAATTTGTTTGCGATCCTCGGCATCCCAGTCGCAAATTTGAAATGCATATCGAGATTTAAACATGCCATTGAAAAGTTCAATGAATCTCAAAGATCTAGGAGTTTTCAATACATTTAAAACCTAAATTGTTTTTTCGTTTTTCATGGTGAGAATTAGTGAATCGTCATTCACTTACCTTCAAGTTATTTACTTTTAGAGTACGGCATCCCTTTCTAAGTTGTAAATAATGTTGTTGGATCCTAGCCCTAATTTCTCATTTGGGTGTTTAATTAGGGATTCATTTCTAATCAAACTTTGTCCCTTTCTTTTTCAGATGTCTGCTAATAACAATAACAACAACGCTTCTTGGTCATTCTCGTTGATGAACTTGTGTCAGAAAGTGACATTTGATGGTTCAAACTTCAACGAGTGGATGAGGTACATTCGCATGATCACACTCTACGAGGACAAAGAATATGTCCTCGATGAAAAGCTTGAGAAGATCATCCCAGATGTTGCTACTCCTGAGGAACTGGCCGCCTTTGAGGCCCACGAGCGTGATGCCACGAAAGTTCACTGCATCATGCTGGCCACCATGAACCTCGAACTCCAAATGTCCTATGAGGACATGTATCCATATGAAATGCATCAGGATTTGCTGGACAGGTATCACCAGAGCGCGAGGCAAGAGCGCTATGAGATCATTACTAACATGATCACCGCTAAGATGGGGAGTGGAGAATCCCTAACCTCTCATTTGCAGAAAATGCAGAGGTATGTTGATCGTCTTCTCAAACCTAATGTTAAGTTTGATGAGGATTTGGCTATCGACATAATCCTCCACTCCTTGCCCTCCTGCTACAATCAGTTTAGGATGACCTACCATATGAACAAAGAGGAGGTCTCCTTGAGCAAGATCCAAGGACTTTTGAGGACTACTGAGAGCAACCTCAAAGACAAATCCGTTGCACCGTCCCCTGCTGTGGCCGCTCCTGTGATGGCAATAGGTCAAGGAAAGGGCATAAAGAGGAAGGCTCCATGTAAGAGCCACCATAAAGGGAAACCCCGTGATGGTTCATCCTCAAGTGGGACCAAAGCTGGTTCCGTTAAACCCTCTTCCGATCCTAAAGAAGCAGAGTGCTTCTATTGCCACCAAAAGGGCCACTGGAAGCGAAGCTGCCCTCAATATCTGCAGGACATAAGAGATGGGAAGATCAAGCCCACATTTGCAGGTATGTATTCTATTAAATCTAATAACTCATCATTTGCTACTTCATGGGTTCTTGATACAGGATGTGGTTACCACATTTGTTCTGATTTGCAGGGCCTAAAAAGAAGTAGGGAGATGGAGCATGGGAAGATGAACCTGATTATGGGAAACAGAAGATCTTCGCCTGTGACCAAATTCGGTGTTTATTCTTTAGTGTTGAGTAATGGGTTAGGAATAGATTTAGAGAATTGCTGTTATTTGCCAGATATGGCAAGAAACATTATTTCTTTTCACGGGTTGTTTAGACAAGGTTTCAGATATTCTTTTGATAATAATAATGGTTCTATTAATGTTTATTTGAATGGTGTCTTTTATTTCAATGCATTACCTTGTAATGGGATTTATGAATCTGTGATGATTGTTGATAATTTTGGAAATAATGTTTTGAATATTGATTCGTCTACTAGTCTAGACAAAGCATGCTTGTGGCATTGTCGCCTTGGCCATGTCAACAAGAAACGCATAGCCCAACTCCAAAAGGATGGAGTGTTGGAGTCATTCGACCTTAGGGACGATGACACGTGCGAGTCTTGTTTACTTGGGAAGATGACCAAGTCACCCTTTACTGGAACTTGTGAAAGGGGTGAGGGTTTATTGGATCTCATACACACCGATGTGTGTGGGCCATTTAGATCCACCACAAGGGATGCTTGTCGTTTCTACGTGACTTTTACAGATGATTATAGCAGATATGGATATATCTACTTGATCAAGAAAAAGTCGGAAACCTTTGAAAAGTTCAAAGAGTTTAAGAATGAAGTGGAGAATCAGCTGGGCAGGAAAATCAAGATGCTTCGGTCAGACCGAGGAGGAGAGTACCTAAGTCTTGAGTTTCACGACTATCTAAAAGAATGCGAAATCATTTCGCAATTGACGCCTCCGAGAACGCCACAATTGAATGGTGTGGCTAAGAGACGTAATCGGACCTTGTTGGACATGGTTCGTTCTATGATGAGTCGGACTTCGTTACCAATAGCTTTCTGGGGGTATGCCTTAGAGACTGCCGCCCACATACTTAACTTAGTTCCCACCAAGAAGGTTTCCAAGACTCCTCACGAGATGTGGACAGGGAAGGCTCCCTCGTTGGCACATATCAAGGTTTGGGGTTGCGAGGCTTTCGTAAGACGAGAGACTCACGACAAACTAGAACCTCGTAGTGAGAAATGTTATTTCATTGGCTATCCACAGAAGTCTTTTGGCTACCTTTTCTACAGACCGAGTGACAATGTTGTCTTCGTTGCTAGAAGAGGGGTTTTCTGAGAAAGGGAATTAATAAGCCAAGAAGACAGTGGGAGGCAAATTGAACTTGAAGAAATTCAAGATCAAAGCGATGAAGGAACCTCGGACACTGGCACTCAACTTGAGGAGGAAACTCCTGTTGAACCTATTGACGAGTCCCTACCTCTTCGACGTTCCACTAGGGCTAGTGTTCCACCCCACTTTTATGGTTTTCATATTACTACTGAAGGGGATACATTTATTAGTGATAGTACACTAGTAAATTTGGATGAACCTAGCAGCTATAAGGAAGCCATGGCAGGCCCAGAGTCTGCAAAATGGAAAGAGGCTATGGACAGCGAGATTCAGTCCATGTACGACAACCAAGTTTGGAATTTGGTTGATAATGTACCGGGTCGTAAGACAGTCGAGTGCAAGTGGATCTTCAAGAAGAAGACGGACATGGATGGGAAAGTGCATACTAATAAAGCGCGATTGGTTGCGAAGGGCTTTACTCAAACTCCCGGAGTTGACTATGATGAGACCTTCTCACCAGTTGCGAAGATAAAGTCTATTAGAGTGATGCTTGCCATAGCTGCATTTCATGATTATGAAATATGGCAGATGGACGTGAAAACCGCTTTCCTTAATGGAAAGTTGGCCGAGGATGTCTACATGAATCAGCCAGAGGGTTTTGTCGACGTGAAGCATCCAAATAGAGTATGCAAGCTTGAGAAATCTATTTATGGATTGAAACAAGCATCTCGCAGATGGAATCTTTGTTTTGATGAGAAGGTTAAAGAGTTTGGCTTTCTGCGAAGCGAAGATGAATCTTGTGTGTATGTCAAAGCCAGTGGGAGTATAGTAAGCTTTCTCGTATTGTATGTCGACGACATACTACTCATAGGAAACGATGTCCCAACCTTGCAGGAAGTCAAGTCCTGGCTTGGGAAATGTTTCGCTATGAAGGACCTCGGAGAAGCCGCTTATATTCTGGGAATAAGAATAGTAAGAAACAGGGAAAAGAGACTGATAGGACTCAGTCAGGATACATACTTGGAAAAGGTGCTAAAGCGTTTTAGTATGGAAAATTCCAAGAAAGGGGAGTTGCCAATCCAAAGCAATACCAAGCTGAGTAAGACTCAGAGCCCGAGTACAGAGACAGAGATAGCTGATATGAGCCGAGTACCTTACGCTTCCGCAGTAGGCTCTATCATGTACACTATGACTTGTACTCGCCCTGATGTGGCCTTCGCTTTAAGCATGGTCAGCAGATATCAAGGGAATCCTGGTAGAGCACATTGGATTGCAGTTAAGAATATTCTTAAGTACCTTTGGAGGACCAAGGAATGGTTTCTAGTCCTCGGTAGGAGTGATGACTTAAGGGTACAAGGGTACAGTGATGCTAGTTTTCAGACGGATCGAGATAACTTCCGATCGCAGTCGGGCCGGGTCTTTACGCTAAATGGAGGAGCAGTGACTTGGAAAAGTTCCAAGCAAGAGACCGTAGCTGATTCAACGTGCGAATCAGAGTATATTGCGGCGAGCGAAGCGTCAAAGGAGGCTATATGGTTGAAGAACTTCATTGGAGACCTTGGAGTTGTGCCATCCATAAAGGAGCCCATGGAAATTTTCTGTGATAATGAAGGAGCAGTTGCCTTAACCAAGGAACCAAGGGATCATGGCAGATCTCGACATATCGACAGGAAATACCACTTTATTAGACATCGGGTAGAAGAGAGACTCCTCGTTGTGAAGAGGGTATCGTCAGAAGATAACCCAGCAGATCCCCTTACGAAGGGACTGAGTAGGGTCAAGCATTTGCAGCACGCTAGGAGCGTAGGGCTGAAGGACGATATTAGTTTAGATTAGATAGGTAGGAAACTTGTAATAGATAATGTCATATTCAACAAATGATGATTAAATAAAGGTGTGTTATTTATAAGAAAGTTTCTATCTTGTGTTGATTATTTATCTATTGTGTCAATTTTGCATGTTTTGACTTCCTGAATAATAAGATTATTCGAACAGTTCACAATCGCTCATATGTTGGAAGTAGATATGAAGGAAGATTGTCATAAATTTGTTTGTAGATTGTCTGAAAAGTTTTAGACATAGCAAAGGTTTGCTGCAAAGTTTATGAGTGCTTATGAAATTTGTATTGAGCATTGAATAGACCCACGCTTGCTGGTATTACTTCATGAATGTTATCACAAGTGATCGCAAGATGATAATATCATATAATCTTTAAACCTAGAGATATGGTTATTGTTTGCTAGTTGATTATACATTGATAATGCGAAAACGCATCAGTAACTTGATGTTATAAAACGTATTATTGTGTGTGGTTTAACTAGTAAATGATAAAGGCATATTAGTCGACGTTTCTCTGTTCCTTTTATTCCAGGAGGATAAAAGCGATATCTCGGCCACTTGATGATTTGGTTTGACTTATGTGTCGGGCCCGGTCAAGATAAATTTGATGTGTTCAACTGAGTTCTATGTCGAACAAATCAGAAATCAAGAAATAAAATGCTAGACAATAAGTATTGTTAACATGATATCTAGAACAGAGGATTATACGATCCCTTATCTAAAGGACAGATTATTGGTCAGGGTTGACAGCGGCTATTGAAAGCTACGATTGCTATCGGGTACGGAAGTCATATGTGAGATATAGTTACTTGACTTATCCAAGTGGGAGACTGTTGGATTAGTGTCTAAGTAAGTAACCATATTTGGTATATACTTGACCCGAGTGTGCATAGTCCTTTTGGGTTGCCTTCACCAAAGCAACTTGACAAGGTAATTTGATATGAGAGAGGAGATATTATGATTTATTTATATATTATAAGAATAATATATTAAAGGAGAAATCATATTTATTTAATTAGTATTAGTCATAAATTAATTAGGAATTAATTTGGTGACTAAAAGAGATTAATTAAATAAAGGGGTATAAACTGTCAAATGTGTGATAGTTGAGTTTTGGGCTAGGAAACCTAATGGACTAAGGGGGAACGAAATTATGATGAAGGATCATCATATTTTCGTCCAAGGCCTCATTCCATAAGGTTCCTTGGGCTGCTTGGTGGCTAAGCTGTCCATTAGGGTTTAGACTAAAAAACCCTAGCACCCTATAGTATAAATACATGCCCTATGCTTCAATTTTAGGCCACTTGATTCCAAGGGAACCCTAGGGCCGAAATTAGCATCATTCCCTTCTCTCTCTTAGTTGCCTTCTTGCTTCAAGGTGTTTGTGAGCCATTAGAGGCACTACAATTGTGGTGCTTGCTTTCAAGAGTTCAAGAGAGTTCAAGTGATCAAGGAAACTAGCTGTTATTGCTATATAACAACAAAGGTATGTCTACTACACTTCTATGTAATTTTCGAAAATCATAGAAGCATGCTAGGGTTTACTTTGTGTTCATAAAGTTGTATGTCTTATAGTGAAAACATAGATCCAACTAGGGTTGCATGCACACATAGGATTGTTTGTATTAAACCTATCAATTGACACACTCTCGCACGAAGATCCTTGTGATTTTCCAAAGTTTGGTTTGTGGAACTGACATTTATTTATAGTTTCACAGTTCTACTTAAGCTTGCTTAAAAGCGAAAGTCCGTATCTATATGAGAAAGGTGGAATCCAACTTAACTACGAGAGGATGAAGCTAACACGACATTTTCTTATGTATAGGAATTCAAATGGGCGCGTGAAAATTTGAATGGACATCTACTTTACCGCCGTATGACACACATCCCTGACACAACAGTTGTCAAGCCGCACTTTTGTAGGCGACTTTTCAGTAGCCGGTACAATCTCTCTCCAGATTTCTCTCACGAAACAAACGGTATAAAGGGTCTTTGATGCTACATCTCTCATTACCACTCACAAATACCCTTAAAGTAGTGCAGTGATCGAAAAATCTCTCAACTGTTCATCATCGTCTTCTTCAAGAACTCATCAACGGCTGGATCATCTGAAACTCCTTCCATTTAAGAAAAAACAGGTCAGTCTCTGCTTCTTGCCATCAAGCCCAATCAAAACCTGGTGATCGATCTTGATCCTTGCAAGTATAAAAGTTATCTTCTTACCCTCGTTGAATGCCTGAAGTAATCTCCACTGATTACGACTCTTACAAAGACAGAAAGCATTATGATGTCACTTCTATGAAAAGCTTACTCTTTTGCATGTTATGTCAAGAAAGAACAGAGCAGCACTTTTGAAATTCTCAACATAACCACCTCCATCACCAAATCTCGATTTTTCTTAATCTTAGGGCTTGCTCAAACAGACGACATGATTGATCCTGAATCTGTCACTAACTCAACCCTGTTAGAGATGTTCTATCAAATGGAGTACAAGGAAACCCTAACCGCCATTCCAAAGTTTAGAGAAACTAAATTGCTGCCGCTGTGGAATGGGCTCTTCACCCTATTATTCAAGGCTTTCTTTGAAAGGGTCACAAGATCGGATTGCACGAGCAAGCTGTTTATGGCGATCTTCTATGGAGTTGACACCAGGATGAACATTGATTTTGGTGCTGTTCTCTGGGCACAAGTGATTCAAAGCACTCATTCTACTACTCGTCAGGGAAATTTCTTATGCATGATTCTGGTCAATCATCGCTCAAAGGGCAATCACCAAGCTACAATTTCCAATTATGCAAGATTCATTGATGGCTAATATTTCAACCCTTCCCACTACTGGAATTTTTCTTGCTAACAGCTCAAAGTTTGCATTTGTCGGTTCAATTCCTGAAGCCATGCTTCGTGATGTGGTAGCTGCCAGCAAGATCCTTGAAGGCTATCAGACAATTCCTGCTTCAGGTATTTTTCCATTAACTTCTGAGATGCAATCGATAATTGTTGAATCCAACAAACTAAAGAAAGGGGGTTAGAAAGGAGGAAAGAAAGGTGAAAAGAAACAAATTTCTAAGGAGGGTTCATCTGAACCTGCGAACACTCCCAAGAAACGAAAGGCACAAGCTGGCTCATCTGTAGCTGCTCCCACTCAAACAAAGATGCGAGAGGTGAAGATGGCAGCTTGCAAGCCCAAATCTTCCACTCCTAATGAAAGCGAACATTTTCATTCTGATACTACCTCTGAGGTTCAAACTCAAGATGATGATCATTTTCAACACGACGATACTGTTATATCTTTACAACCAGAGGTTTCGGCTCCCATATCATCAAACCCTGAGGTAATTCCAACATATAATGATTTCTTCCTGTCTCCTCCTCATTCACTTGAAACCACCACCACACCAATAACTATCACACCTTGTCCCCCACCAATTTCTTCTCAATCACAGGGCAGTATTCCTCTCTCTACTCCCTTATATTATGATTCCACTACCCCACCAAAAACATTAGTTAAACCTCCTGTATCTGTTAATGCATCTGATGCGTGGGCAGGAGCTTCAAGTTTTACAACTGATCATATCTCAACACCTATTTCCAGACTTCGCCAATACGACCCTGATATGATTTATGGTGATGATGAGGTAGACTTCACAAGATTCACCTACGGTCCATTCAACATCAGGACTAAAAGTAATGACGAAGCTCATGTCACGAGGGGGAAACTCAAGGCTATACATCAAAAACTTGACTCATTGCTACATGCTTCAAAGCCATCATCAACTGATGATTATTCTAAAGCTACAATAAAGTCCCTTCTTGAGACACTTACCAAAGAGCACTCAGCCAGTCTTGAGAGGATGAACAAGGCAGTAGATGCCTTTGCTATTGTCTGCAACAACACAACCAAAAAATTCGATAAACTAATTTCTGATGCCACTGCATTCATGGAAAAGTTCTAAACCTCCTTTGATTCCAACACAACGAAAGTGAACGAAGTCATTTCTAGCCTGGGCTCAACCCTTAAAACTGAGAAAACAAAACTTCAAGAGGTTCTCACTGGTCTTAAATCTGACCATGACAAGTTCCAGTCATCCATTTCCTTAAAGATATCTAAGCTTCAAGATGATATAGCAGTGAAGAGAAAAATAATGGATGCTCTTGCAGTCAAGATTGAAAAGGTGAAAGTCTTGACTATCAAACTTGAGGCTACCGAGAAACAAGTTAAGGATATGTTATCCGAGAGAGTATTTATGAAAAGCGGTATCAAAGATGTTACTGGCTTTCTTTCGGATATCATTGAGACTAAGGACTCAATGATTACACTCATGGTCAGGAAACATCTTGCAGAGAAACTAAGGCCAGTCTTCGCAATGCTTCATCGACTGGAGGGTGTTTCGGAACCTAGCTTCATTCCGAAACAAAGGGGAGATGGAGTGTCACAATCCAAGAAGGATGACCCCAAGACTTCAGCTAAGCACAATGTCAAAAGCGAATCTGAGCCTAAAGGCAAAGAAAAGCTTTTCTATGAAGAACAAGAGCCTGATGAAAAAGAGCTCAAAAGAAGAAAGAACGTGAAGTCGGAATAGATGAGCATCAAAGGATAGTTTGAGTGGTTGAAGCAAAAGAGAAAGTAGAAAGAGAAGCTCAAGTCACACATGAAAGCCGAAAGCTCTTATTTTCGGTGTGGACACTACAACGAATTCAAAATGAAGTCGTGGACTTACCAAGTCAATATTGGATAGAACTAGTTGTGTCATTCGAGCTTTAGAATACACAAGATTCACAACTGGATCTTCCAATAACTTCTAAATCTTACAAGTTTCGCTCTTTTGTAAGAGTAGCAAATGTCCCATCCACTGATAGCAGAGTTGACCATCTATTATTATCGTTATATCTCAAGCATATGAAGCCACGGTACGAAACGTGGAGTGCTAGCAAGATTACTGCAGTGAAGGAAACAAGTCCAATTGAAACCGAAAGCTTCCTAAATGCAAAGTTCAAGGTTACCAGAGGTTCTGCTAGTCAGGTTCATGAATTCACTCTCGCAGACCTGGCTTGTCTCAATCCCTATGATTAGATCATGCAGTATAACTTACTGCTGAGAGATGGATAGAAGTGCGAGCATGTTATCGCTCACCTCAAGCTGACGATAGTTTTTTATAGTCAAGAGGTGGTAAAAATGGATGTGGAGATAGTTGTTGTACCATGAAGGAAGTCGTCTGTTCTCCCTAAAGAAGCTCCCGAAGGTTTTGAGAAGTTGAATCTTGGGAAGATTTACAAAGAAGGATGGTATGTGGTATTTCAGGCATGGGAACGAAATGATCCAGACTTTCACAAGGCATGTTTCTTTCTACCTGACAAACATTTGTACACCACCACTTGCAGGAAATATATTTTGGATATGGTCATTAAATTCAAGGGCAACAACATGGGAGAAAAAAAGTGCTTTTCACATATGATCCAATGGAACATCCAGGTTCTCAAGGTTCTGCTAAGCATAATTCCAAAAGTTTTTGAAGTGCAGAAGCAAACTCAGCCCTGATAGACTCTCGCCTTAATTGACGCAAAGGGGGAGATTGTTGAAGCTATTGTGTTGCGTTATTGGGATTTTTATTTTGTCTATTTTGTTATCGGGTTAGGCTGTCCACCCATCATTTATTTCTAAGGTTATAGTATTTAAGGTGCATGCATGTATCATCTTTGGTAACTTTGGATTTATTCTTGTAACCCTAATCACGTCTGTAGTAGCAATTCTTCATCGAGTTCTTCTGAGGCTATGGCTTATAATCATTCAACATTTTTTGATCCATTGTTGTGTTCTTGTTTCTAATATGTTTAGTATCTAATCGATCTTTCAAGGATTAATATCCTAACAACACTAGGTCATTTCTGGAATTTGGGCTATAGTTTGACATTGTGCCTTCTTGGATTGGGCCCATAATAGGCTTTAGGTGCCATTTAGGATTTGTGGCTATACGGGATTTTTGGAGATTTTGGGTTGGGCATGGGTTATTAGGCCAAATGAGGAAAGGGTAAACGGTCTTTTAACCCTCGAAGTTTGACAATTAAATGAAATTCATAGTTTTGGTTTATGGCACAACTTTTTAATTAAGTTTTATTTGATTGGTTAGCGTGGGGATTTTCCAGATCAACAGGCCAAGATTTTATCTGAGATATTCAGCAGCTTGAGGTGAGTTTCCTCACTGTGCTTGGCAGGTTGAAGGCACCAATACCGACCCATGTGTTGCATATGATATGTATACCAGGCGGGGCCTGATGCTAGGCGGGGTCTGATGAATGTATTGTCTATTATTTGTCTTAATGATTATTGCATGTGTTTATGTGTATATATGTATACCGGGCGGGGCCTGATGCCAAGCAGAGCCTGATGGATGTGATGAGGCGAGACCCAGCTCATGATATTTACAGATTTGTTTCGAGCGGTGCTCGATGCCAGGCGGGGCCCGATGGGTGTTGGACAATGCCCCATTGTATGTTTGATACGTATAGTATGTGGTGTTTTGGGGAACTCACTAAGCTTCGTGCTTACAGTTTTAAGTTTATGTATCATGTACTTCCTGATGAAAGGAGAAGAGCTCAGGGTGATCGCATCGCACACACCATATTATTCTGCATTTTAGTTAACTCTCATGTATTTGGATGTTTTGGTCATACTCTGATTCTATTATGGTTTTATGAAAATCTTTTGAATGATGGTTTTATTATTCTAGAAATTGAAAATTTTAGTCTTAAATTTTGGGACGTTACAAGTTGGTATCAGAGCCTTGGTTTGAGGCATTCAGGCATACTCTCAGGTGTGCCTGAACTCAAACTGAGGATTTGATGAATTCTTTTCACGAAAAGAAACATTGTGCACAAAGAGTTTTCTAATAAAAGAAAGCGGTGTAGTGTATGCTATCGACCGAGCTCAAGTAAGTTTTTCGCAAAATACCCATACATGTTTATGTTATGCTTTGATTTGTTAATCTGTGAATCGAATTCTAGATTAGGGCTAAGGATCTACTCAGGATTGAATGATAAAATGTTAGGAGAGACGCCTTTGTATGCCTGATGTATAAGCTTGTAGACTTGTATGCTAGTACTGATCAGTTAGTGATAGGATGGCCTATTTAGGTTATGCTTGATTCTTATTACTCAATGATCGAATGTTGCTTACTTTTTACTTTTGAGGAGTTCTCGTTAACTTCTAACTAGTAAGCGAATATGCTAAGTTACATATTATTGAGAGTAAGTAATTTTAGAAGGTTAGGTTTTAACACTATTGCATAGCTCTTGTTTGAATCTAACCGTTTTTCTGTGAGACCTTTCATTCGAAGAATTATCTAGTGTCGGTGATATGTAATTATATTCGTGACCTAGTTAGAGGGTGTTAGAGGGAATTCCTTCTACAGTTGATGGCGGAAAGTAGTGTGGTGATTGCCCTAGGAAAACCTCTTCGGAATCTGAACTTCTGTATGAGTGATGTTACTGAATGATTCCAAGGTCTGATTCAGGTCCAGGTGTATCAGAGGAGGAATATGTGTGGAATCAAGGCATTTGCAACTATAGGTTGGAACTTAGGAATTAGAGATTTGAATTGGTCAGAGGTCTCAGGAAGGTCCAATTGTTGAGACTCATTTTGAACGATCGGTGGATGCGGAGTAATAATATCTCAATATTTAACGAACATAAAAATATGAATTAAGAACATGAAGATGGGTAGTTACATACAACTAGAAAAGAGAGATAGAATAATACATGAAGAACATTGTTGGGAGAGATAAATTTCCCTTGGTGGGAGAAATCCCACCACACTTTCTCTCTCTAGAGAAACTACATTGTGAGTGCACTCTTCTAATAATACATGACCACCTCTCACTATACATAGGACAGAGAAACACCAACAATACAACAAAGGGAAAATAATAAACCTAACTATCACTCATAATTTATAGAGCATTTACATGCTCCAACAGTGAGACAGGGGTATTCGGATGTTTGGAATGTCTCCCATAAAAGTTAGATTTGGTAACTCCTTCAAGGGATGAGCAATAGGTTTCAGAAACTCGCTTCTGAGACCAAGTGCTTTGGACCAAGGGTGACGAAAATTATGAGTCATCCATTCATTTTCTTCAAGAATATCTATGGAATGATGCAAAGCATCAATTTTTGGCATTAAGACATTTGTTATCAGAAATTAAAACATTCCTTTCAGGATAAGTGATGTCACATTTGTCTTTTATAATGATACATTCATCTTGAGACATTACAAGCTCTCGTTCTAATGATTCTATCTTACGCTTCCTATCTTCGAAACGTAGTCTAAGACGAGTCAATTCACTTTCCATCTTTTCACTCACTTCTATGGCTGAATCATAGGATTTATGGATGATGGTCATATCTGATTGGATATGGGTTAGGTATGTTTCAAAAAGAGATAAATAAAAATTATTATTAGTAATCATAGATTTTACCTACTGAACGTTGCTTCTTCCCGGTGGATCATTGGTTGCCATGTAGCAAAAGTTGGGCTCAACATCTTCATCATCTCTTTCTGAACCTGATGAGCAGTAGCCTTCATCATATTCGATCGTTTTTCTAGCCATAAGACACATGCTTCTTCCAATGCTCACATCATCCTCATCTCCAGACGACCAATACATTTCAACATCTCTTGACACAGTTGTAACAAAAGCTTTCTCAATAACAACCATTTCTTGAGCTCTGCGGGCATAGTAAGCAGAATTCGTGACCTTTGGTTTCTGTGTGGTTTCAACTAAATAATCTTTGGAAAAATGATTAGCATGAACACACTTGTGAAGAACTATCTTTGGTTTGTTTGATATCGGATTTTCATGCGATTCTGAGGAATGGCTTGGTGACGAGATGTTGGGTTTGTAAGCAGGTGGGTTCTCTAAAGGTTTAGGAAAAGGTTGACAATTATTCTGGTGAGGGGCTTGGAAACTGTTACGATATGGTTTGTGAGTGGGATTCTATGGATAATTTTATTTCATGGACAGTAAAGCAAACTCTTGTTGAAGGTGAAGTTCATAGTCCATGGCTTCAGGATCTAGGTCTCCATCAAACTGATAGTTGGAATTAGTAAGAATAGGCAGAGCTGGTTGAGTAGGTTGAATAGATGGAATGGGTAGGGTAACAACTTTGAAAGGGTCCGAAACAGAGGGATTTTAGACTTGTAGATCGAAAGATCTAACAAGAGCGAAAGGACCTCCTGAGAGTTCTCTCAAATTTTGTGCAACATTTGATTCATGTCCTTGTAATCATCAAACAACTGGTAAAGCTTTAGCTTCTTTAGAGATCCATAACTCTGAAGACACAATTTTACATTTCCCCATCCTTTACCAAGATTATTGATGAACTTGAGATTGTATTCTAGTGGAGTTCAGACAATCCCATGAGTTTTCATGTTGTTGATGATGTTTCTGTACCTACTGGAAGCCGAGGCAACTGATTCACTGGGAGTAGTGGTGGAGGTATCGAACTCATTGACAACCGAAGTCAGGTGTTTATCCTTCATGTTTTTTGATTCCTCGAACATATCTTGGAGAGTGTCACAAATCTCTTTAGCTTATTTGCACAACTTAATGTGCTCAAAGAGAGATGGAGGGACACCAAATACCATCTTGGAAAATGCAACTTGATCTGCATGCAGTTTCTCGATGTCTGTAGCAGTGAGAGGTGTTGGCATTGTTCTTCTTGGCCCATGAGAGTTGCAGCGACATCTCTCACCGTTTTTCTGACCGGAACACGTGGACCATATTTCATGGATCTCCATATTTCTTCACCTTTTTCCTTACCAAGTAAGTATCTTTCCATTCTAACCTTCCAGTGATCATACTCTTTAACAACTAACAGTGGGGCATGAGAAGGGTAACCCACACTATTTGCTATTTGAATTGAATACATTTGTTGGGATGAATTAGGAGCAACCATTGAAGTTAAGATATTATAGCATAAGTGTTATATAGAAGAACTTTTCTTCTGAACACAGAAATGATTGAAATACCAAGGTAATCTATAATCAACTATAATATGTTCTTATGGATTCAAATGACAACCAATCAAGCTCTTATACCAATTATGAGTATGATAATCAATACGCAAGGACAAGGTTTGAAAACTCAAACCTTGAGTTAATCTTTAAGATCAATATCTGCTCTTAATATAAAGTTCCAGTCGAATCTGGAAAACCAGTTAGGACTTGAAGATAAATATTCAACAAAGTATTCAACTAATAAATGAAGTAAACTTTGAGTATAATCAATTCAAGGAATTTTAAGAACAAGAAGAATGTAATGAAATAACTTTGACTTGAAGGAAAGTGAAAGTGATGTGAAGAGAATATTTTCTATTCTTGGATTAATACTTTGAATCGTTCACATGTATTATAATTGGTGAAACATTCACTCCTTATATAGTGAAGGATGAACATAGTACAAACTAGAAAACATTCTAAGGACTGGACAATAATCAGTGTTTGACAAACTAATATCTAAAAAGATACACACAAATAACTCCTATGAATTGTTACATCAAGGATAAGACAAAATGCATTAAATGCATGAATAGACTTCGGATCTCAGAACAACTTCATCTCGGACATGATCTTAGTTTCGGAACTTCACCATATCTCAGATTCAGTTGACATCGAAACTTGATTGCTTAGGATTGCTAGAGGTTCACTTTTCATGTTTCAACATTTAAAACTCTTAATAATACCTTTAGAATCTTTAAAAATTATTACTCTTAACTATTCAAAACATTAATCATGTATGAACATTTAAATTTCGTCATAATAGAAAGAATGCAATGCAACATTCAACTATACCCATCATATTCATATCTTTGTATTGCTCATCGTTCTTGTTTTGATATAAATGAATACTTTGGCATAGTTAGCATATAGCATCCTATGTCACGACTTCTCACCTTTAACCTTAGTTTCTTAATGGGTACGAGTGGACTATTAAATCACCGCTCTCATAGAAGAGGTAGCTAGCCTCTTGTACAAGTGGGCATTTATAGAATACCACACTACACATCAAGTCACCTTTACACTATTTTCCATGGACTTTGGAGGCACACGCATACGTCATTTCCCATATCACATGAATGTACATTTATGAATGTTAAAACTCCTTTCAAAAAGTCATAATCTTTTCTCTTTATCAAACTCCTTTATGAAATAGTTTTCATGAAAAGAATAAGTAAATAAGCATAAGTAATTATGAAAACCCCTTCACTTAAATCTCATTATAAAATTTTAAAACATCAAAATTTGTTATTATGGAATATGTATTTTATATTTCTCACATTTAGTGAAATGCAAGTTATTCTTCTCTTCTTAAGCTTTGTACATCTCTAAAGCACCACCTATTGTCATTAACAACAAATTATTATCAAATACTAAAATATCCCTGGATGTTTCATGACATATTTGAGACCTTCCGATAACTATTTCCATCCTAAAATCTTGTATTTAAATTTGGAATCAGAGGTTAGATTTTATGTCAAAAGAAACTGAGATTTCCAAACATAAGAATCCACATGCGGCATGCGGAAGCTGCGGATCCCCTATTTGTGTAGTCTTTCTCATTTAAACATTACCCTTTGCATTCTTGACCTCCAACGATCACCGAACTTCACCACAAGATTACTATGAACTAAGTAAGGACAATTAGTACAATGTGAACTACATTAACTGATGAGTTTTCTAGGTTACAATAAAACAATAAAGACAATGCAACGAAATTCATAAAATGGTGTGAATGTCTCTAATGGCTCACACCCAACAAAGCTAGAACACTAGAAATTAAGAGGAAAGAGCGGAGAGATGTTGATAAATTTGGATTTTTCATTCTAATAAGCAACAACCACAAAATTTGGATGCCAAGAAGTCTTATTTATAGCTAGGGGATCTTCTTGATAAACCCTAATTTAAATAATTAAATATTCATATTTAATCTATTCAAGTCCTTATCCTTATCAATTATATAGAGGATTCTATAAACCCTAAACGACCTCCCAAAATCGTCCAGACGATGGAGGGTTCTAGAATTACCTTCATTGCTTAATTATTGAACAACTACAATGCAGTCTTTGCACTTTTAACTAATTCCAATTAATCCTGAATTAATATTAGAATAATTATGATTAATAATTAATTAATTCCAACTATATCTAATTAATTTATAAATCATATAATAAGTTAGCAAATCATTTTATCTCTCTCTTACAATCATTTATAGTTATTTCTTGATATTGAGGGAAACCCAAAAATGACTTTACTTTTATTCCATAAAGTTATACCAATTTAGTTACGACCTTAACCAATTTAGTTATGACCTTGCATGCCTATTCCATCATTCAGTCCTTTTTCATAAGATAACTTAATCATTATGACCCGTAGAGGCCTTATAAGCTTTAGGGATGGTTATGTGAACATCATAATATTAAAGAACAGTCTTAATAGCTCTTACTGATTAAACAACCAGCACTGAATCATCTAATATCCTATTCCCTCCATAATTCCTTCAACAATAATTTACATACATTAAGATAACTCATGGATCTTAATTCATTGGAATCCATATAATGGAATTGGTAATTCCATCCATGAAAATCCTCTCACGACCTAGATCTATTAAAGGTTGCATCAATTAATAATCCACTAGACCCGGGAAACTCCGAATCTCAGTTGGAAACCTCGGAATCTCCCACTGCATCACGACCTCTATCTTGGCCGGATCGACCAGAATACCCTTCTGGTTGCCCAAGAAATTACACCTTGCGCAACCAGAAATCACACTTGGAGAAGTTTGAAAAAAGTCTCTCCCTCCTTAGTGTCTCGATCACCTCCCTCAGGTGCTCCTCATTCTGCTCTTGAGTCTTGGAATAGACCAAGATATCGTTGATGAAGACTATCACAGACTGATCCAACATCGGTCTGTACATGCGGTTCATGAGGTCCATGAATGCGGTTTGAGCATTAGTGAGCCTAAATGGCGTCACCACAAACTCACAGTAACCATAGCAGTCCTAAAAGTTGTCTTTTGCACATCCTCATCCCTAACTCAAATATGGTGATAACCTGACCGTATATCAATCTTGGGGAACCAAGATGCACCCTGTAGTTGGTCAAATAAATCATTAATCCTCGAGAGGGGTTAGCGGTTCTTCATCGTTACCTTATTCAGCTCCCGATAGTCTATACACATGCGATGTGACCCATCCTTCTTCTTCACAAACAGGATCGGGGCTCCCCGATATGGTGCCTTGGCTATCGGAGTCGCACTAGCTCTTGCAGCCACGTAGACAAATCCTGTATCTCGGGAGGAGCCAAACGATATGGTGCCTTGGCTATTGGAGCCTCACCAGGGACTAAGTCAATCCTAAAATCAACATGTCTCTCCGGAGGTATCCCAGGTAAATCCTCTGGGAATACGTCGAGGTGTTCTTGTACTACTGGTACATCATCGATCGTCGTCGTACCCTTATCCCGGGTATCCATGACATAGGCAGTGTAACCCATGCAACCCTGCTGAAGGTAGCGTCTCGCCTTCACTGCTGAACATAAGGTCAGTCCACCCCGTGGCCTCTCGCCCCGAACCACTAACCCTCCCCCACTAGGGGTGCGAACTCGCACTAGTTGCTACTCGCAGTCAATCACTTTCCAATTGCGACTCAGCCAATCCATACCCACAATGAGCTTGTTTCCTCGTAGGGGAATAGGAACCAAGTCTATCGAAAACTACTCATCGAATAACTGTAGTGTACATCCTCGGTGAACCCTCGCAAGCCTGACGGTCCTATCATCTACTATCTCTACATCAAGTGGGCAATCCATCTCCCCCGGAGCCCCTGAGAATCGCTTGCTCAGCGCGAGCGACACAAAAGATCGGGTGGTACCCGAATCAAATAGAACCAAACCTGATATATCATTCACTAAGAACGATCCTACAACAAAACGCATAAACATAAGCAATAATCAATATCAAATAGGAGATAAGGGATAGGTACATACCTGTCACCACGTTAGGAGCTGCCCGTGCCTCCTCAGTTGTCAACTGAAAGGCCCTGCTCTTCACCACAGGTGCCTCACCCCAGCCCTGACGGCCTTCTATAATCCTTAATGTAGCAGGGGAGGGCGCTGCCACCTGCCCTGCTGTTGCTAAACTCGGGTACTAAGACTGCTTGTGTCCCCTCTGATTGTACTGAAAGCAAATCAGGTCTGATGTTGTGGTGGTGGTGGTAGTAGTTGTACAATCTCTGCTTGTATGCCTAGTTCGGCTGCACTTAAAGCAGCCTGAACTCCCTGCCTTACACGCCTCGTCGTGCATCCTACCACATTTTCCACAATGGCGGCGGCTCTGTTGGCTCCTAGGTCTATGCTCTGACACTTTGGGCTTCTTTCCCGCACTCTCTGTCTGAACCCCCTTGGTTTTCCTCTTCCTCTCCATCTCTAGATCTAACTCCCTCTCTCGAGCCCTAGCAATCATATCCTCCAGTGTCTTGCAGCTGGAGCGGCTCACAAACTGGAAAACATCACTCCTCAACATCTCATGATATCGGGCCTTTTCCATCTCCTCATTCGCCATGTACTGCGGAACGAGAAGGGCCCTCTCAATGAACGTTGCGGTGATCTTAGCCACCATCTCAGTCATCTGCTGGAGATCCTGGAACTCCCTAGCAAGCTACTGCACCTCTATCACAGGTGCAAACTCGGCCCTGAACCTGGCCGTAAAATCACTCCAAGTCATAGCATCAAGAGTTGCATCATCACCAATGGCATGTCCGACCTCCTCCCACCATTCACGTGCTTTGTCCTTCAGAAGACAGGACGCAAGCCGGACCTTGTCCCCCTCGGGACATCTGCTAGTGCGGAATGCGTTGGCGACATCATCCAACCATCTAGTACTCGCAATGGTGTCCCGAGCCCCATGGTAGTCGGGATCTCCATAGGCTTTGAACTCCCTAAAAGTCAGTGTGCATGACCCCATTATGGCCGCCACCTCCATTCAAAAAGCAGTCAACCTATCATCCAAAAGCTCTAAAATACCCTCCTTGATCATATCGAATATCACAGGAGTCTGGTCAATGATACTACGCGTAATCTCAGATGGAATCAACTCCCTCATCTGATCAGTGACGTGCCCAACTCCAGAGTCCGAGCCTGATACCTTGCCAGCACAAAAACTACCATCTGGTCTACCACATAGCCTCACTATACTCGGTAACATACCATCACAATCATCATAATACTCATCATAAATCGAGGGATCTCACACTCTACAAGTTTCCTGGATTCATCTCAGCTTTCCTTGATCTGATTACGGATCCTCTGCTTTCAGTAGTATGAGCCCATACTACCTTCCACATTTAGCCGTATTTTCCTCAAGAACTGCCTTAACTCCACCAAGTCCCTCCTATTGTTATTGCTGCCTCACGTACTACTCTCTTCCTAGGCTTTCCCTAGGGTAATCACCATCCTACTCTCCGCCATCAGCTACATAAGCAATCCCTGCTATCCCCCCTAACTAGCTCACAAATACCATTACATATCAATAAGACTAGATAATTCTTCGAATGAGATATCCTGCCCTACAACGGTTGCACTCAAACAAGAGTTGCGAAATAGAGCAAGACCTAACCTTCTGAAATTATTTAATCCTCGTAATATGTAACTTAACATATTCGTTTATGTTAGGTCCAGAAGGTGTTGCGTCATGGGCTCAATATTTAGTCCATTTAATCTTCGGTATGGGCCTGTCCATTCGTGAGTTATTTTGTAGGGTTTTATATTTATAGATGCTTGCATGCATCCTAGAACATAAGATTTGATAGAGAATTTAATAGCATTCATTGTTCTTATCTTTTGTAACCCTAATATCCTCTACAGCGGAAGTTCTTCATCGAGCTCTGCTGAGGATTGAATCAATTGAATCATTCGACACATTCAGATTCATTCTTGTGCTTTATCTTACTGTTTTTTGTTTTCTTGATTTACCTGTTATAAGATCTAATCGATCAAAGAGTTTTATAAACTCATCAATTGGTATCAGAGCAGGAGGCTGTGTAATTCATACATATCTCTTATGTGAAAGAAGTGATTAGGGTTTATTCCGCATTAACTAATATTTATTGAGCCGTCACTCCATAATTGACGTATCTCATTATTTATTCGTTTTGCCCTAATATTACATATTACAAGTCTGATCTTGCAACAGGTTAAACGATCAAGCATGGACGATTCTCAATCTAATCCTATCAACATCTCAAACAGTATTGGATCAACAACAAAAATTCCAATTCTTTACACTCAAGATTACGAGGTTTGGGCGCATCATTTCGAAGACTACGTCATCGGGTCTGAAGATAATGGGTATCTAATATGGGAAGCCATTGTTTCTGGACCATTTGCTCATTCAGGAACATCCAGAATTATTAAAACTCAGAAGGAGTATAATGATCTGTTAAAAGATGTGAAAGACGTCGCTCAGGACGAAAAGGAGAAATTTCAGTGCAACATCAAAGCATTGAGGCTGATTCGATTCACTCTTCAATCTGACATGTTTAGATTGGTGAGCTCATGCAGTACTGCTAAAGAAATTTGGGATCGGCTGCGAGAGTTGTATTCCATAGATGAAGACTTGGAGCACTCAGTTCAGACCTTGCTTTTGTCTGAGTTTGGAGAGTTCAAGCAAAATCCCGATGAGTCCATTACACAGACGTTTGATCGCTTCAATCATCTTCTCAGCAAAATGATCAAACATGATATCGAAAGGAAGCTTATTGAACAGAAGGTTACTTTTTTGAATGGCTTAAGATCCGAATGGAGAGCTGTTGTGTCTACAGTTAAGGCTCACGAGCAGTTCAAATCATATTCGCTGGCGAAACTGGTGGGAATTTTGAAATCCCAAGAAACGATAGTGATGCAAGAGAAGAGTGTGGTCTCAAACTTGGGGTCCTTGGTCCTCCCGTCTAAAAGTAAGAATGCAGTAGAAGATGAAGATCTGAACCTGGAGGACTACGATCTAACTTCAGAAGATTAATCTATGATGGTGTCCAATCCTAAAAGGTTCATCAAGATGAAGTTTCCTACCAATAAGAACCGAAATTGGAAGGGAAGCTACAGTTCTGAAAAAGTAAGGGAGGAACCGAAGACTGAAGAACCAAAGAATGAGGTGAAGGTTGAAGTGGATTCTGGTGTCAGCTGTTATTACTGAGGAGAAAGATGAAGAGGCCACCCTTATGAAAAAGCTAGAAGAGATTAAAAGGAAGAAAGATGCTACTAATCCTTCTATGAATGCTCTTATTGTACAGGGTTCTGCAGAGGATGACGAGTTCGGTGGCGTACAGGTGTGGTCGACCGACTCAGAAGATGATGAGGTGAGAAAGCCTTCTCATGGAAAGGCTTATGTCGCAAAAGGTGGTGAAAACAGTGGAAAGTGTCTGATGGTGACTGACGTATCTCAAATGAGGGGATATAATACTGATGGTGGAAATGAAGACACCAAGGAGCGAGAGGACTTGTGCTTCATAGCAAAACCTCTCAGTGTGCAGATCAGTGAACTTGATGAACTGATCAAGAAGGTACAATCTCTTTTTATTTCGTTCAAAATTCCACAGAAATCATATGAAAAGGAATTAAATAACTTAAATTCAAGAATCTCAAATCTAGATAGTTGTTTAACTCAAACACGTGTCATAAATTCTAACCTGACTGACCAAATAAGCAGGGTGTCGTCCAAGAGTAAAGAGCGAAGGATGTGGATTGAGTAGAAGGAGTTGGAGCTAATTAAGTCTAGGGATGAAAACATTTATTTACAAAGAGACAATTTGAAATTGTTAAAACAAAGGAATGTTTTTTGTTTAACCGCTAAAAGACTTTATGCTAACATTACTCAACTGCATCTAAATTGTGAAACAGGGAAAAAGATACATCGCATGATTCTACCCTTCCTTGAGTTTAAGGAGGATGAAATCGATGCTGAAGCATACAACTGTGAAAGTGTTGTATCTTCCGACGATGTCAATCCCACTTATATGTATGGTCTGGACAAAATAGAATCTTTTATAAAATCCAAAGACCATAAGGACATGCTTAAAAATCTTTTGGATGAAAACGATAAACTGAAACTCAAGACCGAAACCATACAAAAATTCGACTCATTGAGTGCCAATTTAAGTTCAGAAAATAAAATTGATGTTGTAAAAGCATCTGAACTTAATGAGGACGATGATATGAGTGAAATTTCTGTAGAGGTTGAAGTCGACTGTTCTGAGTTTGTCAATAGCGAACCCGAAAACCACAAAAATCTGATTTCTGAAAATTCTGTGGAATTTGCTCGTTTGTCCAAAACTAAGTCCCCAGCTCTTAAAGAAAAGGACGTTGTGTTTCGGAGGGTTAGAACCACTCCCAATCAGGTATATAAGGTTACAGGAGTAACCGAACATTAAACAGCGGAACTCACTGCCACGGTGAACGAAGACAATGCAGATTGCTGTGATGAGTTTTTCTGGTCAGCACCTATAGATAATGCAGACGAAACAATTGGTCTGTCAGAGCGAACGTCCTGGAAAACCAAAGGAAGATGTGTACCAGAGCCGCTGAATAAGCCTGAAAACTTTGACGTTCCAAGTACAAGTGGTACAAAAGAAATACCTGTAGAAGAAGTCACCTCCACAAGCGAAACCTCATCTATGAAGAGTGAACCGGCTGTCAAGAAGCTAAAACAAAAAGCTAATATCCATAGACAACCGAAACAGGTGAAAAATCAAAAGCAGCAGAGAAATCTTAGATACAAAAGGAATCTCTCAGAGCGAAAGCAGTTTTGGCGCTCTCAAAATGCTCACTTCTCTTATCCTAATAAAGATTCAAAGTCACAAAAAAAGACTTTCAGGCCACATGAAGAACAGAACCAAAATGAGAGGTTCGGTCCTGAGAACGACAAGAACCGAAAGGATAGGTTCGGTCCTGAGAGCAACAAGAACCGAAAGGATAGGTTCAGTCTGATCAACAACACTCAAAAATCCAACTTCGGCTCATCATCGAGCAGCTACCGAAGATCCAGGTTCGGTCCCTCTAATGATCATAAACAAAAGGGTCATTTCGAACCTCAAATCAGGAAAAACTCTCATTCTAAATTCTCTTTTTCTAATTATTCTCATTCTAAACCCTCTTCTAAACCCAATTCAGTCTCCGCACAAAATTCAAGATCATCAACGGACTTGAACGGAAAAATGAAGATTTCCTCAGTCAAGGAGAACCGAAAGCAGTCTAGTGCTCAAACACCAGAATCTGAATCCAAAACACCTGTAGCTAATCCTAACAAAATTAAAGTGTTTACTATTAAAAGAAAAGATGAAACAACATTAATAAAACGAACATATCTTGTTGATGTTTCTCTTACTATTCCTGTTCCTGTGAAAAGCTCACGTGAACCCAAGAAACTTTGGGTTCCTAAATCTGCTTAATTTTTGCAGGTTATCAGTGACGAGCAGTTCGACGAAGAATGGTACATTGACAGTGGCTGCTCACGTCACATGACAGGAAGGAAGGAAGAGCTAAGGGAGTTTTGATCTCGTCAAAATGGTGGCAATGTCAAGTTTGGTAACAACTCTTATGGAACGATAAAGGGTTATGGGATGATAACTAATGGAGACTTCACAATAAGAAAGGTGGCGTACGTTGAAGGATTACAGCATAATCTCATCAGTGTATCTCAACTGGTGAGCGGTACCGGTCTCAAAGTTTCGTTTGACGATGAAGGTTCATAAATTATAGAGAAGAAATCCAACAAGGTTATCCTCAAATCAAACAGAAAAGGCAAAATATTTCCTCTAAATCTCAAACCAATCAAAGGAAATCCAACTATATGTCTTTTGTCCAAAGCTCATTCTGACGAAAGCTGGGTGTGGCACCGAAGGCTCTCACATCTCAACTTCAAAGACATCAATAAGCTTGTCACCGGAGGTCATGTTCAAGGTCTTCCCTTGCTCAAGTTTGATCGAGAACACTTGTGCGCTTCATGTGAAATGGGGAAACAAAGTCATCAAAGTCACCTATCAATTATAAACACAAAAGTTATTGAACCACTTGAGTTGCTTCACATCGACTTGTGTGGTCCATCATCAATCGAAAGCATTGGCGGTAGCAAGTATATTCTTGTTATTGTTGATGATTTCTCATGTTTTACATGGGTGTTCTTTCTGAAGCACAAATCTCAGGCTACTCTTAAGCTAAAGATGTTTATCAAGCAGGTTGAAGTGCAACTGAGAAAAGTCGTTCACAACATTAGGAGCAACAATGGACTGGAGTTCAAGAACAAAGAATTTGAAGAATTTTTGGCAGAAAAAGGAACCAGTCACAACTTCTCTGCCCCCTATACGCCTCAACAGAATGGAATTGTCGAAAGGCGAAACCGATCCTTGTGTGAGGCGGCCTGAACTATGCTAAGTTTCGCTTCTCTTCCCTTATATTTCTGGGCTGATGCTATTGCTGCAGCATGTTTTACGCAGAATAGGTCTTATCTCAACAAGCGCTTCTCTCTTACTCCTTATGAGATCATCAATAACAGGAAGCCGAACGTAAAATTCTTCCATGTGTTCGGCTCACGATGTTTCATCTTCAACTCCAAAGAACATCGTAACAAGTTTGACGTTAAAATTGATAAAGGATTTTTTCTGGGATATTCTCTTACTTCAAAAGCATACCGGGTCTTAAATAAGCGTTCTAGAAAGATTGAAGAAACATATTATGTGACTTTCGATGATAGCTACGTCAAGAAGCTAAAGACTACTGAAGAAGCAATTGGAGAGATTTTCTCTCAAACAGGTCAAGTCACGGCCACGATTGCTAATTTGTTCGATCAGTTTGTGGACTTATTCGATGAACCTGAGAAAGCTACTCTCTCAGAAGCCAAGGCAGCAGACAACAAAATCGATCATCTGAAGCAAATTGTTGAAGATGCAGCCAAACAAATGGGTGAAGGAGAAAAAGTTCCAAACGAACCTCCTCAACACGACACTTCAGTTTAGGGGGAGAATCCATTTTCTTCAAATCAACCGAACTCACACTTTCAGGGGGAGATTTCTATTCCTGTAGCACCCGAAAGCTCTGCTGCACCCGAAAGCTCTGCTACACCCGAAAGTCCTGTAGCACCAGAAAGTCCAGCTACACCTGAGAGTTCTGTTGCACCCGAAGGTACGAACCAACCTGAAAATCAAAGAGATTCATCAGTCGAGGGGGAGAATTCCGATATGTTCTACGATGACGATAGTCAATCTGAATTGGAAGAAATGGTCAACGCCGAATTGGATCCATCTTATGATCCAAATTATCCTCCTTTTGTCAAATGGACCAGAGATCATCCTGTATATCAGATAATGGGTAATGTCTCTCAAAAGGTCCTGACCCGATCCCAACTGAAGGCAAAGCAATCATCTCTATTCTCCAAAGTAGAGTTCTGCATGTGTAATTCTTTCGTATCCAAAGTTGAACCAAAGACAGCAAACACGGCTCTTGAGCATTCCGATTGGGTTCAAGCTATGCAAGATGAACTCAATGAGTTTGAAAGAAACAAGGTATGGCGAATATTTCTGGCCTACGCTGCACACAAGAACTTAGAGGCACATGAGTCCGAACGCTATGTTGAATGTGCGACCGACACTAGGTAGGTACCTGTGCAGGTGAGGCGTCGATCGGTCCTAGAAATGGCGGCAGCGGCGGGAGGAGTTCATGACCAAACGTGCTGCAACCTAGGGATCACCAGGCAGCTCTTTCGCTCTCTAGGGATCGGGGGGCATAGCACAATTCTTCTTGGAGGAGGGTTGGTTTGCCCGGGTGACTGATCCTACCATAATGTAATCCTACCTATACTATAGCATCGACACCCGAAGTAGAGCATACATACGACGATCTTCATGCGTGAATAGCGGGGAGGAAAGAAAGGGCAGTAGATGATAATGAGAAAAGGCGCCGCGTCTGGGCGGGCGGAATGGATGAGCGAAAGGTGTCATGCCATGGAGTGGGTAATATCCCGAGTCTCATGTAAGACAACTAAATGCACCTCGAGGTGCTGCCGAGGAACTGAGGGACCTTCTTGATCACAGGATAGGTAATTGAGAGATAGAGCTAGCCTATTCGTTATTGGGAATCAATGCTCCGGGCCGAATAGAGCTTACCTACGGCACCTGGCTTTCTCCGGCGCATATTAGCTTAGCTGCGCTTAATAGGCCGGTTTGCCTTCCTCTCTGGCGGCCTCCTTACCTTACCCCCACTACACTCTCACTCCAAGCTACGCCTACTGAGCAAGATGCATTGTGATTTCCTCTTCTGTAGACGCACCTATGACCCGGGACGGGAAGAGAAAGACTTTTTTCTACGGCGAGCTTTCTCTCGTAAAGCCAAAGACGCCCTAAGACAAGTTCCAACTGTTGGGAAGGGGACATGATCAATAGAACCTGGCTGGATCCGGGCTGGGAGAGGGGCGCCCATTCCTAACCACTTTCGAAAAGGTTCGCTCATGCTGGAGGGAGCATCCCCACTTAGTGATCGGTCCGCTAGTTCACGCAAATCCGAAGAAGTTATCACGGACGAGCCACATGCAGGGAAACTTGCACATGTGGTTCTGGTCGGGCTTTCTTGAGGTATCTAATAACCTTGCTTCTGCTCGCCGCTGGCGCACCTCTCCTAACTATTGCCCATTTATTCTGGAATAATCTTTTTAGGAGGGACAATTTTACATATTTCTGCCAAATCCTTCTATTATTAAGTACGGCTGGTACCATTTCGATGTGTTTCGATTCTTCCGAACAAGAGAGGTTTGATGCTTCTGAATCCATTGTATTAATTCCACTTCCTACTCGCAGTATGCTCTTTATGATCTCGGCTTATGATTCAATTGCCATGTATTTAGCTATTGAGCCTCAAAGTTTATGTTTTTATGTGATCGCAGCATCAAAAAGAAAGTCTGAATTTTCCACGAAAGCCGGCTCGAAATATTTGATCTTAGGTGCATTTTCCTCGGGAATCTTATTGTTTGGGTACGACCGGACAACTACCGATATCTATTAATATCTTTTCTTAGAATGTTGTTGTTAAATATATATCTATCTATATCGTAAACTATCGGATCGAGTAATACTTAGATGTGAAACTTGCGGACCTCATTGGTTGTGATATTGATCTTACGGGGGGAACGAAATCAAAGAATATATAGACTGACTTGTAGAGACCCTCTATGTAGTTGTCTATCTAGGGTGATCGATCTACATCTTTCCCCATAGCCCTGGGGCTGTGCCTCGATCTCCTATGTGCGAAATCTAAGGGACTTGTTCCTATGGAGATTCCCCTTGGTCTAATTCCACGCCTTATGACGAAAGGGGAGTCGGCGTGGCGTAAAGTGCAGATTGGGGGGAGTAGATAAAAATTCCCTTCTGGGGTATTCCGAAGGTGTAACCTAGGCAACAAAAAAGGGGCCCGATACTTCAACTAGAGGAGCGACCTGTTGGTTCACCAAACCCCGACTCAGCGTCACACGTTCTCCAGGTCCAAAGGGATCCAGCGCCCAACTACCGACTCCTCCCGGAATTGCGTTATCGGAGCCGAACCAGGAATGGCCGTTAGTAGACACCCACCTTCACCGGTTAGAGAGGCCCTCTTTAATACATTAAGAAAAGATGTTCACAGGGGCCAGAAAGACTCGGTCATAGGAACTTAGACCACCTACGCGCTGGTGAAAACCACCTCGACCGGATCAGAGTAAACAACAATGTCGAATCAGGCCGCCCCTTGCCTTGAAAGAATTAACACGCGACCACCAGCTTTCCCAAAATAAGGGGGGATCTACTGCTTACTGCTCACAGAAACATCCGACCTATACTATAAGTCGTCCGCCTATTTTTCTGATCTCCTTTCCTTCTATTAATCAGATTTTTGGCTTTGACCGGTGAAAAATGGGGTTGATGGTGTTGGCTAAAAAAGAGGGAGAGAGGAGAGCCTTGGGGTACGCTCACTTCTGCATTTTTGTTTAGGTTCTCGAGATTCTCAATCGCTTTTTTTAGTGGGGAGGAATAGTGCGTGAATGATGATTCTCAGACGAGGGAATCGTTCCTCTCTAAATAAAAAGAAGCTAGTTCTATTGATAGAGCTTTCACGTCTGCGCATAGAAGACTTTTTTTTCCCTTCCATTCCGTTCTTACCATATCATGGGCAGTTGGGTTGGAATCCGTGTGATGGTTCGAAAGTGCTTTCAAATATTCTTCGCATCCCCAGAGAGATACATTGTTTCCATTGTGACTTGGTCGTCAAAAGGGGCACTACTAGTGTTGTGTACTTTTCATTGGAGCACACCTTTCGCTAGGAAGGGATCAATTACGAGTACGAAATGCTTTTCACATACAAGTCGGATAGCGCGATAAGGCAGTTACACTCCTCCGCCTGGCATTCCAGTTCAAATACTAGTGAGGTAGACAACCTCATGTCATGCGTTAAAATAGTAATGACCTTGCCTACGGGCTTATTGGGACACTCAAGTACGAAGGAATTCTCCACTTAATTAAGGAAGGTGTCAGAGACAGAGGATCAAAGCAATGGAAAAGCAAGGGAACGAGGCGACCGGAGGGAGGGTTTGGTATGGTAGTGAGACCAATAGGGAAACATAATAAATAGGGAGTATGTGAAAGATCCATTGACACACGAAGGTAGAAGTCAAGTGTGTATTACATAGCATAGCTACTGAATTCGCAAAGACACCTTCCTCTTTTAAGTTAAGTGAGGAACTCGCCTGAGGGAAAGGGACTGCGACCTTCAACTCCCAAGATATATCATATAATATAACATGTTGCCCTGAGGAAGGATTGGAGTTATTTTCCTTCGGTCCATAAACGCAAGAATCGCGAGACGGCAGACATCGGCCGATGAGGCTAGTAGGGCCCTAGTCCTGTAACCATTTAGAAGGGGCAATGAGAATTCCTAACTGAGAAGTCACCACGAGCATAACAATCTGATTGGAACTTGAAAGAGAAGTGCATTTTTGAATGCCTAACTGAACGTTCAAGATTGGATTCAGAAGCTGAGGCGACCGAAAGGGAGGCGAGCGAAGTGAGGCCACTTTAGAGTCCCTCTGCCAAAGAATTTCATAGAGATAAATGGTTCAGCTCCCTTCTAAGCCTTGAGAGGATTAGAGGAATCATCGATGAAAGTGTTACTTACTTACTTACTTACGAAGATCGACTGGATAACCTTCTACTGACAGAGTGGTGGGTGGTACTGTCTTATCTTATCCCTTCTTCTTTTACCCCGGCCCGGGGCTGGTCATTCAGTTCAGTCAAGTTCATATGCTTTCCAACGTGGGAGTAAAGGGAGTTGATAGCATTCCCCTGGCTTTCCATTTCCTTAGACTCTAGCCTCTAAGAAAGATCGAGATAAGGGCATTTCTTTGAGAAAGCATGGAATCCGAGTAGTTCTAATTCTCCGTTTTCTTCAGGTAAAGTCTTCGAATATAGCAGTTACTGATAAGGTAGACAAAAAGCAAGGTTAGCTATCGGATTGGTAGTAAGCAACATCGGAAGGTAGTAGAACGAAGTATTGCAATAGTCCCAGCAGCCAGAGACTGAAGCAGGTCGAGAGCCAGACTGGCTAACGAGGAAGTGTAGTTGCTTCAAAGCAGGATATGAAAAGGCTAGGAGGACAGTTCTCACAGAAGATGAAAAGATATGAAATCAATTCGTCTGGGTAAGTGAGAGAATGTTTTTCCAGTAGCCAATGACGTGATGAAGGAAGGAATTTTGCGAACAAGCAATTGCACACTCCTGAGGGGAAAAAAGCCACAACTGGATGATAGCAATCGAAAAGGTAGCAGTCGTTTGGTAGAAAAGCTGAGAAGTAAGTAGGCAAATTGAAAGCTAACAAGAAGGCCTTCTTCTCAAACCCCTTCTCTTCCTTAACAGGGCATTCGTGCAAAACCCCTTCTTTCTATGTCTTGCCATTCTTCATGTGTAACTCCTTCTTGTGGTGATCGATCCCCAAAGAATTGAAAAAAGGAATTGACTTCTCCCAGATTCCTATCGTTCAAGGAATATCTTGTGTGCCAACCAAACCTGGAAGGTAGTGCCAGATCCCTAAGGATGTCAGACTCTCATTCGAACCCGATTTAGTCAGCTTTCTTAGCTCAATCCCTTATAGTGTTCATACCAGAGCATGGAAAGGAAAGCAATTAGCCAAGCTATGAAAGAAGAGTTTCATTGATGGCCTTCTTGTCTGCTAGAGGAACTGACATCTAATTCAACTATCTCAGCTTGTAGCATCGGAAGGAGAGAGTACGATACATCGGTGTAAAAGATTGATCCCTATTGCGGGGATGAGAGAAAAGAGTGAGACGACCGAAAGGGAAGGTGTGTAAAGAGGCATACTGGCTGAATAGGAAGCTAACCAAGGTACTGAAAAGACAATGGCAAGAGGTAGAATGAAGGAGGTTTCTCCAAAGCGGGATGAACTCAAGGAAAGCATCCGTAGGAGCCAATAGAAGGGAATGCGGTTTCATCAGCTACGCTTTATGCGCCAGGTTTTCAGACCTATCCTGTTGGATGAGCTGTTGTGTGCCTCCTTTTCATCCCCTCTGGATTGATGTCCTATCCCGTAAGAGAACTTCCTGAACTGGATAGTTTGACTGCGAATCTTCTTGCTATCAATACACTGAGTTTAGTTCAAAAGGGTGATCTAGGATTTGCTATTACCTGTCAAGCTCGAACAATGGTGAACTACCCAGCTGCTAAAATCCATCTTTCCTCGATTCCTATGAGGGCGTGATAGACTTTGATCTGTATTTGAATCGTTTAGAGTGTTAGCAGATTTCCTTAGCGGGGAAGTCACTTGTCTCTTCGATTGACTTTTATTCAATATCCCATTCCCGCTGCATCGGCTGGTCAAAGATCACCCCAAAATTTATTCAAAAGCTGCGGTTGGCATGGCAGTGTGAGGTGCTCGTCGATCTCTCCAAACCGTTATACCCCAAGCCACGGCGAAACAGCCCAAGCGCAAGCAAGCTTGGCCGCCCAGCGTCCTCAAATCATTCAATGTCATCAGCTGAGAATGTAGATCAGTCATCAAGAAGTAAGGCCTAGAGAGCACACTGACATTCATTGCCATGTTCGATCTGAGTACAATCGAATTGCTAAGTTACAGCTACTCCTAGTGCGAAGAAAAAGAAAGAAAAAAAAGGGACAACAGTGTGTTGTGGTCGCGTACCCTTTGCACAGTGTTCTCTTCTGACTTTTAGACCTCCACTCCCTCTGCCACCATTCAATAGGCTTGACTTTCTAGCTTCTTCTTGCTTGAGTTGAGCACATAAGCCAAGCCTTCACTTACTTATTCGTAGACTTTTCTGGAATCTCCATCTCCTCGTCGCACTTGTCAATCTGCCTTTCAAGAATATCTTGAATAAGAGATCCCTCCATAAAGAAAACCGATGGAACAACCACATCACCCTAATCATGAGGAAATACGCTATGCTATAATATCGCCTAAAGAGCTTCGGCCTTAGCTTTTGCAAAGCTTCTTTTCCCTTTCCTTTTTGCACAACCTCTTCTGTTATAGAGTCCAATCGCGAGAGTCTAAACTTTGTTGCACTGGTCCGAGTTTGCCTGCCTTCGACTTAGTAGGTATGATAGGTGAAACGAACCGAGCCCCTATTAGATTAGACGGAGCATCGTTGGCTGGAATAAAAGCACAAGAAGTTGCTTTACAAAAGGAGTCCTTAGTATGTGTCAAAACCGTTATAGTACTACTACACCGAAGTCTCGTATTCGAACTGGCAAGAACGGCCCAGCTTACTGGCTGACTATTACCTGCTTACTTACTGGCTGACTTGGCAGCTGCCTTGAAAGCCTATTCCGATGGCGAGCAGTTACGATGGCTCCTTCCTAAATAAGTTATCTAAAAGTCAGTCTTTCTTTTTGTTTTCAACGATCTAGTGCTTGGTCCTTCACCTTTATGAGTAGGACTGACTCCCTTACATAGGTCTTATGTTCAGTACTTCGTATCAGGTTCTATCTATGGGACCTTAACGATAATTTTTTTGTTCTTTCTGAAAAAACCTAAGAGGTCCGTGACTGACCCTGTGTTCAGCACATGAGTTAGCGTTACCGCGTATTTAGTGGAAGCAGATAGTTAGGGACTGACCTGGTACCACTTTGAGTTACCGCCCCGAAGTACTAGACCAGCTCCTGTTGAAGAATAAGGCTTTTGAGTTGCCTGAGCATTGAATTTGGAACACAGGCCAAACGAAGTCGTACTGAGGACCCTAAGTAGTACTGTAAAAAACATCGGTACGTACGACATCCCCTTTCAAATTGCTGGACCTTCACGAACTTGCTGGAAATGGAGTACCGTGCCGGCAGGATCCCTATAAAGAAAGCCGCACAGAAAGATAAGACTACTTGGAATTCGGTGGGAATCCACAAAGACAGCGTAGGAGATATCGCCCATTATACTGCAATATGGTGAGCATAGCCATGGCTGATGAAAGAGCCACCTGCTGACCTGGTGTTGACGAACAAGTTCCGGAAGCATGCGAACAAGACTTGGGATCGCGGCTCGTACCAGTAAAGCCACAGAAATCAAAGAAGGCGCACGAAGGAAGGCAGTATCACTAGCTTGATAATTTGTTCCGAGGAATGCAAAATAGCTGGACCTCTTATTGAAGGGGGCTCTAACATCATTCTGTTATTTCACCCCAGATTAATGATTAATGAGTAGCACAGAAGGCCACTCGCGCCACAGAAGTGGTATATAAGTGGTTATCCTTAGCAGAGTGGTGGTACGACACTACTTATCATACCACAATGAAAATGACCCCATTTTAATTGAAGCCCTCTATCGCTATGCTCCAACACTTATACCTATGCCCCAGCCTGAAGGTTCCAATGTTGCCTCGGCAGAGAGTCATCTCAGGGAGCAGTCGACTGTCATACAGATTTCGAAGGATAGTCAAGGGCACAAGTTAGAATGAAGCAATATGAGGATCAACATAGAAGTGAGAGGGAATTTTCAGTTGGAGACTGGGTTTTCTTGCGATTCCAGCCCTATACTATAGGCTTTTCCATAGCTGCTAGACAAAAAGACCCAGCAAGCATCAGCTCTTCCTGAGAAGGATTCAATCCAGCCCCTGCGACTTCGTCTTCCGCTCATAAGTAAGCTCTTCTCCACGGCATATTTTGACTCTGATCTTCGCTTCCTTCATTCGGTTTCTGGTTCTTGGCTGAACCAGTAGGTTGGAAACCTTCAAAGCAATATGCTACTTTTATGCTCAAATACAAATGAAATTCGTGCTCAGTTCAAGTCAGCAGGATCTATCTCTTATGCAAGGTTTATTGATGAAGGTTACCTATTATTTATTGTAAATCTATATTTTTTATATAATGTAAAAAAGGGCGCTCTTGTGCAATGCAATCTAAACAAGACAAACTTACAGAATCAAAGAACCTAACAAATGTAGGCGGAATACACTCATGATCTGCTTCACAAATGGGAGATTGGGTGGAAATCTATTTGTGAGATTAGGGATCGGCATATATTATCATAAGCATAAACATAAGTGAGGAGACCTGATTCAAATTAAAAAAGAACCTCTAGGATGGTACCCTCGGCCGCCTATGACGGAGGACTTTTTTCCTCTTCTCTTAAGAATTTATCTGATAGGAACAGGCTAAACAAAAAGAAAAGGGGCTGTTTTTCGTCGGAATAGGGGCCTGTTGACACAATCCCATTTCTTTCTCCCTATTTTTCCCATGTATTTCTTGGAAAAACCAAGGCAATTGAATTGAATTAGCAAGTCTCCAGACTGATTTACTGGAGCAGGAGAAGTCACATCACTGAATCAATCATGCCTCAACTAGATCAATTCACTTATTTCACACAATTCTTCTGGTCATGCCTTTTCGTCTTTACTTTCTATATTGCCATATGCAATGATGGAGATGGACTACTTGGGATCAGCAGAATTCTAAAACTACGTAACCAACTGCTTTCACACCGTACGAACAACATCCGGAGCAAGGAGCCCAACAGTTTGGAAGATATCTTGAGAAAAGGTTTTAGCACCGGTCTATCCTATATGTACTCCAGTTTATTCGAAGTCTCCCAATGGTGTAAGGCCATCGACTTATTGGGAAAAAGGAGGAAGATCACTTTGATCTCTTGTTTCGGAGAAATCAGTGGCTCACGAGGAATGGAAAGGAACATCTTCTATTTGATCTCGAAGTCCTCATATAGCACTTCTTCCAATCCTGGATGGGGGATCACTTGTAGGAATGACATAATGCTAATCCATGTTCCACACGGCCAAGGAAGCATCGGTTTTTAATCTCATTATGACTTGGTCGTTCAGAAGAGATTCTTTCTCGATCAGAATAGTGGAATGGAAGGCACTACAAGAAAGATATACTCCTTTTCAAATCGCCCCGCGAAGACAGACGTTCAGAAAGGTTCTCGAGATTCTCAATCGCTCTTTTTTTAGTGGGGAGGAATAGTACGGGAAGGGAGCGAGACCAAGCCGAGCCTCTAGTAGAGTAAGCCCTTCCCACGTGTAAAAATGAATTGCAGCCTCAACCATAGAGATCAACCTGCGCCTTTGATGTTAGGCCCCGACGGAAAGTTTTTCGAAACCGAACTGAATGGAATTGTTACTTTCAAAAAATGCTTTCTGAAAAGAAAGAAGATCCATTTTCCCACGTAGTTCGTCGGTCAAACCAACAATTCTCTTCTCAAAGTAATAGGGAGATCCTTTTCTAGTTAGACTTCTTGCAATGAAAGAACCATCCCTTCCTATTTCTTTGTCCTGTCAGATAGAAAGAGAAACCCCAAAGAGCCTTCTTTACCACTTTAGGGGGCGGGGGTGAAGGGGGGGGGGGGGTTTACATGCAACCGAGGCAAAGTTGTTTATGATTGAATCTCAGAGGCACTCTTATCATTTGGTAGATCCAAGTCCATGGCCTATTTCGGGTTCACTCGGAGCTTTGGCAACCACCGTAGGAGGTGTGATGTACATGCACTCATTTCAAGGGGGTGTAACACTTCTCAGTTTGGGCCTAATCTTTATCCTATATACCATGTTCGTATGGTGGCGCGATGTTCTACGTGAATCCACGTTGGAAGGACATCATACCAAAGTCGTACAATTAGGACCTCGATATGGGTTTATTCTGTTTATTGTTTCGGAGGTTATGTTCCTTTTTGCTCTTCTTCGGGCTTCTTCTCATTCTTCTTTGGCACCTACGGTAGAGATCGGAGGTATTTGGCCCTCAAAAGGGATTGCGGTTTTAGATCCTCGGGAAATCCCTTTTCTTAATACTCTTATTCCCCTTTCATCCGGAGCTGCCGTAACTTGGGCTCATCATGCTATACTCGCAGGGAAGGAAAAACGAGCAGTTTACGCTTTAGTAGCTACCGTTTCACTGGCTCTAGTATTCACCGCCTTTCAAGGAATGGAATATTATCAAGCGCCCCCCACAATTTCGGATAGTATTTATGGTTCTACCTTTTTCTTAGCAACTGGCTTTCATGGTTTTCATGTGATTATAGGTACTCTTTTCTCGATCATATGTGGTATTCGCCAATATCTTGGTCATCTGACCAAGGAGCATCACGTTGGCTTTGAAGCAGCTGCATGGTACTGGCATTTTGTAGACGTGGTTCGGTTATTCCTATTTGTCTCTATCTATTGGTGGGGAGGTATATGAAGGAACGAATCAGTGGATTGAAGAATTCAAGCTCGAAGACAAAGAGAAGCGGGCTTTTCCAAAGAATTACTGCAGCTTTCCCACTCCTTTTGATTATCATATAAAAAAAAGTATCTTCCACTTTCCTACCAAATCTCTCTTTATTCTGGCACATAAATGAAGGGATCGAAGAGATTATGGCAGATCATGTTCACCAAGAAATGACCCGAAATTAGATAGATCTTGGTCTATTTTAGATTGTTCCTTTTAATCATAATGAAAGATGTTTTCTTGTCTCTCGTTTCTTTTCTGAACAAATAGAAGAACCTAATGGATCGAACTCATCCTTGGCTGCTACGAAAGCAAATAGGCCTTGCGTTGCGGAAGGAACGTTCTGCTCTGAGTTGAAGGCAAGAGCTCCTTCCCTCCCTTCCTTGTCGACATTAGCTGTATCCCATATCTCCCCATATCGTATTTAACTAGACCCCATCCCTCGCTTTGACTGTTCACCATATGTGTATCGTACCGACCCCATATCATACGTACAAGAATTGATTCCTTCTCCCCATATCACTCATTCACATGCCATCTCATTGTTCACCCGGAAAATCTTCTTGTTTAAGACAAATTGCTTCCCTCAGTCAGCGGGAGGCCTAGTCGATGTAGGCCCTCAAACCAAACGGCGGGCAGACCAGTCGAAGGAGTAGTTCACTTACCTGTTTGTACATATACTATACTCATACCCATATTACGATACAGATGTGTTCACCCTATCTTGCTTTCACGGCTTTGACCGGGAACCAAACCAAAGAGCCAATACACCAACAACCAAGGAACGGGAGTGGGTGGTCCCTAGGAACGACAGAAAGGAAGTACTGGTTCAACCAGATACGAGTGACGGAACCGGTGTTGATCAAAGACATGCGCCGAGTGCCAGAAATGACTATAAGCCGATAGAGTCGTTTTAATATGCCATGAACCGAGATACAATTTTACTAGTGCCAGGTACAAGAAAGATTGGAGTTGATTTACAGATACTAGTACCTGAATAACAAGTGACAAAAGCAAGAAAAGAGTTACTAAAACCATTACGAATGACAAGTACACACAAGAATGACTCGATCGAGTCCCGAGAGACAGATAGAGCTTAACTAAAACGTCCGCCCGGTCATCCTTCCGCATCATCATCCGGCGATGAGAGGGATGATACGAGGATACCCTGATCGATTGAGGGAGACTGGTACAGGCAACAATTCGGGTGGCTTCGGAATACCTCCGTAAGCGGGATGAAGAACACTGTTTTAGATACAGTGATGTGAATCAAAATACCGACTTCCGTACTAGCCTGACCACCTGTTTTGAGAACAAGTAAGCTCCAATGCATGCTTCCTTAGTCAAACTATCATGAGTTATAAGGATCATACGGTTTAAGTATGACCTTGACGAAAATCTTCCAATTTAAATCCTAATGCTACAGTTGCTATCGGTTGCTAGCCTCAAAAAAATCTTTGTACCCTCATGGATACGGTCCTGAGGCTTCTGAATGATAGAATTAGAGGGTCCCTTTCGGACGTGCAGATTGAGGTTGGTAGGATATAGGCGTTAGGCTCTTTCGATGGCACTGAAAGGCCTATTATCGTACTCTTTCGTATATAGTTGTCAAAGACACTGGAGAGAACTAGTCTCTCGGGCTAGGGGCTCTCTATCTATATACAAAAAACTGGATTTATTGCGAGCTTGTACTATTAGAACAAGGGCATATTTTTAGGGACACTCACGTCTTTTTTTTACAAGTCAAACTTCTCTCTATATTCAAGGGACTCACGATTGTGCAACGAAGTCTCCTATTCGGCGATATTCACATTGATTCTGGAATAACCTATCATATGTGGCCTCTGCTGCTGTTCACAAGTACAAGATGAGGATCAGCAACAGGTATTACCAGAGTATCATAGCTTACTTGACAGAGACGACATTTCACCTTTTCCGCGGTGTGAACCTTGCGGGAAGTGTTGTATACTTTAAGAAGAGAGATCTATTCTACTTCTTTATTCTATCAAACCTGAAAACGAGGCCTCCGGTAAACAAGCTATAAAAGATGAATATCGCTCTCTCTAGCTAACCTGGAAAAAGTCTACCTTTGCGGAGCTGGAGCCGAAGCTCCTTCCTTTCTTCCTCCCTTGTTCTATTACCCCAAGGCCTCCTCGGTCTTCTTGGACTTGGTTTCTGTCTGATTTAATCCGCATTGCTAATGTAGGCTTTTTGGGGGTAATGGAATCGGCACACTATTCGTCTAAATAAGTTATCTTTCGTCTTCCAATAGTTCTGACCCGAAAAGTGAGCCCCGAAAACTGTCAACCTATGACCAACTCAAAATTAGAGTAGCTGATAAAGTAGAAGGTGGGATTCTATATTCTATAGCCTATGCGCCTGCTTCTGATGAGATAGAAGTAGGCTCCCGGTGCGTCTTCCTTCGGTCGGCTTGTCATTGAAGGATGTTAGCCAAATCAGAAGAACTATAGGCTCGAAGGCTCGGGTTGGTCAAGCGAACTGATTCATTTAATTCTTCGCCTAGTCTTAGCACCCGCACAGTAGAGGGGAATAAGCATTCCCTTTCCGACAAAACTAAGCGTCTTGCTGCTGGGTAAAGGCAATAGGAGGAGGTTTGGAACCTCAAAACAAGTCTAGGATTAAGAACGGTGATGCTAGTTCAGTTGTTGAAAAAAATGTCCCGATGAACCTTGGCAGCATCCCGGGCAAGATCTATGGCTTCAGCTGCGGCTAAGCGAACTACCTATTATATATATTCTATAGAAGTGAATATGAGAGAAAAAGCTCTTCTTTCACATAGTGGGAGGCTGGCCTTCTCTCTTCCCAATTCTCCCAATGAGACCTCTTTCACTCACTTAGTGGACGACCCAGAGGACTTTAATAAAGCCCCTTTTTGCCTCATCACGATCTCCCGGTGAAGTAGCGGCTCCCTCCTATTACTATTTATGGGGTGGAGTCGAAGCTATGGCACCAGAAAGTCAAAGAGATTCCGTCCTGAACCACTCGTGTAGTCTTCTTCCTGCCTCCCAGTTAGGCCCTATCTCGCTTTCCAAGTCTCATTTGGATGAGGCGCCGGCGCTACTAAATGCAACTCTCATTTCAACATTCTTCTCTATTGGCCCTTCCTTCTCTATCTGCCTACAGAACCTCTCTTTCCCTACAAGGCACTAGAAGGTCGACCCCACTTTCCACACTATGTTGACATTACTCCTGAGCCCAGTCATTCCCCGCCACTCTTTCACACAGCATTGAGGGCTTTTTCATAAGAAGCAGCACTCTATTGTCCACTTCGATAGCTTTCAAGAGTCTCTTTCATACATCGTTCCGGGGTCTCCCCTCTTTCTGGCGGGCCTTCTTTCTTCTGCTTCCTTGTGCTTCTGAGATAGCTAGCAATTTTCCATTGACTGATTCACCAAGCATTGGAGCAAGCGAGGAAGACCGCTTTTTCCATCATCCAAGTCCATCTCCGCCCCCTTCTTCCTAAAGCCCCGCTCCAGCCTGCTCCTTTATCTGTCTTCTAGTCGGCTCCCCATTCATCTTCTGTCTCCCACGGATAGGTGCCTTTCGGGAACGTCTCTCTCTGCTACTCCCTTTTTGAATGAATAAGGGGCAGGGCCTTCTTCACTTAGTCATCTTTGCCTACGACTTTTTTTCTTTCTTGACCCTGCTCGCCTAGCTGGCCCTATCTTGCACGTTCCACTAACCACTATCACAATAGGAGAATTCTTACTCTCACTTGACAAAGAGTCAGATCGTCTATATAGACCTCAAGCTAAAAAAGACAAGAAAGCAATACGCGCCTAGTAAGGCTCGGAAAAGAGAAAGTCCGAAATCATTGTGTTCTCAAGGCCGAAGGCCAAGTCAAAGACAGAGACCGTGCCCCTCGGGCACCTCTAAAGAGGGTGCCGCCCTTCCACTAAGGCTTCCTACATATATTCAAATCAGTACAAAGGCAAGTATATATTCTATTTTGAGGGAAAAATAGAAGGAAAAGATGGACTATGCCACATGGCCGCTACAAATAAAGGAAAAGTCTTATGCGAGTGATACCAATCGGACACACTTGGAAAAAAGGAATCATCAGCTACTAATACAGCTGAATCAAAGGAAAAGAAGTGAAAAAGCAGAAAGAAGTCAATGTGAGAAAGCAAAAAAGGTAACGAGGCGACCGGAGGAGGGAGAAAGGATAAAAGGGGTGGCAAGCAACTCGAAGGGATGCTGCGCCACCTAGGTACGCGTCTGGATCTGCCTCGGGCTTTGTCTTTGTTTCTATAGGATCTGCTACTCCAACCGTATCTAATTGTGGTGTACCTGGGTTGGTTTGGCCTCTTCCATAATCCTTGCCGCTGATGGTTATGGGTAAATCACAGTAAAGCAGAAAGGAAAGCCTCCCGGAGAACGTTTTCGTCGCCGAGAGAGAAGTCTCTAAAGCCGCTATGGTCTGGGCTCTCACTCACGTTATCCGCCCCCATTACGCTGCTCGCCCTATTAGCCGGTGGAAACCATGAGAATTCATTCATTTCAGCCAGTCCCGGGTTATATATTGTACGGCGAAACTCGCTAATAGATATCTGTTTTCTCAGGAACCAGACCTGCATGCACGAAGAAGAACATATCTCTCTGGTCATATTCTTGTGGAACTTTTGTCGTCCCGTTCATTGTGGTTCCTCGGCCCTGCTAGCCATTTGCTTGCTCGAATTGTACACATTCAAAGAGGGGGCAAGCTAAACAAGCAAGCAAGCCATCCAAGTTTATTTTATAGAGTCGGAGAAAGAACTTAGGGTTCCCCTGTGACTAACTTAGCGCACTTCCGGTGGTAGCCATTGGGCTATAAAGAGCCACTCACTTATTTATTTATAGTTCGGTGTGAGATCAGCTAAATTAAGCTACGCTCATCATTTATGATCCACGGCTCACTCAATTAGAGCACTAACTACTTCAAAGGAATTCGCTCCAAAGAGGCTTTGAATCGCTCCGCTGGTGCGATCTGGTCGATAGGTTGTCCAGTCATCTCGGTGAGGAATTTCGCTATGCCCCCCGCTGACCTTTCACTGTGAGTACGGCTGCAGTAAAGCCAACGGGAAGATCAGTCCCAGGGCTCAATCTAGGCTGCCAGCCAAGATGAAGATGGATTGAAGGGGTTGTCAGGGAGCTTCATAGGGAATTGTAGGATCCATAGCTGGAAAGACTGCAGGAAAAAAGGGGAACATAGTCGCTAGGAAATCAGATTCCATAGTCAAGGCTGAGACAGACCCTATGTTTACTTCGCGATAGTCTTAGCTCGACATTGTCAAGCCATACTATCTACCAAAATTTATTTTTTTCTGACATTATATCCTATATATCGGAGATATAAGGTTTGAACTTCCACTTATGGTAATCGAACTTGGTAATCAAACTCTTTCCCGGCAAGAAGATAAAAGATTTCCTTCGGGCAAGTTCCACTATAGTTGGGAAAGGAACAGACCACAAGCTTCGCGCTCTGCCTTTCTTGTATTTGGACTCTTTCGCGCTATATGCTGCTCTCTCTGCGCGCTTAGCTTTCTTTGCTCTTTGCTATCGTGCTATTGCCGGCTTCCTTCTCTTTAAGACTAAGACCAAGGGCTCTTACAGAGTGAACACGTCTTATTTCATTTTTAGAAAGATGATCTTTTTCATTCCCCAAGGGGAAAAGGTCTCTTCTTCTGCTTCAGTTGATCCTGAAGCAGATCTTTTTTCGACTTCTTTCCTGTCTGGGATTTGAAAAAGCAAAGTCCTTACTTTGACTTACCCGAATCAAGTCAAGGCGATGAAGCAGGCTCAAGGCCCATTTTCTTATAAGAGTTCTCTCTCTCCCCGGGAATCATAGCCTAGTATCGTACCGGGAATCCACTTCTGACCTGACCTTCTGACGAGAATCCTTCTAACTTCACTCTTTTTTTCAAGTAAAGAATGTGTAAACCGAGGCCATTGAATATGCTGCAGATGTCATCATAGAAGAAGAAGCTGTTCTTCTTTTTTCTGCATCAGCTACTAATCACACGTTTGGAATCGATCTAGCTGCTTAGCTTATCTTATGTGGTTTGGGCATACGGATTCGACTAGCATTCACGTGGGTAGCATTTGAATGCGGAATCACCCGAAAGCACGGGATTCAACTTGACTTTCTTTCCGATGGTCCTATCTTATTAGAAATAAGTAAATAGTGGATCTTTGACTAGCATTTCGAGGAAATCATAGTTGGTAGTGGATTTTTGGCTTTGACCAGGCCAAAGGCGAAAAAGAGAGAAAAAAGGCAATTCCTTCTCTTCTGTTGTCACAAGAAGGGACTAGGTTCCTAGCCAAGCCAGGGAATCTACGACCGATTGTCAAAAAATATCCCACTACGGGGTAATAAGCAAGGAAGGAGTGCCACTTTCAAAAATTCTTTTTTAGTTAAATCACCCGTCGAAGCGAATCCTTCGAAATAGCCAAGCCAGTAAGTAGAAGGGCAAGGTGACCACAGGGAAAGGCATTACCAGAAGGAAAGTAGTCCAACTTAATGTCTTACGCATCAGTGGCATTTGAGTGAAAGCAGTAAGTCAGTGGCCACGAATCATCGATTTTTGAGTTACCAGCTCAAGGCAGCTCATGGGAATTTCTTTAAGTAAGAACGATCCCCAGTGTCATCCTCTTCGTCTTCTCTTTAGGAAAGCAAGTCCCATCGAGTGGAGTCAAGGCATGCCTTAAGGTAGCGACTGACTTTCAGGTGAGATGGTTCAATAGTAGATTAGATAAAGGCTCTTGCTACTTCCCACGAGGGGAGGAAAGTCAATAGCGTAGATAAGGAAGTGGCTATTCTTGTTTGTTCATGACTCCGCTGCGCTCCTCTTTCATGGAATAAGCGCCTTTTCTCTTACAGACAAAAGAAATGGATTTTTTCCGGCTAGCTCGAAGGGAAGGAAAGAGCGCTATAAGAGAAAGAGTGCCTCGAGAATAGGCTTTTGGTATTTTTACTGAAAGCAGAGGAAGCATTCGATGCATCATATAAAAAAAAGTGCAGCTGCCAGAGCCCCGTATTTACCAGCGGGTGTCCCAAGATATTCTATGATCAAAGGCTTTGTGGTTGTCACGAACTGGATTCGAACCAGCACCTCTGGGAGCAAAAGACAGGCCCAGCGAACTACCATTCATTCGGATCGCGACTTGGTTACCCAGTTCCCCTATTGTGAGGGTACATCCGGGGCCAGCTGCATGGACCTACTTACCATGCTAGTTGACCAGCGGCATCGCTTTCCCTTTTATTGATACTACCAAGACGATTTGGATACTTGACTTCTAGATGCAATATCTTCACTGTTCTGAAAACAGAACTTTCTTGTTCATTCTAGCTGTCAGCCAGCTTCATCATTACCATACAAGCCTATGGTGGACTACACCATACCTTTCTACAATTTCTAAGTAGTATCCCACCTTTGGGCTATCCTCTGTAATGCACTTCTTCTTCTGGGGATAAGACCTTACAACTAGATTGGAGATGATCCCTTCTCTCCAGTGAGTGCAGTGAAGGACTCTCGCCTAGTTCTGAAACTCTTCCCGCAGCCTTGCCCTTATTGCCCTGCCTACCTCGGCAGGCATACCCCGGAACCAATTCATCTCATCGGCCCGCTTTGCTAATCCGTGGACCAAGGGATGTAGGCCTAGGAAAACTTGAAAGAAAGAAGCAATACCGACGGTACCAAATGAGCTAAGAGCTCAAAGGACAACTCTTTACTCACCTGTTCTACGTATACCGTTCACCAACACTCACGGACACTCCCCCCGGGCTGGGAAACTTCCAACCTTCTATACTGATACCTTTCTTACATACCACTTATGGGATTGCTTGAGAACCTGCTCCATGATCCGCGTCATTCTTTTCGACCTGAATAAAGTAATGAATTAAAAGTCAAAGACAAGTTAACTCTAGGGGCTTATGGGATAGGTTAGCTCACCTTATGAATAGGTTAGCTCGACTTATCATCTGAGAAGAGTGAAGAGAGGAACCTTCGGAGCTCCTCTTCTATCGTATCGATTGAGCGGTTCATATCTTCGATCATCTCCGTAGAGGGTTCAGTCTCCACTATTTTAAGTCCGTATTTATTTCTACCCCTGAGCTCGAAAACCTGGTGGAGGACTCATATAAACCTCTTCGTGGAGGTCTCCATGAAGAAAGGCCTTTTTGACATCGAGCTGATGTAGTGACCAAGATCTGTTAGCTGCAACTGACAGACTGACTAGTATGGAATCAGTTTCATTTGGCTCTAGACTACGATTCGATAGAGAATGATTTGGCACATCTTTGATTTCCTGGTATGAAAGTAAAGTCGTTAGGCTTGGTTTTCTTTGAGTTCAAGATATTCGGCATAAGCCGTCTTTGCTTTTTCTCTTATCGATGTGATCCTTGTCTTTAGCTTGGGACTTAGCTTGGCACCAGGGCGGCTTGCTTACCTACCTGATGACTTTCTTAGCCGCCTAACCGCTTCCTGTATCTCTTCCTTTCCTGTATCCTCTTACTTCACCGAATAGTAACCACCAGAAGATGGAGTCTTTAACTACCTCTATGAACTGCCTACTCCTACAGCTTGCCTTTTTAAAGCAACTGCTTGGCCGGCTTCTCGTCTTCCATCTTATCCTTCCTCATTCCCTTCCCCACTTCCCTTAGCCGACCTCCCAGCTCTTTTCCCGTTGTTCTTGCTCTTTCTGCTGACCTTCCAAGGTAGGTAGCAGCTTTGTAAGGTAGTTTTCCATATCCGTTAACAGCTCTAAGCCTAACCGCTTATTCCGACTTTCTTTCCTTTTGCCGGCTAGTCTACTCCTTTACCCGCTTGCCCTTTTTCTGTGTTTGCGTGGCATCTGTTCTCTTAGTAAGAGGCTGCGCTCTGGACCGTTACACTAAGCTCTTCACCTGCTCGTTCCCCAAAGGCAGTGATAGGAGAAGAAAGACTAGACTTTGAGACCAGACCTCCACTGGCGTTTTTGCAATGTCCTCCCGACCCGTGCTCTGAAAAGATCATGCATGAGATGAAGCTCGTGTATCTGTTTTAGTAAAGACCGAAAAGAAAGACCCGCTGTTCTATTTTCATGTTACCTTTTCTTCATCGTCAATGCGGCTCGTCCCTTCCTTGGTGAAAAGGGGGACCCCCTCCGCCAATGGTTTTCGAGCGTCTATCGATGCTGGCCCTTCCCTTTCCATTCTATCAGCGGGACACAGGGCTCTCCTCGGCTTTGAGCTCTTCCCCCGATGCCTGAATGCTCCTTTACCGAGCAGAGGACTCGCTTTCTTTTTGGTAGACTGATAAAAATCACTAATCAATAAATTGCATTTGTAAGATCAAGCTCAGCTCGTGGATCTTTGATTCTTTTAGACAAGTCGTTGGTCTTTTCGATTTTCCTTTGACCTAGTATGAATAGTAAATGGGTATAGTCCCGGTTGATGATGCCGACATAGATGTAGATGGGGCGCCTTGATTAAGAGGTTGAGGGGGCCTCCGATCCTCTTTCGTGTGCAACGGTTAAGAGTGGAAAACCGCTCCTCTAACTTGAGTGGCTTGACGCTCCTATGACAGTCCTAGTTGGAACTCGTACCCCCCCTCGCTATCTATCGTCAGTTATTGTCCCAGGCGAGGAACTGCTTGTATCAGACCTGATTCTCGCGCAGCAAGATCTTTTGTGAGTGCCCTTCCTTTGGGGCTTGAGGCTCATCTCACGATGTTCGTCTTGTCTGATTGTTTTTTTCTTGGTTGGTACGCTCCCCCTTGTGAAAGAAGTCCTCTATTTGCACACTAACCTGGGAGACTTTCACCCAGTTTTTCCCTTGATGCTTCTAAGCCGCTTTAAATTGGCCTGTGCCCGTTGATGAATCATCAATCCATTCAGTCGTCACATCAGCCGAGAAGACGGACTTGCTGGTATCGTCAAATAGAGTATAGAATCCTTCTTCCGCTCTAGTGGCGGGTTTATCTTTTCATTAAGTAGCCCCTCATTAACCTCGTACACTGAGTCAAGCAACTTCTCCTTTTCTGTCATGAAGAGGAAGTGAGATGATGACAATGCGGCTGGGAAAAATCCATATCAATCCATTTCTTCTGTAAGAGAATTGGATCCGGACCCAGACCTAAGAAATGAAATTAGATGCCAATTTCATTCCAGTAGTACCCGTTGCTTCTTTTGTTGGGTTGGTTGGAGTGCTTTAATCAGACTTGACCAAGTAGATCATGTTGGGATCTTCACCATGAATGATCCTCCGGGCGAAGCATCTCATGGCACACCATTGATCAATAAGACAGGAGAAATAGAATAGACAGGGATAACCCCCATTCCTATCAGCGTGAAATGACATTCATTCAATCAGTCCTCTCCTCCGCTCTCTCTGTCCCTGGCTTCTACTTTCACATACCTTCTGGCCTCAGTCGTTGACTTTGCCCCTTCCGCTCCTCCATTTAACAAGCAATTTAGTGGTTGTTCGCTCCTGAACGAAGCTATTGGGACAACGGCTTTGATAGCGCTTTCTCAATGAGAGAGATCATATCGTGGTAGAGCTCCTATCCGTGCTTTGACAAATCCCTCTCTGGCGTCATCTACTGGCTGACTGCACACTGCCTTCTGCCTGACTATGGCTTTTAGAAAGCAAGATCCCTTCGTTTATCACTCTATAGAAAGAACATCCCATACAGAGTCTTTCAACTAACAACTAAGCTATTCGAGCCTTCACCTAAGCTCTCATCGATAGAGCCCCTGTCTCTTTGATTCTTGTATACAAGTCTGGTAGTCAATTGTTCTAGCAAGGATGGGCTAGTTGCCTACTCTCGCCTAACCCGCCCCTTTGACTGATGATCAATATGACAAAAGTAATCTATCTTGATCCTTATATGACGCAATTCATAGATTTGGGCAAGTCAGAGTGATATCAAAGTCAAGTTATTGGCGATCATACCTACTCAATGAGAATGCTCTCAAGTCCAGTCAATGTCTTTTTGATGATACGATTCTCAGGTGCGAACTCAAATAAGGAGGGGGCCCCACCAGTCATAGTGTTCACTCTTCCCCATAAGAATAAGAACAAAATTCCTGGGGTTTTTTATTCCTTAGTAGCTTTGACAACATTCGTCTCCGTGTGAGCCCTCATCTCATGCTCCTACTACCTCTTAACTTCAAATGGGAGTGATGGACGAGTGAAGATCGCCAGCTCTTTCTTCCCCGTGAATTGACTTCAACTGAAATCGGGCGGACCGGCTTCTCCCTTTGAGCATAGCATGCTTTTGGGGAGTAAGTCACTTAATATAGTATATTATGTGAGAATCGATTCTTACATCACATCAAAATAGCATGTCTATATACTTATCTACAGGCAGTTCCTCTTTTTTACCTTCCATTCATTTTGAAAGAGAAGGTTTCCTCTCACCTAAAGAATGGATCAGAGAACGACGGCCTACGCATTGCAGCCACAACATTACTGGGCAAACTAGAATAGATTTCGGAAACTCCGGATCCCCCTAGTTGAAGACTATCGCCCACAATTAGAACCATCTAAAATAACGTCTATGATGGATCCATTACGAATGTCTCGTCCCAGAAGACCATCACTCAGGTTTCACTGATCGAGCAACGCGGTTATTTCGCGGACCTTTCTGTTCCTAGTTAAAGTGTAGGCCTTTTGGACTTAAGCTGGGATTTGGTATTTCGACCCAGGTGTTACTATCATTTCTAGGCATCGTCTGTACTTAACAGTTCCCTTTAGTGTAGTTTCTCGGAGATATCTGGATTATTAAAAAAAACAAAAAACGGGGACGAAAGAGAAGAAAAAAGGTAGTTTACTTGCTTAGTGCTTGTGCGCTAAGGGAAGAAAGATCGAAAAGTCGAAACTTTCGAAAGCGCACTCACTCTTCTCAAAATCTCTTAAGAGAAGAAAGATCTACGCTACCAAAAGGAGCGAGCGGAGAGAGCATAAAGAGCTTACTTATAAGGTACGATCTTAGAGCCTTGTGTCACTCTGCTATGCTAATCACTTCGTTGTACGACTCTGGAACGGTAGTCGCTTAGTGCGACAGCACTATGGGATGCAAAGAAGCTTTGTCACCCTTCTTGAGTTTAGTTGCTTCTACTTTTTTCATCGAGATTGGGTTGGTGTTCAGTGTACCGCTTGTGTAGCCTATGCGCGGGTACAAGATCGAAAAGAATGTGTTGCATGGAAAAGTGAGATGTCCAAGATATTAAGAATGAGGGGAAGAATCGACGAGGAATCTAGACTAGAGAGGAATATAGAACATCAAATCATGAATGAAAAAGAAAAAGCGTGAGGAGAATTCTCA